>NW_026705512.1:312904-625809 GCF_029867415.1 Vicia villosa | reverse complement strand
AGTTTCTAAGGAGGTTTGCTGCCAAATTCTTTCTAAGCAATGGAACCCTATACAAACGCAACCATGACTCGACTTTACTTCGCTGTGTAAACAAGAAGGAAGCGGAACAGATCATGGAAGAAATACACAATGGTACCTTCGGTACTCATTCCAGTGGACATACAATGGCTAAAAAGATCCTGAGAGCAGGTTATTACTGGTCTACCATGGAAACAGACTGCCATCGTCACTCCCGAACATGTCACAAATGCCAGATATACGCTGACAAAGTACATGTACCTCCAGTTCCATTAAGCGTCCTGACGGCTCCTTGGCCTTTTGCAATGTGGGGTATTGATATGATTGGAGAAATCAAACCTACTGCCTCCAACGGACATCGCTTTATCTTGGTCGCTATTGACTACTTCACAAAGTGGGTAGAAGCAGCTTCATTTGCTTCTGTCACCAAAAATGTGGTAGCCCGGTTCATCAAATACAATCTCATTTGTCGGTATGGCATCCCTGAACGGATTATCACGGACAATGGCACAAATCTAAACAACAGAATGATTACTGAACTTTGCACACAGTTCAAGATCAAACATCATAATTCCTCTCCATATCGACCAAAGATGAACGGCGCGGTGGAAGCTGCCAATAAGAACATCAAGAAAATCATACAAAAAATGACAGTAACCTACAAAGACTGGCATGAGATGTTACCTTTTGCTCTTCATGGTTATCGCACATCTGCGCGTACTTCAACAGGGGCAACTCCATTTTCCTTAGTCTATGGTATGGAGGCAGTTCTTCCAATTGAAATTCAGATTCCTTCCCTAAGGATTATGAAAGAAGCCAATCTAGACGAAGACGATTGGATTCAAACACGGTTGGACCAGATAAACCTGATTGATGAGAAAAGGCTCGCAGCTATTTGTCATGGTCAGCTATACCAAAAGCGTATGATCAAAGCCTTCAACAAAAAAGTCAAAAGTCAAGCATACCAAACTGGTGGCTTGGTTGTCAAACGCATCATCTTACCACAAGGTGATCCCAGAGGCAAATGGACTCCCACCTACGAGGGACCATTCATAATTAAGAAAATATTCTCCGGCGGCGCCATGTTGCTTACCACCATGGATGGCGAGGATTTCCCACACCCTGTGAATGCTGACATAGTCAAAGAATACTTCTCTTAAAAAGAAAAAAAAACAGCTCGCTAAGTTGAAAACCTGAAAGGGCAACTTAGGCAAAAAATGAGCGTCTCGGTGGATTGAAAACCCGAAAGGGCGGTCCAGGCAAAAATTAGAGACTAAACAAATACTATCCCGGTAGGCTGAAAACCTGAAAGGGCGGCCTAGGCAAAAGTTAGGGAATGAAGCATACAACTGTGTTCCGTTCAGCTGCCTACTCACCATCAAGATTCAACACCTCAAAGACACCGATCAGTCTAATCACTTTCTTCCAACAAGTGAGGGATGAGATGCTCGAGGACAGATTGGCAATAGCAGAGTTGAAACTTGACTGGATCATTTTCACATAGCTATTTATCTTCATAAATATTTTCCAAAACTTTCTGACAATTTCCTACTTCTAGGATTGTTGTCTCCCTGTGCTAACCCGCCTATCATGGCTCTTTTCAATGCAGCTCTTTCAAAAATCACTATTTTCATTTTTTCTGTTTAAATACGTAAGCGTCCCAATGATAATTTTGAATGAACATATGCATTTGAATATGATTGATGTTTACCAGAAAAAACAGGAATGGCATTCAGGAAATGTCCCGATCATCTGGACATCTTCCCATCAGAAGAAAATTCCCAAGAGAAACGCATTTCTCAGCAAATTCCTCAAAAAGATTTTCTCTTCAAAAGAAGTCTTATTCCCCAGCAGGTTTGTTCCAGATTACTATCTTCAGAAGGTGTGATCCCCGCACCCGGACTTGGTCAGATAGTGCATCGGAGGATTATGCATCTTCCTCATTCCCATTTGAAAGGGCATCAGAACTTCCAGTTACCTTTGGTTCCCCAAGCAGTAGTCAAAGATCCTTCAACGGGATACCCGGGTTCTCAAAGAATTTCCCCAGACGAGGGTACTCAAGCAAGACAAAAGATCATCAACGATCACAATACATTCATGTCCAGCTGACTAGTGGGAATTTATTTTTCCAACTAGAAGCTTGACACGCATCACATTCACATTCACATTCACATTCACATTCACATTCACATTCACATTCATACATTCATACATTCATACATTCATACATTCATACATCATATTCATGCATCATGCATACGCATATTCATACACAACATAACATGCATATTTCTCCGGGAATATCTCACATTTACATGCATCATAAACATTGCATATCACTAACTTGATTTTTCAGGTAGGCAGATATCTTCAACAAAGATGTTCTCAATCACATGCAGTGTTCACCTGAATTCCATGAACGGTTCTCTCAGATATAATCAAGCCAAAGATTCATTCTGATCACTCACCAACTCAAAAACAGGCATTGCAGATCTAAAGCGATACCTCAGACGGTTCCAGAACGATCTAACGTTGCAGATCTAAAGCGATACCTCAGACGGTTCCAGAACGATCTAACGTTGCAGATCTAAAGCGATACCTCAGACGGTTCCAGAACGATCTAATATTGCAGATCTAAAGCGATACCTCAGACGGTTCAAGAACGATCTAGCATCACAGATCTAAAGCGATACCTCAGACGGTTCCAGAACGATCTAACGTTGCAGATCTAAAGCGATACCTCAGACGGTTCCACAATGATCAACTTCCAAAATCTAAATCGGAAAAACTTTGGACAAGTTATCTTCCAAGACTCAAAGCGGTAACCTTGGACGGTTCCGAAACAGTCAACACAAAGACTTTCAAATCCTTCATCAAGATATAATCAATGGATTCATTCTGATGAACAAACCATCAACACATTTACCAGGTGGCATCTGAAAGCCCATCTCAGGTAATGTCCAATCTGCCAACAACATTTCACAGACGACATTCAAATGCAACTTCCAACATCTCTTCTGATCAAGGTAAGTGCAAATTTTCAGGGCATCTAAATATTCAATCGTCTTCTACCTTCAGATTTCATACAATCTCTTCAGGTTTAAGAAGATTGAATAGGGGCAACTGTTATACCCCAAAATTTGCCCACATATTTTTCAAGAAAACTCCAATCTGAAAATTAAGAGTCTCATATAATCATGGATTTTTATTTCAACAAATATCCTGACATATGAAATACTTAGTTTTTAGAATTTTTCTTATACAGTAATTTGGCTTGCAGTTGAATTTATTCTTACGCAAACGCCAAATACTGTTTATTACTTCACACATGCTATTTATTTATTTACAGATAAATAGTACTGACACAATTGGTACAGAGTTAAATCTTTTTGCAGGCGCAGAATCAGGAAACTCAGACTGTACTGGTAACAGTATATATGTTATTTATTATGTCTGTGTTTTTTAACAAGTCATGTAAATAAACTTTCATTTTTCACATAAAACAAAAAAAACAACAAAAAAGAAAATTAACTTTGACTGTTGATTTTTCACTCTAACTGCTACATCAATACCTGAACAGTCAGTTGACAGCCAAACTGCTGGCAGTACAATTCTCAGTGTTTTGTACCATCAATCAAATCAATCTTTCACAATTCAAATTTCCAAGATTTTTGTGTTAGAAGTCTTCTGAATATCACGCGATTAGCAGAAACTCAGCACTGCACAAAAATCAGGTACGCTTAACTGTCTCCTACACAAACAGTCCCTAATCAGGGTTTTTTCTTGTTTTTACAGGAGCAACAAGTTTTTGAGAGCTCAAATGGATTTCATACACATCCATATATCTCAAAGTACCATCATACAAATTTTCAAACTTCAATTCACTCAGACGCACCGTCAGCAGCTCAAACAGTCAATAGACGACCCGTTTGACCAAAAAAGTCAACAGACAGTCAAAAATGAAATTTTTTGTCAAAGTCCATATTTTGTCAAAGGATTCATCATTTGATCATTGGATGATCATAATTCATCAAGGAAAGATCAAAAATCAACAAAACCCTAAGATTCAAAATTAGGGTTTTTGCCTGAAAAGTCAACTCAACTTTGACTGATCATAACTCTCTCATCCTTCATCCAAAAAATTCAAACCAAAGCTTGTTTTGAAGGAAATTCAATTATCTTTCAAATTCCATTGATCCCATGGTCATTGGATTCACCATTTGAAAAATATGATCAAAGACATTACAGGTCATTTTCAAAGTCAACAAAAAGACACTTTTTTCAAAAGGACACACAAGGAGCTTCAAAAATCATTTTGACATGAGACCAAAGACATTGGTTAGAGGACTCTTTGAGGTTTCTAAAAAGTGCAAGATCTCCTTCATATGACAAAAATTGAAGGATTTACACCTTGTTGAAGTTGGCTAAATTTTGGGAAAATGCATGAAATCAACATTGTTCAAAATTGCATTTTTTCCAAATGGGGCCAAGTTTTCAGCATTCAAACATCATTTCCATGATGATATGGGCCTCCCACGACCAAGACTAAGCCCACATCATTTTTTATCTATTTTTGGCATAATTTTATCTTATTTTAAGATTAAAATTAAAAAGAAAATGAAATGGATAAAGAATAGCTTGTATTCCAAGCAAGGCTCATTCAACTCTGTCCCAAAGCAAAGTACAGCAGAGGAGAAGAAGAAAATCAAGCCATGGTGGCTTAAAGACAAAGCTACCAATGTTGAAAAAGTCAAGATTCCAAAAAAACTCATCAATGCTTTTGGCTTAGTTTCTAAGCACTCTAATGCTTATAAATAGGCTATAGCACTTCAGTAACAGATAGAGACAGAGATAGAGAGCAAAACTCTTGCTTGTAACACACTTGTAATCTCTCAAAATATTCAAAGAATTTTGAAATTCGAATTCCAAATTTAAGTCACTTTCCATTCAAACTAAACACTCAAACACGTTCCTTGAGCTTCACTGAACATATCCAGATCATTTGCAAGCTCTGAAACTCCTTGAATCGAACGCTACAGGTCTCGATTCATCCAAACTAAAACTGACTCGTGTCTCATAACCTAAGCATATCTAACACGATGTAGACATATATTTGCACTTGGTGTGGTGTGTAGATCATTTCTGGAGCTTTAATTGAGTTTTAGATGCTTACACACGAAGATACCATTTTAGGGTTCTTAAGCTAAAATTTGGGATCCTCTGATTTAGGCAAAATTAGGAGAAACCAATGACATATTTGAACTCAGGGGACGATTTTAAGCTTAACCATGGTCTCCTAAGTAATTTATATTGCTTGTATGAAATTTTGACATGTGCAGGTCTTGTAGCTACGGACGAAAACCGTCACTAAAGGCTTTACCTACAGTTGCAGAGCCTATAGCAACGGAGAGAGGAAGAAGATGAAGGCGTGGCAGGCTCTGGTTGGCCAGAATGCGCGCGCCAGCTTTTATTCAAATTCTTGGATCCTGTGTTGCGCTGTCTATGCTTTTGTCATGCTCCTCAAAATCTGAGCCCTCTGATTCACTTCCAATCAGATCCAACGTGCCAGATCTCTCACCACACCATGCTCCCTCACAAATTACCACACAGGATCAGTATCCTTTTATTCTCTATTTTTATTTTCTATTTTATTTTAATTTCTTTGTTAAATTAATTAAAAATAGTTTTAAAAATCCAAAAAATACACAAAAAATATTTTTATACTTCTAAAATAATATACTATTTTATGAAATAAAAATATTTTATTTTTCTTCAAAATTTCAATATTTTACATAATTAATTAGTATATATTTATATATTTGCTTTTTAATTATTCTAACCAATCAAAAAATCATAAAAAATTGTTCTTTATATTAAATATTGTTTATATATTATAAACTAATTTTGTACATATTTTGAATAATTTTCTTTTTAAGTTTTAATTATTTGTATAATTATTTGCATAATTATGTTTTAATTAACTTAAATCAATTTCAAATCAATTTCAAAAATCCAAAAAAATTAGTTTTGTTTTAAAATTAATTAACAAATATTTTGTATATATTTTAAACTTAATTTCTAGGTTTAAATCTATTTTCATCTTTTTTCTTCATTTTAATTTAATTAATTATGCATTAATTATAATTAAAATAAATCATAAAAAATCCAAAAACATGCCTTTTATTTTTCTTGCAATTTAAATTCCTAGATAAATGTATAGGATGTCAAATTCATGTAAATAGGCTAGTTTACGTTTCCTGCACAATCGATGTAATAGCGTAGATTTACTTTCCGCACTTTACATTTCCGCACTTTAATTTCCAGCAAATATAAACTGCGTGTATGTCAAAGATAAAACTGAACCGTTAGATCACTAACTTCAAAGATAAATATCTGAATACAATCACAATCACACTTGCACCTCTTCAGGTAATCCCTTCACATTCTTTTCAAAATCAAAGTCAAATTCTACTGTTTTGAGTACAAAATCGAACCTTGCTTTTATATCCGGTGAAAGGATAGATTTTTAAAGGAAATAGGATAAAGACCTTACAACTCAGGGTAGACCTCCTAGTTTGCTTGCTCAAATCAACACAAACAAAATTCTCATACACTGTTGTTTTTCAAAACAAAACTTTCAAAAAAGACAATACTTTGTATACATCCAAACACGGGTTATTACAAAGTTAACGTTCTTTTCAAAACATCTTTCGAAAGATAAACAAGCATTTTGTATACATCCACACACGGATCATTACAAAATTCAAATTACAAAGGTATTTGAAACCACATATGAGCAATTTCAGAGCAATTGAAAAGTCATCGAAAAACAAGTGAGCTAAGCAAACTTAAGAGCCCATGGATAACCATGGATACAAAGGGTGCTAACACCTTCCCTTTGTATAACCTACCCCCTTACCCAGAATTTCTTAAAGGTCTTTTTTCTGTTTCTTTTATAAACCTTTCCTTAATTGGATAAAATAAAAGGTCGGTGGCGACTCTGTGAATTTTCAAAAAATGCGAAAGCATTAAGCGACAAAAAAAGAGTCAGTTCACGTATCTCTACAGATCAGAGGTATGGCCCGGTATTAAAAAAAATCGGAGGTCCACAAAAGCGCTTAAGAAGCCCTTATACGTTGTAGTGATACTTTCAATTACCCTAACCATAAACTCCCAAACCTAACAATCCCAAACCCTCACATAACCAATTGGAGCAAATAATATCGTAATCAATCCTATCACGTATAGAACACATAAGAGATACTAATGGGAAGAGTCCCCCCTTACCTTGATTCGAATTCTTGAAAGCTCTCCCTCTTCTTCTCTTCTCTTTTACGTATTCTTGATCTTTCTCCTCTTTTTGCCTTTTTGACTCCTTTTTCACAATTCCCTCTATTTTATGAAAAATAGAAATTATCTTAAGTAAAAGGCCTAACCATCACCCCCCCTCTTTACTAACCACAACTTAAGCCCAATAGCTCTTATTCCATAATTTTTTTCCAGTCAAGTCCAATTAAAATATTAAAATTTCCAAATAATCAATTTAAATCCCAATTAAATTAATGGACGGAAAATATGGGGTGTTACAGTCGCCACTAACATATTTATCCCATTACGGGAAAGGAATATCAGAAAACCTAATAAAAATAAGAACAAGGTCTTGCAATCCGAAAAAGGGTACGGAAGTCGGTTACGCAAGGGGAGTGGTATTAGCACCCCTCGCGTCTGTGGTACTCCACATGATCTACTTAAGCTTGTTTCTAAACAAAGGGTGTGTTAACTAGTGTTTATTTGCTAAAAGGGAAATGAAAGAAAAATATAGGGAAAAGAAAGAATTGTACTCGCACGGGCCCTACCCTGCTGCCTACGTATCCTTTTTGAGGAATCAGAGTTACCGTACCTCGGCTCAAATGTTTCTGTTTGTTTTGATGTTTTTAGTTGGGAGGCATTAACATTCACACTCTTGAATAAGGTGCGACCTACGATGCGATCAAGCGGAAATAACATGTCCTTAATGAAAGAAGAGTCGCCGACGAGGAGAAAAGAGTTGGGTTGTATCTTTTAGTGGGAGAATCCCTCTTTTTGGAGTTTCGATGTTTGTTAAGTGTTTTGAGTGCATTGTTGGTGTTTTTTAAGGGAAAAAGTTTAAGTATTTATTAGGTGTTTTGAAGTTGAAGGAAAAAGAAAAATGGGGAAAGAATATACCTAATTGTCATGTTGAAGTCTACCTAGTTATTTAAAGGTTTTGAGGGAACATCTACCTATGTTGGCATACAAAAGAAATTGATTATATCCTAAGGGAGCATACAAAAAGAACTACGCTAAGTTTAACAATCCTACGGGGAAAACGTCACACAAATGCAATAGTACACAAAGCAATAGCACACAATCGAGTTCCGCTCGAAAAGCACACAAACTACCGAAGTAGTGACCTGGGGACAGGGGAATTGCTCTAGCTACCGGGGAAAGCCACCCGAAGCCACTGTCAAAGGAGAAAGCCACCCGAGACAAGCACACAACAAGCTCTAGATAACGGGGAAAGCCAACTGAAGCCACTATCAACGGGGAAAGCCACCTGAGATAAGCACACAACAAGCTCTAGCTAACAGGGAAAGCCACCCGAACCCAATATTTATGAGGAAAATCACCAGAGACTAGCAAACAACAATGGGAAGAAAAAGGGGGAAAACATGTGCGTTCGTGTACAGAGCATAAACGTCGAGTAACGCGAGCTAGACAGAGTGTGGGGATCCGACTGCACGGTCCTTCCACTTAAGATACTCGATAACAAGATCTTGGGCTAGTTCAAAAGCAAGAAACGCGTGGCGTACGCTAACTGAACAGACTCAATGAGACTGGGCGGGGGTTGATTGCAAACCCTCTCCGCTTGCCTTCAATGAGGACTTAATAGTGTGCCTATAAAGAGGTCTTATCGCATCGTGACTCCCTGCCGCAAAGCACAAATATAAACACACCGACAAAAATAGAGCCTCCTGTAACACCCCTTTTATACCCCAAAATAAATAAGCATATAATCAGAAAATAAGCATGCATATAATTCAAAAGGGCGTCACATCGACGTTTTCAAATATTAAAAGCTTTTAAAAACCGACAGCATTTATCCACAATACACAACACACCTGGTCATTTCAGATAACACCTAACATTTAATCATAATTCATCCAGAATATGCATTCACAGCGGAAAATACTAAAATACTCATGTATTCCATTAAATGATTCATGTCCCATACCATGATCATAACTCAATAACACTCTCAATATAAAATAAACCATAATCAGAATATTTGGCTTAAAGCCTCTCAAACAACAAGTAGCCAAATAAACAGGTTCACAAGTTGTAACATAATACATAACCAAATAGAAACACGAGTTCAATACGCCTAGTCTACCCAGTGTTACATGACCAGAGCATTGACTCGCTACTTAATCATCAAACAAACTCGGAAGCTCTCCAACTAAATCTCGTACGAACTACTAATCGCCAGAACCTGCATGTCGCCAAACGGGGGCAACATTAAAATAGAAGGGTGAGAATACGAATCATTATGAAGAAAGTATAATAAGATACAATGATTCAATCAACAGTTATAAGAATTCATCACACTTATATAACCATGTAAATAATACTAACCAACATTTATTTCACATGTTACAAGCATACATCAAAACTCAAGGAGTATAATATTAAATTCCAATACTATATTCCCAAATAATACACATAACTATAATTATCACATAATCATATATTCTACCAAGTCATGTGTCCAAACATCACCAAATCCAATTATCACATCTCATGTACACATAACAATCACATAAATGCATATATATTCAAACATCGCATAACCTCAATGTGACTCAATGCAAAACATGTGACTCAATGCATGTGGTACCCAATGTGTACCCAAAGTTCCACCGCTTCCGATTCATATAGAATCTAGCCACGCTTCAGATCCGGACAAGATCGAAGCCACCAAATGTAAACATATAGTTTACCGCTTTTCGAATTCATTCTAGAATCCAAGCCGCTTCTGATCCGAACAAGATTAAAGCCACTACGCATGTTTCCAATTAAGGATCAACGTAATCTACGTCTATTTCCATTCAAGGATCACCGTCTAATACCATGTGAACCCACAGTTTCACCGCTTCCACAATAAAGCCGACTATGCCATGAATGAATGTACAATTACCAACCAATTATGCAATTAAGATCATCTCTACCATCTTAACATTCCGCATATCACAATAATTCAACTCGATGAATTATCCACCAATTGTACACAAAATTCACAACACATACATATCATTCACATATAAAAGGCCAATTAATCAATTACGATTCACAAAATCCAATTAACACTAGTATCCATACTATCTCATGTCAATTCACATTTACCACATATATATGAATATACACATTATCAAAACCATATCATCGGCATAGCAATATATTATTCTCAACATAAATATTCAAGCCAAAATACAAATTCGGTCCATTTCACAAAATACCGCAATTTACCGATAACCCGATTAATAGATCCAAGTCCGAACATAATCCAATCAAATCGACTCAATGCAATCAATACAACTATTAATCATCAATTAATATCACCTACTTCCAACAAAACTATTTTTATTGAAAAGAATGTCACGCTAGCTTTTTAACGCTTCAAACGGTACTCTAAACGGATTCACAGTTTGAACGTTATGAATTTGTAAAGTTTTAATGAGAATTTAAACACCGACATCGTAAACTGACAACTCTAAACATACAAGAATAACTCTTATAAATTTAATTGTCTAACGGGCTCACTCAAGTAATAATAAAACAACTCTAAAGTGTCAAATACCTTCAATTTTAATTTTATGACTCATCGAATTTAACTCTAAATAATTTTAAGCAACTCTAATAACCCTATTGACAACTCTATCCTAATTAAGAATAAGTCAGATTAACCAAGTAACCCAATTGTTTAGCTATAATTCAAAATTAATATATTATACTAAATAATATATAAAGATTATATATTATTAAACAAGTGATATGAACTAATAGCATACATCACATGAGTACATGTTAATAACTTTGTTTGTTTATCTTAAGTGAAGTGATTTTATTATGACACTCATGAAATACATATGTATGTATATTGGTCAACTGAGACATGGTGTTTCAAGTAAATTGAACGTGAAGCTACAGCACACAGGAAAAGATATGATTTTTATTCTAACACAAACATAAGTGCTACAGTACTAATTGGTAATGGTATATACCCATTTATTTTATCTCAACTAACAGAACAACATATACGCGGATAAAATCGCTCCAGTACCGAAATCAATACACCAACCAAAACATGGTGATATACAGTACCGAAATCACTATACAGTATGAATATATATATATATATATATATATATATATATATATATATATATATATATATATATATATATATATATATATATATATATATATATACCATTTTGAGATTCTTAATCATCTCTCAATTTCTCTAATGTACCAATTACTAACATCAAAACATGTTTTTAACATCAATTTCATGATTTTTCATTCAAAACATAACATGTCAAAACCTAGAAATTGAAGAACAAAATTCCTAAATCATGTTAATCTACTCATTGACCCAATCACACTAATCCATAATAATAAGGATTCTCCCCCTTACCTTGAATCAATCTCCTTCCATCTTCTAGTTTCTCCCCAAATCCTCTTCTCTTCTCTTCTTTCTCCTCTAGCCTCCTTTTCTTCTTTTTCCCCCAAATGAGTTATAACCTCTAAAACCCTATTTTCCTTACTATCTCTATATTTAATGGGCTTAACCCACAATCAATTACATATTTTATTTCTACTACTTAAGCCCAATTAGTTATATCTCTCTAATAACTTAATTAACCCATTAAACCCAATAAATAAAATTATACACAAAATTAATTAATTAAATTAATTATTATATCACATAACAATTAAATAAATAATTAACACACAAATGAGCCTAATAAAATATACCTCTTATTACTCAATGTCTCATATTTCCGGTCTAATCTTAATTACTCGGCAAATTTCCAAAACGCTAAATATTAACTCATTAATATTTCTAATACTAAAAATATTAAAATTTTCGATTAAATATCGATCCGCTATCCCGAACTAATATCGACTAAATCGTCCCAAAACACGAAAATTTCAATAAACATCACAAATGACTAAATTAAGAAAATAATTATTAAAAACACCAAATAATATAATTACTAATATAATTAATAAAAATATTAATAAAAATTGGGATGTTACAACTCCCACGAGGACTTCCAGATTCGGGATGCCTAGTCCTACTTATCATGTTATGAATGATGCAGAAAGTGATAAAGTACATAAAGAGATAAAAGGGAACAGGAAATGGCACCAAACGGATAACACTCCGCGAATAACATAAAACTAAGAATATAACCCTAGAGGTCCAAGCTGCATCCATAAGCAACAAGCAAAGAGTGTCAGAATGCTTCTTCAAAGCATCAAAAGCAAATAACCGGTCGCGGAAATAAACCACAACCGCTCCCTATAAGCTAACAACAGTGTACAACATATACTACATATATACATGCCTCATGTGAGAGAAAAACTATAGGAAGCCACTACACATCGTATCATAGGTCAAGGAACTCTCACCAATCCACATCAATCATCAAATTTAAAACAAAGCAATCACTAAACAAGAACAAGTAAAGCCAGGTTAAACTATGTTAGAAAAGCATAAAGTTGTAATTAGAGTGTGAAACATACTTGTTATGTAAGTAATCGATTGAAGTCAGAAGCTAATGACCTCTAAGAGGTGCCTATTTACTTAAGGAAACATGTCAAAAAACCTTACAAAAATTACAAGTCACAAAAACAAGTTATGGTGCAAGAATTAACATAAAGGCATACTATTTACATGTTAAAAGATCCATTCAATCAAGATAAAAGGGATAAACTAAAAATTAAAAAAATTACAGGTCTTGGTCCCCTTAAGGGTCCCTTATTATGTACCTAAAATGTTCTTACAAAATTGCACAAGTGCATTCTCAAATTGTGGGCAAAACAAACAACTATCATTTATAAGTATACATGGATCGCGTGCTAAGGAACCGGTCTAAAACCTAATTAAAAATTAAAGTCGAACTTGGTTTTTTTTACATTATATCACATGTATGCCTACCGAGTTCACACATAGAATTGTAACAAAATTCAATTTCTAAGCCCTCTAATCAAAGCAATTCACACAAGGTACAAAAACAAGGAATTTCATGAACAAGTTCGAGAAAGGGAATTATTAAAAATAGCCAATCAGTTTGGAAAAAATCAAAAAATTATTCACAATTATCCTAACATGTTGAAGTATTCAAAATATATTTTTTCACATTTTTTATTTGAATGGAAACTGATTAATCAAACAGAAATGAAAAGGAAATAATTTTGAAGTAAAAATAATATCTAGCCACAAGTATGTTAGTGTTAGCAAAAGAGTGGTGTGAATCAGAAAAAGGTTCAGACCCATGTAAATCGCAGCCCATCATCATATACCAATCCACTTCCTATCATTTAATTTCATTTATTATTGATCAGCATGCCATTTTATTTTTAACATATGGTGCATTATAAGGAACGTGACGTACCATTATCAAAATGATCCTCAAGACATTTAGAATTTAAGCACGCCATTTAAACACTCAAACATCAATCATTTAATACAAACCGAATCAAATTTCAAGAATCTAAAAATTAATACAAATGCATCATACAACGCAGTATGTCTTAGTACATGGCAGCTTTTATGCGGAGAAGATTGGAGCACCTAGATGAAGGAATCTTGGATTCAAAGAACAGAAAACTCTGAGCTGCTATCCCTCCTTGTTTCTCAAAGATAATGATGTTGACTACCGTAACTGATTTTCATCTCTGAGAAATAAACTAAGAGATAGTATCTTAAAATAGAAAATGAATCTTGATCTCACACTAGCCAATGATGATGATGAAGCTCGAGTAAAAAGATAATGGTGATTGAGAGTAGAAGATGATGATGATTCAATCTGATATATTTAATTAAATTACAAAGTTGATCAGCAATTTGAGGAGTCGATGGTTTTCCATCAACATTTATATTACACTTTTTGTTTGATGGTCGGAGTTACTATGTAACATTTCGGTAATGTAAACTTTTGTCTCTTTCTCTCACCTACATCTCTCATCTTTCTTTTATTTAAATTTTTCCAAAAATGATTAAAGCAACCTAAAATTGCAGGGAAGCCAAAGTTATCGATTATCTCCCCATTCTATTCCCTATTGTATGAAGTATTTCTAAGAGTGGAATGAAATAAAATTATCCAATTGATTGTAATAATATGATATTATTTTTCTCATGTATTGAATTGTTGTAGTCATATTTAACTTCTATCATAACTAAAATTATTTAACTTCTAAGGAATTTTTTTTTAGTTTATTATAAAATGTTAATTATTTTATAGAAAATACTAACCAGTATCCTCAGGATAATGGTTAAGATTTTAATAAATTTTATCTCGATAATCTGGATAAATAATGTCTTGAAAATTGAAATATTAAATTTCTTATAAAATACATTTTTTTAGAATACTTAACCATTGTTCTAAGGGCACTTGTTACCTTTATTTTATACAAAATTTATTATGTAACACTTTATATATTATATATATATATATATATATATATATATATATATATATATATATATATATATATATTACTAATTATATTTAATTATTATTAAAAAATAAAATCGTTTAAAAAGCTTCATCTTTTTAAACCACATTATTCTTCGTAAAAAAACATGATTTTTCCCCAAACTTTGTTAAAAATTACAAAAATAATTAAAAAAAAGAGAAACTAACATATTTCAACAAAATTTTAATTAACTTTTTTATTGAAAAATTTATTATTAAGTTTTTTTAATATTATGTTCAGATCTTATATGACAAAATCTAATAGTAAACAACAACTATTAGTAAATTAAAAAAAAAGAGATAGTATTAAGAATTAAACAAATAAATCTACATTAAGTATATTTTTTATTAAATATACATTAAGAAAATTGATAATGGTGAAACATATGAAATCCATATGTAAATATATTATAAAAGAAAATTAGGAAACATTATTCATTCGTTTATTTATTTAAATACAATTTAATTATAATAAAAGGTGTTAATACCAAGGATGTGGGTCTGTAAAGTGGTATGATTAGAAGGGAAGAGTGTACGTGATGGTGAGCAAGACTAATATGTCTAATATTTTTTATATTATAAATTTGTAATTAAAAATATATATATTTTTAAAATTAAAAATTTATTAGACAAAAAAGAAAAAGAAAAAGATATAACTAGAGGAACATAAACCTAACCCCAAAAAATAAAGAAATTTAAAAAGAACTCATATAAGTAGGTTTAGACCTTTTTTAGTGAGAATCACGTATATGAAATTCATCTCATATGTGAAGTCCATCTCATATATTTAATATTGTTAGAATTTCTAATTAATATTTTGATTTAAAATATTTGAAAGATTTATTTTTCATGTAAATAAATATATTTCTATATTACAATTTGACTGTGTATATAGAATGATAACTAAATAATTAATTATAACATTAACTTTTTCTATATAAAGGAAAATATATTTTATCTAATTCTGCAAATATAAACAAAAAAACTAGTTTTGGTTTTATGGAACCAAGTTTATAAAAACATGTGAACATGGATGAAAGAAGAAAAACTAAATGCAATCTGGTTTATAAAAAAACAACCAATAACTACATCTTTATTTTCATGTGTTACATAAAATATACGTGTTACATGAAGATGTAGATGACTAACCACCAATAAATATATTTTTATATATTACATGCAATATTATCATACGTTACAAAGAAGATATAAATGAACAACAACCAATATTCAATTACTAAATCATTATTTTCTTATATTAAATATATTTATATTACAGAAGATGAATATGTAGATGATCAGAAGAATTAACTACATCTTCAAGAAACAAAAACCATAACTTTGTGTGTTCATGCAATGTTTGTATTATCAGAAGAATTAAAAATTCACAACCAATTTTCTTTTTCTTTAATTTTAAAGTTATTTATAATTTTAATAAAATATTATATTTTTTAAAATGAGTCATTTTAAAAATTAGAACATAGCCTATGAAATCTCTAAGACAACCCTAATTACGTGCTCACTTATACGACATCGAACTTATATGGAGAAAGAAGAAAAAAAATTGTAAACCAAGAGAATTTTAGAAATTTAGTTAAGGAGGAGTGTTGAGAATAATATACCTAAATATCTTTATCATATAATAAACATTAAATTCAAATATTTATTTAAATGAAATATTATTAAAAGTTCTATTTATATTTATGTTAGAATAACTTTTTTAAAGGAATAGCAATTGTTGAAATTGTAATTTGTTGTGTTGAAACTATGTTGAATGTTGAAAGTTGAAGCTAAAAAGTAGGAAAGTGGCTGCATGTTCACATACGCGACGTTTGAGGGAAAAATGATTAAGACGATGTCAGTATGCACTAAGAAAGAGAAGTAAAAAATGTCCATATATCCCATGTTAGTCGAAAAGGACATTTTTTTGGGGGGGGGGGGGGGGGGGGGGGGGGGGGGGGGGCAACACTACGCCAAATAAACTATTTAATAGCACTTTTTTGTTTGTTTTTGATAGCGCTTAAAAGTGCTATTAACCGTGCCGCTATTGTAAAAGTTTTTTGTTTAATAGCACTTTTAAAACGCTACTAAAGTGTCCGTTTTTAATAGCATTTTTTCTAAAGCGCTATTGAAGTATGCATTTTGCGTGCGTTTTGATGTGATTTTGACAGCACTTTCAAACTAAGTGCTATTAATAAAATCGCTATGAAATCGCTAATATATGACTCATGTTTGATAGCACTTTTAAAGAAAGCGCTAATAAATGACTCATTTTTTATAGCACTTTAAAAGAAAGCGCTAATATATGACTCATGATTGATAGCACTTTCAAAGAAAGCGCTAATATATGGTAAACTTTTTTTTTTATTTGCTGTACATAAAATCATTCTATTGGTGTATAAATATAAAAAAAAATCACATTGAATTCAATACCAAATAACGCTTTTAAGTTACTTAAATACCAAATAATATTTTAAGTCAAATCCTCTTGTTTACAAATATCATAACATATATAGAGGGTATTAGTGTACTTAAAAATAAGAGGGCATTTGCATAGCCAAATTTATAGATGCATGCATTCCATCTAAGAGGACTTTAATCGAAATCCCAAAATAACAAGTCATATTCTCTAAATAAAACACCTAAAAAACAAGAAACAACAACAAAATAGCACCAAGTAATTCTCTTATTCTTCACGAAACCAAAAGCGCTGAACGCACAAGTACAATCCTTTAGCTAGGCAAAATAACCGTCTCTCGTTTTGCTGTATCATAGAAGAAATATTGATTATGTATTGTACAATAAAAATCAATTCAAGATATATAAAATAATCAAACATTTAATGTGGGTCTAACAAATCTTGTTCGAATTATTTAATCAAACAAAAAGAAATGTGCGAGTAAAAAACTAACCAAACAAAGCCATTCAATTGAATGATGAAGACCAAAAATTTAAATTGGTGTAAGTAACTCCGAAGTTTCAATGACATTGTTCTGAGATTATTGAATTGTAAGCTAAGTTTGCTACTAGAAGCTTTATATTTGAGCTAATCAATGGACGACACTCTTAACGTTTTTATTTATTATACATTGAAGCTATATTTATTATATAATGGAAGCTTTATACATTGTTGTTTCCATTATCTTCAAGTTTTTCTATGTAAAGCTAATCAATGGACAAACATTGTTAACGTTTTTATTTATTATACAATATTGTTAAGTGTCAAAATGTAGTTATTTTGTATATATGTTTTGTGGCACTTATCAAGACTTTTGTTGATATTTATTGAATAATCCTCCGTTTTGTGTATAATACGTATAGTTTGTGAATAATTGTATTTTCATATACTTTTATACCTTTTAGTAGTTTTTGTATCTTTAGGTATTTTTGAGGCTTTGGATGCATGTGCAAATAAGGATGGATCATGAAAGATTTTGAAGTACTTGAAGAATTTAACTTGAGAAAATATTGAAGAGAGCTTGGAAAGCAAAGGAGTAAAGATTCACTCAGTTCACGCTGCAAACAGAGTTCGAGCCGCGAACTGAGTGTTATCAGCAACTTGTTTTTGTGAGAATTCTGATGCGGGGAATTTCTTTCAGTTCGCGCCGCGAACAAAGTTCGAGCTGCGAACTGATCTGCGTGAACAAATTCTGTTTTAGTGTTTGGGCCACTAATTTTGTTTTGGAGCCTAATTTTTAGGCGACGTTTTGAAGACTCTTTTGAGTAGTTTTGTAGATATCATTAGATAAGATAAGTATTGTATGGTTAGGAAAGCACCACATATTAAATAAGTGTATAAATAGGGGTCAATAGATTTTTTAGGTATGGTTTTGGGAGAGGGTTTTTGTTATCTCAACTCCATCAACCTCATTTTTCTTTAGGAGATAGCTTAGAAAACACCATTGGAGCTTGCATTTGGATGATTGGAGGTGGATTGCTCATCAATCGGATCTGACAACTCGTGAGATGTTTGGTTTATCTTCTTCTTGTCTCTTTATATTTCTCTTTTGTTGAGTTTGTATGTAAATTAATCTAAACACATGGATGTTTATTACTCTTTCTATTAGTTGTATAAAGTTTGCTTTATGAATCGTAATCAGTGTTTCCTTGATTTTTTTGCTTAAATGTTTTGGATTTGTGTTGTTGTAGAAATAGACATCATAAACCTTGATTAGGGGGATATCTGTTAGCTTTTGATTCTAGATATAGGATTGGGGTTAACATCCTTATAATATATGAGTTTAACGCCTCTGTGTTGTTCGATCGGCTGAGACATCGTCGAAAGAGTAATATAGTTGAACTCTCGTCGGTGTTGCTGAAATGGACATTGATGTGAGAGATATGTGGTAATTCTGATTAGTATTATAGATTGAGTACGACGGAGTGATAAATCTATGTTTGTGAGGAGTAGTTTAGATTCACACAAGATAAGTCATTCTCTACGAAAAATGAATTCTTTTTATGTTCATAATTATATTTTCCTTGTTTACTAAAAACCCATTTAACCCAAACTCAAGAACTAAGAATCCGTCGAACGGTAGTTCAATAGCACTAATCTCTGTGGACATGTTAAATTCCCAGATAAATATTTCCAAAACTTTTGTTGCTTGCCACTATGCCTGCATCAACAAAATGGCGCCGTTGTCGGGGATTGGTGTTTCTATTGAATTCGCATTGCGATAGTTTCTTTTGTTTTTGAGTTTTGTGAATATCGTATATTTTGTGCATATTCTCATACTTGTATATTTTCGTATATTGATACATGTTTATATTTTCATACTTATACATGTTTGTGTGTTTGATTTTGTTCCTCTTTTGCTATTTAGCAAGGTGAAGTTGGCTAAACAAATTGAAAATTGTCAGGGATTGGTGTTTTTATTGAATTTGCATTACGATAGTTTCTTTGTTTTTGAGTTTTGTGAATATTATATATTTGTGAATTCCTTAATACTTGTATACTTTTGTATAGTGAATTGTGTAGATACATGTTTTAATAGTATACAATAGTTTTTTTTCTTCTAATTCTTTTGTGGTTGTTTGTACTCAAATTTTGTTCAATAATTCAAAGATTTTTGAGGTGACACTAGTGCAAAAAGATTAATATAATTTTAAAATTTACACCTATTATACTAAAAACGGGTGTAAATGAGAAACGCGGTGGCAATTTTATAAATAAAGTATCATTTTAAGTATTATCATGTGACAATATACACCCTATTTTTTAAAAACGGGTTTAAATTAAAAATATTATTATAATCAAATTTCAGTTACTCCCTTTAATTAAAAAAAGTGTAAATTTATATAAACTACAAATTTTTATTTAATTTTATAACTCAAAATATGTAATCTATGTGACATATTAACAAATAATTTAAATATTATTAACAAATTAATGAAAATTTAAATTTATAAGATAATTTAAACATTATTATGAATATTAATGGTCTAATAAATTGAATATAATAATTTAATTTCATTCTAAACTCATTTTTCAGAAACTCTCGTTCTAAACCCTAGTTTTCAACAAATTTCACCGAAAACAGAATCGAAGACAGAATCAACACCATCGCTCATTTCACAGGACGACATCACATTGGTAAAACGAATGTAGGGTTTTATACTTTGAGTACATGCCTTGGTAGCTGAAGAATTAGGGTTTTATACTCCTGAAAATGGACTGTTGGTTCAGAAATTAGTTCCTACTGTTTGAATGTCTTGTGTTGTGTATGATTATTTTAGTAAATTTAAGCATTACTAGTTATTCAGGAAGTGAAATTGTTTTGAGTGAGCTTTCCTTGAGTCTTAGGGATCATTTTTACAGAGTCAGATTTTGGGATGTCTTGTAGTGTGATTTCGTGTTGTTTTGCTGTTTTCCGCAGGGTGAGAATAAGGGTTATTGTTATGGGTTTTGCAGCGTGTGAATCTCGGTTCTGCAAGGGTGTGAAATATGTTATTTGCTGCAGATGAAAAAATCTCCATGTTCTCTGTGTTGTCGGGTCAATTATACAGTGAAAGGAACCGCAATTTGTACGTGTGAAGCCAGAGAAAAGTTAGGGAGTGGGAATGGACTGAGTGGTTAGGTTCACAACTTGAGCTCATGAGGAGTGAGTTGTATTTTCAGGGAATTTTCAAAGTGTGTACCGTTGTACTGATGAGGTGGATTATTAAGTCACAATTGAATCATGTTTTTCCATTTCTGCAGGTTTTCATGTGGTCTGATGTTGGTCTTTTGGCACGTGCTCTCAATCGCAGAGAAAAGTTCCTTTGCATCTGCAGGTACATGGCCTTTTTCCATCTTCAAGCATCCATTTTCAATTGTAGAAACAAGCTCTTTGGAACCTAATGTTCTTGCCATGACCTAAATGTTCTCTTCTTTTTTTACAAAATAGGTTCTCAAAGGAAGCCTCAAGAACAAAGGCAATGACGTGAAAAGCTTGGACAATTGCGAATGTGTATTTTATGAAGATGTTGAAGGCTCACAAGATGTTCGGAATCCAACCGTATCTGCATTAACTTTTGGAAAATCGACCAATTTAAGGTCTTCTAACCAGGACATCACTTGTTGCCATTCTTACTCAGGAATCCCTTCATTTGTGAAATGCCTTCAATTTCGGATTCGTTCTCTATATTAACAGGTATTAACTTCTTCTCAATACTCAAGCTTATTTCTCCTCCATCTGTTTTATAACTAAGAG
Organism: Vicia villosa; assembly: GCF_029867415.1. Classification (NCBI taxonomy): domain Eukaryota; kingdom Viridiplantae; phylum Streptophyta; class Magnoliopsida; order Fabales; family Fabaceae; genus Vicia; species Vicia villosa. Next base: position 604,310 of record NW_026705512.1, on the reverse strand, counting down.
CTAAATTAACTTTAAAATTATTCATTGATAGACCGCTCTCGTTATACACATCACAGAGAAAGATGAATTGCAGGCAGTTATGGGCTTCATGAGCTGCATCATACCTCAGGATCTATGTCTTTCATAGAAGCTTCTCTACTGGGATGTAATCTCATTCTGTCACCTTCTTCTTTCATTTGTTTTTCGTAATTCACATAAGATCGTATCAATGGCATTTCATTTTGCAAGTTTTGGATACAATCTGTAGATTGTAGATCTCGATTCATGTTCTTCGATTTGATATTATTTATTATTTTTGGGATTCTTGGTTCTGCCATTATTCTTCCCTTTATTTTAATATAACAACAAATGTTAATATTATTATAGTGTTCTACATAATGGGTGGGATCGATTCTTTGAAGGTAGGGTAGGGATTGGCGAAATGGAAAGGGGGAAGGGCACCAGCAGTAATAACTTTAACCGTGGTACCCTTACCCTACCTCCATTTTTTTATGATTTGATGTATGTAATAATTTCTTTGAGCTGCATTATGTAAATTCTAGTAACACACGCTCGATGTCTTACTGGATGTTATGACATCCACAATTACACAACACATGTAATTATAACAGAACAACATAAAAACAATGAAGAACACACATAATTGTTTACCCAGTTCGGTTCAAACAACCTACTCTGGGGGCTACCAAGCATGAGAGGGAATCCAATATAAGCATAATTAATTCAGAGTTAAACTCCCCCGTTTACAACTCCTCACTTCAAACCTACCCAATACAATTCCAACCTATTCCTAGACCTGAGTATATCCACTCACTCCCCCTCAATCACAACAGTGATTACAAATAAACATAAACAATTATAGAGAGAAGACACTCTTCAAAAACACACCTTGATCTGCTTAAAAGCTTCAATCAAGAGACACACACTCGTGCTTAAAAGCTTAGAGTGACAATAAACACACACAACCTATTCCAACGCAATCATCAAGGACAATTGCTTGGATCACAAGAGACAGCTATAGAACTACGATTCTTCACAATACACAAACTTTTGTCTGCGTTCCAAAATAGGATTGCAGTCTTTTAATATGCAGTCTTGGGCCTTGGGCTTTTTTAGAAACAAATTAGGGTTAACCAAGTTAACCTAATTTACGCGCCATCTGGTTGTTACAAAATATGCTGTCAGCAGGATCTTCTGGACGAATTATTCAGCACACAATAAAAGGTTTCCCAAACTGATAATTGAGATAAATCAGGAAACACATTTAATAAATAATAACAGCTCATGCTGTTACACACGAATGTCATGACATCGGACATGACATTCACTACAGAACCTGTATTAGCTTCACACATACGCAGCCTTCATAACAGAATATCAACCAGGTATGTTTTACCACTAATACAGCCAACAAGAAAACACCTTCAATCTCCCCCTTTGGCAAATTTTTGGCTAAAACAATCTGTCACACCATATCAGAGAAATACTTGCAGCAGACACAAAACAACCAAAACACAATTAAGGCAAGCTAATACAATACAGACATCATACATCACCAGTATGCACATAGTGCTTAGACAAACCAGAAAACAGCCACAAGAGCAACACAAGCACAAACAGATTAACACAAAAATAAGCAAATTAGAATTTTTGATCACACACAACCACCATTCTTGTTGTTCTGGGGTGACATCAAACAGATCAACACAAAATAAGCAAATTAGAATTGTTGATCACACACAACCACCATTCTTGTTGTTCTGGGATGACATGTATTACTTCTCCCCCTATTTGGCCACAAAAGTTGCCAAAGCCAACAAAATGTCTTCTCCCCCTTAGAGTTTAAAAAGGTTTAACAAAAATTTAAACTGAACTAAATCAAATAAAAATAGACAGACAAAAATGAAAGGAAATAAAACAAAACAAAATAATCAAACAGGATTTCAGCTGCATTTACTCCCCAGATTCAGACCCACTCGAGGTGTCTGCAGAGCTTTCTTTCTCCGAGCCATCAGCAGGACTGGCACTTTCTTCTTCCACTTCTTGTTCATCTCTATCTTCCATCTCTTCAGTATCTGCAAATTCCTCATGCTCCTTCATTTCCATAGTGCTTATCAGTTTTTCAAGAGTTGTCTTTCTAGATTCCAGCTCTTTGCAAGTCTCTTTTAACATAGATATGATTTCTGCTTTTCTAGCCGAGGCTCCAGATTTAGAAGTTTCAGCAGATGTCATGACGACGTCTGGAACATGCTTACCCTGAAGCAGTTTGTAATGAAAGGCCAAGGGACTCTCTCTTTTGCACATTATATCATGTTCATTGAGAATGTTTGGATACTGATCCAGAATTATACCACACAGGAAGGATGGGAAGGAAATTGGACCCTTAATACTGAAGCTTCCAGCATGCTTCAAGGTTTGTTCAAAGATATATGTTCCATAGTTAAACTTCGCCTTTGTTCCTACAACATATATAAATCTCCCAAGTATAGTTGCAATAGTGGACTTGTGATTTGTTGGTACCCAATTAGCTGCACCTATCTTGTGAAGCATTGCATACTTGATGCCCAGCTTACTTGCAGTTAGCTTCTCTTTTAGAGGCCAGCTGTTTACCTGCTTGGCTATGATCACTTGACAAACTTTGTTGTCTGTTACTTCAAGCTCAGTTTGAGCTTCATCTGTTCTTTCCAAGAATTTATTAATCAGAGACAGAGAGAATGATACACACTTACCTCTCACAAACACTTTTCTGAAGTCCACACTCCTGCTGTTGCACAATCTTCAGATAAGTTCACAACAAATTCTTTGACCAGTTTCTCATAACATTTGGGAAGATTGCAAACAATCTTTAATATTACAGCTTCTTGAATTAGCTCTAAGACCTCTTTGTTCTCAAGAACATTTGGATCCAATTCCCTTTCAACAGCCAATCTCTTTTGAAGAATATTGATCCGCTTTCGCGCACGAATCAAAAACGAGTATTTTGTAAAACGGTAGTTTAGCGGTAACGACAACTAGAATATCGTTCTCACAAGGATTCTTGTATTATATTAACTAATCAAAATCGATTAAGGGGGTTTGGTTTATGATCGATATAATAATAATAGAGTGAAAAAGTGATTAAAATAAGTTATTATGTAAATAAGCTAAAACAACAATTCTACTGATTCGGTTACCGACTTATCACTGGTTCAATAAACTTCAATCCCCTAAGCGGATTCTATTCCCTTACCGATTACAACACCAAATAACAAGCGAACTTGATATTATAAGATTTCATTCCTATTTTCCGAATTAAGCAAACGGATCAGCGCAATCACAAATTAAGCAAACGTGATTCTAACTTACGCAGTTTAACGATTAAGCAACGATAAAATACGATAAAGGTAAAGGAACATCAATCAATCGGTATAAATCAATAATATTCTATACAACTCGAATTAAGAAAACAACACATATAGATTAATATCAAAAGGGAGAAGAAATTGGATTAAAGATTAAAAACCTCAAAGTATTGGAAACCGTAACCAGCAGAAATTGCCTTCAGGGATTAGTTCCTCATCATTCGTACAAATCTTTCAAAATTATTTCGTAAAAAGTTTAAGTGACAGGCCAAAACCGTGAGGAAACTACTGCCTAAACGCATGAACACTAAATCTAAGACTCTAAAATCAGTTAATAATAACAAGAATCCCCGGCATCGGCGCCAATTTGATCCGCTGTCGCGCGCGGGTCCAAAACGAGTTAATCTGCAAAACTGTAGTAACGACGGTAACGGTAACTCGTGTATCGTCTCTCAAGGACTCTTGGGTTTTACTAACCGAAATCGAAATGGTAATGACAACTCGGATATCGTCTCACAAGGATTCTTAGTTATTACTAACTGACGGTAAATTTAATTAAAGGGGGGGTTTAGGATTGATTTAATAATAACATAGTGAAAAATTGATTAAAATAAGTGATTATGTAAATAAGCTGTTTTGAAAAAGTGATTATGGAAATAAGCCAATCTACTGAATCAGTTCCTACTATCATCGATTATCATAATTTTAATTCCCTAAGCGGATTGTCTATTCTTATTTGGATACAAACTCAATGACAAGCGCGGTGAGGTTCGTGAGATGTATGATCCTATTGCCCGAATTAAGCAAACGGGATAAATTTCATGGATTAAGCAAACATGATTGATCAGGCACAAAAACGAATTAAGCAAACGATTCGTGTCTAGTTTAGGATCATACAATCAACCAAATTTAATCAATATATTTCATGTAATTGAATTAAGCAAACAAGAACACAAAATATCATCGAAAGGAATTAAACTAGAATTAACATTATAATAATCTCAAGTATTGGAACCTGAATTACAGTAGATCGACTCAAAAGCGATTAGTTCTCCATGAGTTCGTACAAAACTTCCAAATCGTGAATAGTGTTTCGTGATGAACAGTAACGAGTGAATAGTAACGCGGCTGCTACCCTAAGGGAAAATAGCACAACCCGTTTTACAATCCAACTGGGTCAAACATACGACCCAGGCCCAAAACCAATTGACCCGAAACTTAACTAAAACCAGTGCTGCAACTTCAACGAATTTTCTGGCCCTGCTACAGTCCGATTCTGACTTCGACTCCAACATAAGCATTGTAGCTCTTTCTCTTAGCTTTCCAACGATTATTAGAACGACTAAATCGAACTCTTGGAACTCCAGTTATGATCGTTTCCGTGCAGACTACTAAAGCTGAAAATTAAATACGAAAATCAAATAACAATAAAAATAAATTAAAATATAAAAACATTATAAAATACAAAAATAAGACAAGCAAACCATGGAAATGTATAAGTACAAACGTAGAGGAATGCGCATCAAAATGCACTGATCAAATATATTTCCACCTGATGGCACTGGAGGCATAGTAGAATGACACATTATCTATAGGAACTTCAGAGATGCTAGGCTTCTTCCTTGATGGGATTTCAGGAACATGCACTTCAACATCAGACTCAGGTTCAACAATTTCCCGCTCCTTTCTTTTCTGTGGAATGACCTTGCTCCAAGATTTTGATGGACTAACCCATGTACTCTTAGTTACAACTTTGCTTTTTCTTATTATCATTAGTCTGTTGGCTACACTTGGATTCAAGGAGGTAAGTAATTCGTTGTCAGAGTACTCATCTAAGTCAACCACATTAGTAACAGTTTCAGTATTGGCCTTAGGATGCTCATTATTTTTTATTTCATTGACATCCTCCGTAACATTGTATTCTCAGCAATCCCTTGTCTATCCTTGTTGATCTTCTCTTCAGTTGGGTCACTACAAATGATGTGAGTAGCCTCAGTCTTACTGTTGTTTTTTAGGGGATCAGGCATTATGGTTTGAAGAGGAACAAATATCCTAAGAACTTGATGATTTTCCTTTAGAATGCGAGTGACAATCCTGGTAATTGCACTATCGACATATTTGGATCCTTCTTTAGTAAGTTCCTCCATGGTAGCAGATGCAGAGGGTTTGGTGCTCTTGTTACGAATACCCTCCTTGGGCCGTTTTGCATGAGTCGTTTTAGGCTTTGTGACCCTTACTTCATCACCGTTAATCGTCCTAAGAGGTACAACCTTCAGAATCCTATTAGGGTTAGAGGACTCTTCCGGTGTTGCTGAGTCAGATATGGGAGATCCATCACTCGATTGCTGAGACATTCCGATTCTCTTAGAACCTGTGTCGTGTTTGAGAGAATAGTTCGAGTAGTTTAATCTTAGTAAGTAGCGAGAAAAACCAACCGAGATGTTTTCCGTTTTTAGAAGACTAGGAAAGCGAGGGAGCTTTATATGCACACTAAGTGAGGGAAGTTTCAAATCGTGGATATTTAAAAAGTCCAAAAAATATTCCCCCATGTAGGTTAATTGCTATAATATGTCTTGGTAACAAATAACTAACATACCCTTTACCTTCACAATGTCTTCAGATGTTGTTGTAACATTCTCTATGACATTACTTTCAGATATACTTTTGGGATCGTTGCTCACAGTTAACTTATCTAGTTTTCTTTCCCTATCAGTAATGTCTATCATAAGGCTTACTCTTTCTTCTAGTAGAAATCTATTGATACTTCTGTACTCCCTTACTTTTGCACACAGTTTCTCATTCATTAGCCAGGTCTCAGTGAAGCCAGCCGATAGTTCACTTATAGTGAGCTCTCTAACATATGATTCTTCATCAGACTCATCAGATTCATCAGATTCTTGACAGTGAAATTTTATTTATTCCCTGATCATGGAGTAGTCAGAGGGGCAGTTTGGGGTGTTAGTCTTCCATAGATAGCAATTATCCTTAGACCTAAATCCTTTCATAACTTCCTCATTTGCTTCATTAGTAATATTACACTCCTCTTTGGTGAACTTGACATTGAATCCTTCATCACACAGCTGACTGATGCTTATAAGGTTTGCAGCCAGTCCTTGTACAAGAAGAACATTGTTTAGATTAGGGATACCCTGCCTTTTGTCTTCCCAATACCTTTGACTTCTCTTATTTCTCCATCACCCAGAGTCACATATTTGTTTCCCTCCAATTTGAGGTCTACTAGAGAGTTCTTCCTCCCAGTCATATGGTTTGAGCAACCACTATCAAGATACCAATCTTCTTTGGCAGGACTTAGAGAGGTGTGTGCTACCAGAGCAACATTTTTAGTCACCCACAGTTTGGCTTGATGGATTTGATCTGGATATCCAAACAGTTTAAAACAGAATGGTTTTATGTGACCAAACCTTCCACAATAATGACACCTCCATTTTTGAAATTTCTTCATTGAGTGCCTCCTCCCTATATTTTCTTGATGTTGAGACATTGGAATTGACATCTGGTTAGTCACACAAGTCTTGGGTTCTGCTCTCCTGAAACCATAGATGAGTTCTTCTTTAGCCACAAATCCTACTCCGGACATATCTCCTGATTTTTGGCCAGACTCCGGAATTTCTTCTAGAGTATCAAATCCTTTGTTCATCATTTTGAAAGACTTGGTCATTTGATTAAGTTTGCAGTTCAACAAGCTTACTTCACTACTGAGAGAGTCTATGGTTGCAAGATGTTTAATCTTCTCAATTTCAAGTTCTCTTATGATAGTCTCTTGATTCTCCACTTGTTTGCAGACTTCAGCATTCTTCATACATAAATTCTTGTATGAGGCGGCAAGTTCATCAAAGGTTAGCTCATCATCACTAGAATCATCATCAGATTCATAGATTCTTATTGGAACTATGACATGTCTTGTAGTTTCTTCTTCTGAATCTGAGTCTTCATCAGACCAGGTGATAGACATTCCTTTCTTTTGCTCCTTGTGGTAGGTAGGACATTCATCTCTTATGTGTCCAAATCCTTCACATCCATGACACTGAACCCCTTTCCCTTGATTGGGCTTCTCCTCTGCTTTGAATCTTTTGCTTGAGTCATAAGTCTGACTAATGGTATTGGAAGTGTTCTTGACATTGGATCTAGACTTATGATCAACCCTCTTGATAAGTCTGTTGAATTGTTTTCCAAGCATGGCTATGGCGTCTGATAAATTCTCATCACTCATACCATTTCTTTCTCTTGAATTATCACTTGTGTTGGTGACAAAAGCTATGCTTTTGTTCTTCTTTTCAACAGGCTCACAGATGCTTAACTCAAAGGTTTGTAGAGAACCAATAAGTTCGTCCAGCTTCATGTTGCTGATGTCTTGAGCTTCCTTTATGGCAGTTACCTTCATATCAAATCGTTTAGGCAGTGATCTGAGGATCTTCTTTACCAGTTTTTCTTCAGTCATTTTTTCTCCTAAGGCTGCTGAGTTGTTTGAAATCTCGCGGACATTCATGTAGAATTCATAAATGGTTTCATCCTCTTTAATTTTGAGATTTTCAAACCTAGTAGTGAGCATTTGAAGTCTCGACATTTTCACCTTGGATGTGCCTTCATATGCTGTTTTGAGAATATCCCAAGCTTCTTTAGCCAGCTCACAGTGTTGCACAAGTCTGAATATAATCTTGCCAATACCATTGAATAATGCACTTAGGGCCTTGGAATTGCCCAAAGCTAGCTCTTCTTCAGTTTTTCTCTATTGCGTTTCAGGAATTAGAACAGTGGTTCCATCTTCCATAATCTTCTCAGGATGTTTCCATCCGTTTTCAACAGCTCTCCAGGCATTGCTGTGCACTAACTTAATGACTTCTACCATACGAGGTTTCTAGTAGTCATAGTTGGAGCCATCAAGAATAGGTGGTCTATTCCCAAACACAACCAATTCCTTCTCCATAGTACCAGAATTTTGTTATCCCTAGATCTCACCCAGATGTAAACAGGCAGGGTGCCTGCTCTGATACCAATTGTAAATTCTAGTAACACACGCTCGATGTCTTACTGGATGTTATGACATCCACAATTACGTAGCACATATAATTATAACATAACAACATAAAAACAATAAAGAACACGCATAATTGTTTACCCAGTTCGGTTCAAACAACCTACTCTGAGGGCTACCAAGCCAGGGAGGGAATCAAATATAAGCAGAATTAATTCAGATTTAAACTCCTCCGTTTACAACTCCTCACTTAAAACCTACCCAATGCAATTCCAACCTATTCCTAGACCTGAGTATCTCCACTCACTCCCCCTCCATCACAACAGTGATTACAAATAAACATAAACAATTATAGAGAGAAGACACTCTTCAAAAACACACCTTGATCTGCTTAAAAGCTTCAATAAAGAGACACACACTCGTTCTTAAAAGCTTAGAGTGACAATAAACACACACAACCTATTCCAACGCAATCATCAAAGACAATTGCTTGGATCACAAGAGACAGCTACAGAACTACGGTTCTTCACAATACACAAACTTTTGTCTGCGTTCCAAAATAGGATTGCAGTCTTTTTATAAGCAGTCTTAGGCCTTGGGATTTTTTAGAAACAAATTAGGGTTAACCAAGTTAACCTAATTTACACGCCATCTGGTTGTTACAAAATGTGCAGTCAGCAGGATCTTCTGGACGAATTAGTCAGCACACAATAAAAGGTTTCCTAAACTGATAATTGAGATAAATCAGGAAACACATTTAATAAATAATAACAGCTCCTACCGTTACACACGGATGTCATGACATCAGACATGACATTCACTACAGAACCTGTATTAGCTTCACACATACGCACCCTGCATAACACAATATCAACCAGGTATATTTTACTACTAATGCACCCAACATGAAAACACCTTCACATTATTTAAGAGAGTTGTTTCGATGAGGTTTTTATGATTTTACTGTGCTTCCTTCTGGTTTTGATTTCTGTGTGCATTGTTAATTTGCATCTATAGCTGAAGGTTTTTGCTGTTGCGATGTTTTGCATTGGAGTGGAGTGTGGTTTTTGGATCAAGTTTTGGGTTTTTGAGGGTTTTGACCTACTTTTATTGTTTTGATCGGTGTTTGTTTTTTAATTATCTGTTTAACTTAATAGATGCTGTTATTTTTGTGTTATTCTCGTTATAAAGATGTAACATGAATTGGTAAGAGTATTAAAATATGTTCTTCAATGCACATTTGCAATTGTGAGCATTGAGAACTTGATAATTGAACATTTTCTGAGATTAGTTGTATATTTAGATTAGGTGATACAACTTGACCATCTGTGAGTGTGATTTTAGAGTCTTCAATATTTGAGAAACATGTAATGTAAGGTTTAGTAGCCAGTATCTCACATGAGCTTTATGTGTGGTGTAATGTTTCACTATTATTACAAAGTCTATGCTCATCTTTCTTAGGGACAACCTACTGAGGTTGAGGAAAATGCTGAAGCTCAACCACATCTTTTCAGTGCTGTAATGGAGAAGATTGAACGCCTTTACATGATATGTGTATGTTGCTTGCTGAGATTGTTATTATATGCTTTGAGTAAGCATGGGTTTGTTCTTTAAACTACTGGCTTAAAGCGTAGGTGCTTGTTAGTGTCATACCCTAATTTTGACCCCCCCTGAGATGTCACATCTCCAGACATTTCATCAACTCAAGACAAGTGCCCAGAGTAGTCTCTTGCTTACCAAACACTCAGTCAAAGATGCTCAAGAACAAAGTGGCTCAGGAAAAGGATCAATCAATAATAAAATGACCTCTGATACAATCATAGGACTCAAAATGATTCATTCCTCCACCTATGATGATCAGACATCAGTCATCAGGACTCATGTTTGCTCAAATCACTAAACTAGGGTTTTGAGCCCATCAAGGACTAAAATCAGGGCCCACATTTGAGAAACCCTAATAAGCTCCAGGGTATCACTCAAAGTGTTTAAACATCTTCAAATGATCCTTATGACAATATCCACTGGGCATTGTACTTCAATTCAGAGGCCACAACCATCAATTTCATCTAGTCTACAATTAGGGTTTTTGACCTAATTCACCTAGACAGTTGACTTTTAATCAGGACATGGTTCCACAACTCAACACATGGCTCAAGAACTTATATTACCTCCATATGTTACATTCATATCATCCATTTGAGGAGGAGAACTTGATTCATCACAAAGATCCAAGATTACCATTCATCAGGAAAAAGTCAACTGTAGAAGATCACCTTTGACTTTTAGGGTTTTGGATAAAACCTTGAATTTTAAGGATCAATATCATCAATATATGATTATTGAAGTCATTTGGCCAAAGAAAATCAAGAAAATCTATCAAGGATAAAAAAGTCAACAAAAAGTCAAACTAGTGTATTCTGACCTAGTTAATGGATCTCAAAATTTCACCTACACAACTAAAAAAACTTCCAACATGAAAGTTGTAGATCTTGCAAAATAAAACAACTTTTAAAATTGGAACTTTTTTCAAAAGATCAATCATTTTAAGTGTTTTAACCTAGTTTTCTTCAAACTTTAAGCCCATTTTACACAGATTTCCCAAGTGATTTTGAAGAAACTCCAAACTGATGAATTGAAGTACATGTTAAGGGATTTCCAAATTATGCTCAACCTTCTCTAAATTCATTTTGAGCTAAGAGTTATGCTTGTTCAAAGTTAGGCCCATGGAGTGAAATTTCAAGACATGACCAAATTTGGTTTTGGCCAATTTGTGCAAATGCCTACACTAATTGGTGCTTCTAAACTTTAGAAACATCATAAGGGATAAGATTGAATCAATTACATCATTGAAAAAATATTGGAGAATATTCAATAAAACAAAGACATGTGATTATGTAATCATTACTTTTGAGAATTTATGGCCAAGTGGTGATTCATCAAAGGAATCTTTTCCCAACCAATTGGAACTCTCCTCTGCATTAGAAATGTTCCCCAAGATCACAAGAGATCAATGGATAGGGAGCTATCCCGAATTTGACATCATTGCATTTGTGAGTTTCTTTGAATTTCTTCAAAGCTACCACACTAAGCAAGCTCACTCTCTCCAATTGTACTGAGCTCTTTGCCTATAAATAGAAGTGTCATCTTCAGTATTCAACACACCAAAGCAACTCAAAATTCTTGCTTTCTCACTCTCCCTCCTTTGCTTATCATTTTCAAAGGATCTTTGGCAAGAAGAATCGATTTCTTCAAACCAAAGCTTCTCTTCTGAAAGTAAGCCTTCTAACATCTCAAGGGGGCTTAGTAGAAGTGATTCAAGCACCTGGAACATTTCTGGAAGTGCAAGAACACCATCTTCACTTTCATTTTGGATCAAATTCAGTTGGAGGAGCATAGAGCAATTCAGAAGGTGTCAAGGCTATTGAAGCATATCAACAAGTTCCTTAAGGTATATTGAAGCTATTCAGATGCCTGCAGCACATCTGTAATCACAAAATCACTACCCTCCATGTTCACTTGAAGCTCAAGCAAGAAGGGTCGAGTAGAATAAATCAGAGGATTTCCAAGTGAAGTAAGTGCCGAGAAAGCTTCAGCAAAGTCCCATGAAGCTTTTGCAATCATCCATTCCCTTTGAGGATCATCCACCATAGCCATCGAGCTTCAGTTTAAGAGGTAAGTTTTTGAAATCCACCTCTTAATTCATGCACTTATTTTGTTAAAACTCAATACCAGTTCACTCAACATCATCAGAGGATTAAAAACCTTCTATCATCAGTCATTTATTTTTCAGCATAGCCATTTAATTTCATTTTCAACTTTTAGGGTTCTTCACGTATTTTAGATAATTCAGTAGTTGTAGTTAATCATAGCTTATGGGTCCTAGGAAGTACGGAGGTTCTTTCCAGAAGAAAAAGGATCAATACGTCAACAATGTCTTACACAAAGCAAGAAAGAGGTTTCAACCTCAAGTTGCTACAAAAACATCGGTTGTTAACTCAGCGCCGACTTATCAACCTCGAGTTTCTCAACAACCATTTCAATAAAGGCCACAACAACCTCAGCAGCAGGTTCGGCCACCAAATTTCAACAACAATTGGGCACCAAGGTATCCTGCCTTTGACCCCGTACCAATGCCGTGTGCAGAATTGTTTTCAAGTCTACTGGAAAAAGGACTCATTCAGACGAGGAGTCCTCCAAATCCTGCAAATGATTCTTCACCTTGGTTCAAGGCTGACAAATCTTGTCCCTATCATCAGGGGGCACCAGGTCACAGCATTGAGAACTGTCTCAGTTTCAAGATCGACGTTCAAAGATTAGTGAAGAGCGGAATGCTATCCTTCGAAGATACTAATCCTAACGTTCAAGCAAATCCTTTGGCGCAACATAAAGAAGCTTCAGTAAATCTGGTAGATCAACACCCCAATGTCATTCAAATCTTCGACATTCGTCAGATAGGGGAAAGTCTCGTCAGGATGCATGCTAGACAAGCTGGGTACGACCATGTACCACCTCACGACTACTTCACATGTGAAATTTGTCCAAAGAATAACCAAGGATGTGCTTTAGTTCCAGCTGCATTACAAGAATAAATGGACTTAGGATGGATTCAACACATTCGGGTCAAAACTGAATACGACATCAACATGGTTCAAGGATGTCCAGGAGAATACAAGATCTACAAAGTCGAAGATCTCGAAGGATCGGTGGTCAGGTTCCATAAGACTTTGAATGGACTTGCTTACTTTGGAACAGATTTCCATCTGTCATACCCCGAAATTTTCCCATCTCATTTTTACTTTCAAACTCAAACCAAGGTTCAAGACTCAAAGGTCTGACCTAAGGCACACTCTCCTAAGCAGAGACTTCCTGAATTAGGGTTTTGCATTCTCTGAAGGAAATTAATGAATCAACTCCTCCAAAGGGTTTCATGTGACTTATGATGTTTCAAAATATCCCTGTGACAAATTGCAAGCTTCAATTCCCAAGATTACTTAGTTAATTGCTCTGATAGTCAACAGTCAACTAGTTTGACCTGAAAGTCAACTATGGTCAAAGTACAGTCAAAATTCCCGATTTTTGGTTAACATCCTCATTTTGAAGTATAATTCATCATTTGATCAAGGATTGATCATGATTCATCACGAAAAGTTCAGAAATCAACAAAATTCAAAGTTTCTAAATTAGGGGTTTTTTTGACCTAAAAGTCAACTGAACTTTTACCAGCCATAACCTTCACATGGAACATCATAAATTCTCCATCCAAAGCTCATTTTGAAGGAAATTGAATTCTCTACAACTTTGTCTCTCACATGCCAAGGCTAAAAATGTTTCATTTGAGAGATATGGATCAAAACATTACAGGTCCTTTTTGAAAGTCAACCAAAAGCAGTTTTTTGTCAAAGCCCATATCATAAAGATAAAATCTTCAAATGGAAAGAAGGTTCGAAAGTGACTTTTAGAGGACATCTTTAGCTTTCCAAAAAGTCCTAGAACTCCTCCATATCTTAAAAATTGAGGGAGATATGACTTGTCAAAGTTGGACAATTTTGAGAATGAAAATGTGAAATAAAAGGCTCCAAAATGAATCTTTTTGCAAACAAGCCCAATCCTTTTTGGCCTAATATTCATCCTCAAGTTATCCAAGACTCTAAATTCAATTTCCACGAAATTATATGATTTATTTGATTTTATATGAATTTTTATTTATTTAAAAATTAATGAAAATCATGGAAATCAAGGAGAAAAATCAAAGATATGATTAGGGATTCACTTATAACCAAATCTAATCATCATCAATGCCCCACAAACAAAGGAAATTCATGCAAATTGGAATGGATATGATTGGAACAAAATTTGGCTAGTTTTAGAAAGATTTCATGAATCAAATTTTCATAACTTGTAATCCAAGATTCAAGTGGATTTTCTTCAAATTTGTTAACCTAATTCGTTCTATCATAAATAGAGGACAAGTGAAGACCCTTAGGGACACGTTTTTGCAGCCAAAAGACCCCTAACCGAATTGCTCAAAGTCAAGAAAAAACCAAGATCGAATTCTTGCTTGCAGGACAACTCAAAGGTTTTTGGGAATTCCAATACATTCCTGAGACTCCCCTGAAGGTTTTTCAGATCATCCCCAAGTCATTACGCATCAAGAACACGTCTCCAGAACTCAAGGTTTGCACTCCTTTTAAACTTCTTCGATTTCAATGATTCACGCAATATAAATGATTTTTGTTTGCATATTCATGATCGTATTGATGTTTTTATGGATTCTGGAGGTTTAATTGCTTTTCTGTGCGTGTTTGAGACCAACGCCATTGTTAGGTCTTGAGAGCTTCAAATTAGGGCTTTTTGATTAGGGTAAAATTAGGTGAAATACAGGTACCACTATGCTCGTGAGGTTTGGAGGATCACAATGGTGTGGTCGCGAAATATTTTTGGTCGTGTTTCGCTGTATTTGTAAATCGCTGGTCCTAGAGCAACGGAAAAGGCGTCTGTGGGTAAAGGTTTGGACCTTTGGCAATAGATGAAGGAGGAAGACGAAGGCGTGCCACCACGCCATTGGTCCGTTTAAACTAGGAAAACGCGCGCATATGTTTTGGAGTGGTCCCCGGATCCAGTGCATCTCGTCCCATGGAAATACCACGCGCCTTCATCGTCCACCACCAGATCACGTCAATCCCAAATCCAACGCACATGATACGTTGGTGCACCGTGGACATCCCAGGACTTGCCACCCTGGATTTCTGCGTTAGTTTTTTTTTTATTCTATCATTTTGATTTTTGCTTGTTTTATTTATTTATTTTCTTTTTAACTACAAAACCTTTTTTTAAAACCCTTTTTTAAAAAAAAAACTCTTTTATATCAACTTTTTTGTTTTCTTTTTAATAATTTTAATTAGTTTACTAATTTTAATTAAGATAATGACTTTAATTAAATAAAAATTTTAATTAGCTTATTGATTTTTATTAGGTTAGTTTTTTTATTTTCTTTAAGAGTAATTAGAATAATTAATTTAATTAATTTAGTAATTAATTTAGGTTTACTTAATAATTAGGTTAAACAATTTAGGGTTAATTTAATTAGGATTAATCAATTAAAATTAATTAGGTTAAAAACCAATAATTAATTTTTAGGGTTTGTTAGCCTCGATTAATTTAAAATCTAGAAGTCTTAGGTAGTGTCGTCCATTAACTTAGTGTCGTTTTTCATAAAACCTCATTCCATAAAAATTAGGGTTCACCCGTTGTTTTCAAAAAACCTTTTAATTTTAACTTCCCTTTATTCTTTGCCTTTTATTTTTATTTGCCTTTTTGCTTTGCCATTATTTATTCTATTAACCTGGTTAACTTGTTCCCCCATTTGGGGTTTACCTTTATTATATTTTTATCATTTGCCTAATTTTGTATTTTCCCCAAAGCCTTGTAATAGCTTAGGGTTTCTATTATTTTGCCTCTATTCTTCTGCAAGTGTTTATTGTAATAGTTTAGGTTTTCTTTTCCGCCTTTATTTTTCAGCTCACAGGTGTTTATTGTAATAGCGTAGGAACTTTTAAATTCTGCCTTTATTTTTAACTGCGTGGTTAGTAATCCTAGGGAGTGCAAGCCTTGCTAAAATTAACATAGCTCACTAATTACAAGATAAAATATCCAAACTGAAGCACTTGATTGTGCCACACACACACCTTTGGAATAACCTCTCTTGTTGCCTTGCTGCCTGTTGCCTTTTAATTACGATTCTGAAATAGTCAAGTCCCTCGATTCCGAGGATACCTAAGCAAAACAAATGTTACTCTCAGTTCATCATCAAATGATCTTGTCCCTCGAAGTTGCCTTATAAATGATGATTGTCCCAATTGCTAAGGTATCCTCGCCCGTTGTCTAAAAAGATTAATGACTATTATATCCTTTTATAAAGACTACCTACCTCTACGTGGTAGGGACAGTTTTATGGCGAACGATGATTTCTCGATGACCTTTCAACATCCAATGAAAGGACTTCCTACCCTCTTATGGTATGGATAACCTTTTCAAACTGAAAAGCTAAAAGAACAATTTTTCTAACTTAGGGTAGGTGCTCCTGATTGCTTGCTCTATTCAAATTCAATTCCAAAATTCAAAATATTTTCCCACTTCTTTTCAAGGAATCTTTTCAAAAAGACTACGCTTATTTACAAGCTAAAGTTCTTATTCAAACCTTTTCTTATTCACACACTACACTTCAAATATTTTAAAAACAAAGTAAGCTAAGCAATTAAGAGCCCATGGATAACAATGGATACAAAGGGTGCTTACACCTTCTCTTTGTATAACCTACCCCCCGAACTCAAAATCTTTTTAAAAGGTCTTTTCTTGTTCTTTTAGCCTTTCTATATATTGGATAAAATAAAAGTCGGTGGCGACTCTTGCTATCCGCAACATTTTAAAAATTCAGTTCTCCCACTGTATTACACTATCCTTACAGTAGATGCAAAATTTGTCGAAGAAATTCACAAGGATGTTTGCGCGTCCGCAACGACATTCAGAAACTAATGGATGACAATACCATTACGGTTCTTGCCAGCAGAAAAGATGACGAAGTCTTTACCGTATCTCCTCAAATCAATCAAGTTGAACCAATGCAAGTTAAGTATGACAGCATAAAGACATCAATTGTTCCATTAGTCATCTACTTACCAGGTCCTGTACCGTATGAGTCCAACAAGGCTATACCATACAAGTAAAACGCTACATTCATTGAGAATGGTAATGAAATACCATTACCATATGTTGTCAACATTGCTGATGTTAGTCGAGTCACTAGAAGCGGACAAGTCTTCAACAGAACAACAGAAAATGTGGAAAAGTCTTCGAAAGAAGCACCACATAAGCAAGATCGTCATCCGACCAATGCTATTCAAGCGAAAGAAAATGATGAGATCTTGAAATTAATCCAGAGGAGTGAATACAACATTGTAGATCAATTGCTACATACTCCGTCTAGGATATCTGTCCTTTCCCTACTATTGAGTTCTGAGGCTCATAGGGAAGCTCTACAAAAAGTTTTGGAACAAGCTTTCGTAGAACCTGGTGTTACCATAGGGCAATTCAACAACATTGTTGCCAACATCTCCACAGGAACTAATCTAGGTTTCCGTGACAAAGATCTTCCTGAAGAAGGAGTGGGCCATAACTTGCCACTCAACATTTCAGTCAGCTGCATGGGTGATGTTCTCACAGGAGTCCTAATAGACAACGGATCCTCTCTCAACATCATGCACAAATCAACCTTGTCAAGATTATCCTTCAAGGACTTCCCATTAAGGGACAGTAATGTCATCGTCATAGCATTTGATGGATCTAGAAAGTCAGTTTTTGGAGAAGTCGATCTTCCCATAACCATTGGACCTCACACTTTCAAAATCACTTTCCAAGTTATGGATATCCAGGCAGCATACAATTGTTTGCAAGATCACCCATGGATTCACGAAGCTGGGGCAATTACTTCAACACTTCATCGGAAACTGAAGTTCATACGAAATGATAAATTGTTAACCGTATGTGGAGAACGAGCTCTGATCGTCAGCAACCTGTTATCATTCTCTGACATAGAACCAAAAGAAGTTGCTGGAACTAAATTCCAAGCACTTTCCTTGGAAAAGGAAAAGGGTAAGGAGAAAGCAGCGTCCATTTCTTCCTACAAGGATGCAATCCAAGTTGTAAAGGATGGCACTATTAGTGGTTGGGGGCATATTGAGATTCCTACCAACAACAAAAATAGAACAGGAGTTGGATTCTTTCCAACATCATCAAAGGCTACTCAAGGAATTGAAGTAGTTCTCCCAATCTAAGAAACTTTCCGCAGCGGAGGTTTTCTTCAATCTGTTCAACAAACAGTCAATACCATCGATACGGAAAACACCGATGAGAATTTTGAAAAGGAATGTCTATCCTACCTTCTTGAAGCAAGATACATCTCCTTAGCAGAGTCTGATTCACCATGCTGTTATCCGACTAAAGGATCTGGAAGTAAGACTCAGCTAAGTAGTGACGAAGTTGCTAATAGCCTCGCCACCAGAAATCATGGTTCATCAGAGGAAGTTCCTCCTATCCCCAAAGAAACCTGGGATACATTAGGAGAACCAAGAAGAAAGTTCGAATACATGGTGAAATACTCTGCTCCTGAAAGTTCAAAAATATCTCTTGAAGACATTGTTCCAACTGGATGAGACATTGATCACGAGTACTTTTCTCAGCCAAAAGAGATATACAAACCTTGCTATTCATCATCATCTTCTGGTGAAGTCATCATTGAGGATTATATCCCCAAGTCACCTTCCGAGGCTACAGATTTAGAGTTTACATACCTAGTCAATGCCATCTTGGGAGAAGAGCAAGATCAAAATACATAAGAGGATGATATCGAAAGTGTCTCTGACAATGAGTCTCTCCATTCGGAAGATTGGAAGTTTCCTCAAAAGACAATCCGACCTACTCCACTTGGAAATGGGTATGCTCACACCGCTCAGTCTGCTGAAGCAGAAGAAGATCGTCTGAGTATTGCAAAGACAGTGGTTGGTAAATCAAGACCTACCACAGGCCAACTCAAGCCTAAGGTGCCAGATTACATAGTGCACAATGGGGTTCGCCACTATTGGATGGCTGTTGAAGTTTCAACTGTTATTCGCACTCCTAAGTAGGAACTTTCACAATTATTTTGTCCTCTCACCATAGCCCAGGGTGAAGAGATGTTTCATAGGGCTTTGCATTTTACTATTTCTTAGGAAAATGTCCCTATTTTCTTTGCCCGAAGCAGTAGATTTTTGTTTTATAGGGTCTTTGTTTCAAGAAGTGACTGTCGATAAATAAAAATGTCATTTTGTTCCTTCGTTAGTTTTTCCCTTTTCTTTTTTTTGGAAATTGGTAATCCTAAAAAAACACCCTTAAAAAACATCAAAACATTCCATTAACTGCATATACTGAGTCTTCCCTCGTTGTCTAAATAAAAATCATCACACATATGCAGATTAATCATAAAACACCGCATTGAAACGTGCGATCACATGACTTCTCCAAGCTTTGGGTTTCATGTATTCGAGGCAGAAGAAGAAGACGAAGAAATATCAGAAGAAATTTCTTGGCTACTCCAACAAAGGGAAGAGGCCATTCAGCCATACAATGAGCCTCTAGAGATCATTAACCTTGGTTCCGATGGAAACAAAAAAGAGGTTAACATTGGAGCTTCGCTCAATTCAGAGATCAGAGAGATTTTGATACAACTGCTCAAAGAATTCTCAGATGTCTTTGCATGGTCCTATCAGGATATGCCAGGGTTGGATACCAGTATAGTGGAGCATCACTTGCCATTGAAGTCAGTATGCTTTCCAGTTAAGCAAAAATTGAGAAGAACTCATCCGGAGATGGCCATGAAAATCAAAGAGGAAGTTGAAAAGAAAATCAATGCCGGTTCCTCGTCACTCCAGAATACCCTCAATGGTTAGCTAACATTATTCCCGTTCCTAAGAAAGACGTAAAAGTCCGCGTATGCGTCGACTACAGAGATTTGAACAAAGCTAGCCCTAAGGATGACTTTCCTCTACCACATTTTGACATGTTGGTTGACAGTACAACAAAATCCAAAGTTTTCTCATTCATGGACAGATTTTTGGGATACAACCAAATCAAAATGGCTCCTGAAGACATGGAGAAAACAACTTTCATCACCCCCTGGGGAACATTCTGCTACCGCATTATGCCTTTTGGACTAAAGAACGCAGGGGTAACTTATCAAAGAGCCATGACTACACTTTTCCACGACATGACTCATAAGGAAATGGAAGTCTACGTGGACGACATGATTGCCAGATCAGAAAATGAGGAAGATCATATACAGAATTTGACAAAGCTATTTCAACGCTTACGGAAGTTTCAGCTTCGCCTGAATCCCAACAAGTGTACCTTTGGTGTCTACTCAGGAAAACTCCTTCGTTTCATCGTCAGCAAACAAGGAATTGAGATAGATTGAGACAAAGTCAAGGCAATTCAAGAAATGCCTTCGCCCAGAACCAAAAAACAAGTTAGAGGATTTCTAGGACATCTGAATTACATCTCGAGATTCATATATCTCATGACTGCAACTTGTGCTCCAATTTTCAAACTTCTATGGAAAAATCAAAGTTGTGTCTGGACAGACGATTGTCAGAAAGCGTTCGACAGCATTAAGGAATATTTGCTCGAACCACCCATGTTGTCTCCTCTAGTGGAAGGAAGACCTTTGATAATGTACTTAACCGTCTTAGAAGATTCCATGGGTTGTGTCCTTGGGCAGCAAGACGAGATGAAAAGAAAAGAGCATGCCATCTACAACCTAAGCAAGAAATTCACTGACTGTGAATCTCGCTACTCCATGCTCGAGAAAACCTATTGTGCTTTGGCCTAGGCTGCCAAGTGTCTCCACCAATACATGATTCTACATACTACTTGGTTGATCTCCAAGATGGATCCAATCAAGTACATATTTGAAAAGCCTGCCTTAACCGGGAGAATTTCCTGTTGGTAGATGCTGTTATCAGAATGCAACATTGAGTATCACGCTCAGAAAGCCGTGAAAGGAAGCATCCTAGATGAGCACTTGGCTCACCATCCACTCAATGATCATGAATCAACCATATTTGACTTTTCGGGCGAGGACGTCATGTACCTCAAGATGAAAGATTACGACGAGCCACTACCAGACGAAGGACCTGAGATAGGATCCCAATGAGGCTTGATCTTTGACAAAGCCGTCAATTCTTATAGACGAGGAATTGGGGAAATCATTGTTACACCTCATGGAACCCATATTCCGTTCACATCCAGATTAACTTTCAAATGCACAAACAATGAGGCCGAATATGAAGCTTGCATCATGGGTCTCGAAGAACCCGTGGATCTAAGAATCAAACACTTGGATGTATATATAGATTCTTCTTTGGTCATCAATCAATTCAAAGGAGAATGGGAAACACGCCATCCTGGGCTAATCCCTTACAAAGACTACGCGAGAAGATTGTTATCATTCTTCGACAGGGTAGATTTTCATCACATTCCTCGTGAAGAAAACAACTTGTATGATGCATTAGCCACACTCTCTTCCATGATTAGGATAAATCATTGAAATGACATTCCTCAAATCGATGTCATGCGCCTGGATAGGCCCGCTCATGTTTTCACAACAGAAGCAATAATCGACGACAAACCGTGGTATCACGACATCAAAAACTTTCTTCAAAGGCAAGAGTACCTTCTTGGGGCATCAAAGAAAGACAGAAAAACTTTGAGAAAGTTAGCTGGCAGATTCTTCTTGAATGAAGATGTTCTGTACAAGAGAAATTTCGACATGGTCCTACTCAGATGCATTGACAGAAACGAAGCAGAAACACTCATGAGAGAAATACATGAAGGTTTCTTTGTTACTCACACCAATGGACACACCGTGACAAGGAAAATACTGAGAGCATGATATTATTGGCTAACAAAGGAGTTAGATTGCTACCAATATGAAAAGAGGTGTCACAATTGTCAGATCTACGCTGATAGAATTCATGTTCCACCATCTCTTCTCAACATACTCTCTTCCCCTTGGCCTTTATCCATGTGGGGAATCGACATGATCGGAATGATCGAGCCAAAAGCGTCCAACTAACATTGCCTCATCTTGGTAGCCATAGACTATTTCTCCAAGTGGGTCGAAGCAGCTTCATATGCAAACGTCACAAGACAGGTTGTCGTCAGATTTATCAAGAATCACATCATCTGTCACTACGACATTCCTAGCAAGATAATCACTGACAATGGGTCAAATCTGAATAACAAAATGATGAAGGAACTTTGTGAAGAATTCAAGATTGAACATCACAACTCGTCTCCTTACAAACCGGATATGAATGGAGCTATAGAAGCAGATAACAAAAACATCAAGAAAATCATTCAGAAAATGGTCATCACTTACAATCTTGGCATGAAATGCTACCGTTTGCTCTTCATGGTTACCGTACGTCTGTACGTACTTCAACTGGAGAAACTCCTTTCTCCCTTGTATATGGCATGGAGGCAGTCCTACCCATAGAGCTCGAGATCCCATCAATGAGAGTCTTGATGGAGGCAAAATTAACATAAGTCGAGTGGTGTCAAAATAGATTCGATAAGTTGAACTTAATCAAAGAAAAGAGCATGACAGCTTTATGCCACAGACAGCTATATCAACAAAGAATGAAGAAAGCTTTTGACGGCCCAATTATGACGGCCCATACGTGGTTAAGAGAGCTTTCTCGGGAGGAGCCTTAATACTCACGACTATGGACGCGGTTAAGAAATACTTCGCCTAAATAATCAAAAGAAAAGCTCGCTAAGTTGAAAACTCACAAAGAGCGACTTAGGCAAAAAAGAGCGTCTCGGTGAATCGAAAACCCGAAAGGGCGATTCAGGCAAAAGTTAGAGACATTAAAAAAAAATCAATCCTGGTAGATTTAAAACCCGAAAGGGGTAATCTACGCAAAAGTTAGGGATATATGGCAAGTAACTATGTTCAGGACAAACTTGATCATCCAGAAAATCCATAGCGGAGTATTCATCATTTGTAGGTCATCTTCTACGAAGCACGAATACAACGCAACTCAGAGTGGAAGGAAAATATAACGGTCGTCACGTTTCAGCGTAGCCCTTTTCCAAAAAATTACCAATTTCCAACTTTTTAAATACTCCATGGAGTCACGCCTTCGACTGATTACCATTCCATAAATAACAATTCGAGCCTTATGCATTTTTCTTTGCAAACGAGTCTTATTCAGTTTCTTAAAATTACATTTTTTAAGTCTGACAGCCATTTTCTTGAAACCAACGTTTTCAAAATAAAATGAATTTACTTGCAAAATAAAGGTGAAACTTCTTTCTAAGGTTTACAAACAATAGGAAGAACGCCAACAACTGCTCCGAGAACGGTCGAGACTCCGGGAATAAAATTTCCCCATGAGGTCGCTTTGTGAACATCTCCCGATGACAAATCTTCACTTCAAGACATTTCACTTCACTTCAAACAGCGGACAATCGACGACCCGGTATCCCCAACGGAGTACAGACTATACTTTTCAAGAAGAAGACATCTTCTAATTAACAAAAACTCAAGTCACATCACAGGATTTCACATCTGCGACAATTCTATTCACATTCACTTCACATTTTATAACCATTATAACATTCATGCATGCTTCACGCATCATATCATATGTCTGCACAGTCAGCATGGTCTATTTAGGCTTTGATCATACTATTGCCTAAGTCACATAGACTTCAATTTGGGAATTCCCGAAGCAAGAGATTCTTCCAGCAAAAGAAAATGTCACCCTTGTCAGAGGATCTTCAATCATTTCAAGTCCTCGGCGGGGGTTACCACGAAGTTCTT
Source organism: Vicia villosa (assembly GCF_029867415.1). Classification (NCBI taxonomy): domain Eukaryota; kingdom Viridiplantae; phylum Streptophyta; class Magnoliopsida; order Fabales; family Fabaceae; genus Vicia; species Vicia villosa. The sequence continues at coordinate 580,558 of NW_026705512.1, read as the reverse complement.
TCAATTCCCCAGTGGGGGTTACCATGCAATTCTTTCAAAGTCCCCGGCGGAGGTTACCACGCAATTATTTCAAATCCCCGGCGGGGGTTACCACACAATTCAGAGGAAACAAACGGGAGTCCAAGTGAAAACAGTTTATTTCCAACTATACAATTTCAGCCAGTTCAACGTAGCATATCCAAGTCAAACGTCATCAAGCTAAGACGAAATTTTCATCATGATCAGCAATCAGCAGATCTCCTCAGCTGAGCCATATGACCACTTACCAGCAGATCGACTTAATTCTTACGCGCCTCCTCAGAGAGTCCGCGTACATCAAACAAATAGCAGTCTCAGTCGAGAAGTTTGTTTGATACCCTCGACAGTACTGAGGTATTCACGGATTATTCCCCAGCAGAACTCTTGCAGAGTATATGAATGGCAGTCTTCCTCCAAAGACAGTTTATTTACCTTTTAATTAAGAATCGACTGCTAGAGTCGACAGATGACAATCTTCTTCAAGAAGATAGTTTGTTCACTCTTGAGTTTCCCCTGCAAGTTGCCAAAGGGTAGTCTTCTTCATGAAGACAGTTCATCCACTTTTAAACATAGTCATCAGCTCCTTAAAAGGACGCACAATCATATGGAATTCCTTCGAAGACAACAAATTAAAGGAAAGCATGGTAAAGTTTCTTATCAACCATCAAGTGGCATCTCCCCCACAGACACTGGTGAGAAGTTTGATGAGGAAACAGACCCTTGGAGATTTTCTCTTTATCTGAGATATCATCCAAAATTATAACTGAGACCAGTTTCGCGATCAGAAATCCGAAACGAGGGGAGGTTATCACAACTGAGACCAGTTTCGCGACCAAACATCCAAAACAAGGGGAGGTTGCTACAACTGAGACCAGTTTCGTGATCAGATATCCGAAACGAGGGGAGGTTGCTTACCTTTTTCAAGGTAACATTATTATAACTAAGACCAGTTTCGTGATCAGACATCCGAAACGAGGGGAGGTTATCACAACTGAGACCAGTTTCACGACCAGACATCCGAAACAAGGGGAGGTTGCTACAAAAGAGACCAGTTTCGCGATCAGACATCCGAAACGAGGGGAGGTTGTTTACCTTTTTCTAAGTATCAACATTTAGACAAAGAAGATGGACCGCGCATTCTACATTGCCATCCATTCACAAGAACCCGCATATCATATTTCTACAGGACTTTGTGTCCTTATCCCCCGCAAAAGTGCAACAACGGGATCAAGTCGTGAACAAAAATTTCATTATCACTAATACATCTCATGAACACCCAAAATTCGGGCATTCTTTGATATTTAAGTCTCTTTCACTCAGGAGAGACCAAGATGTCAATCTTTCTCCCTCCAGATGAAAGAAACTTAAATAGGGGCATTTGTCATACCCTAATTTTGACCCTGCTGAGATGTCACATCTCCAGACATTTCATCAACTCAAGACAAGTGCCCAGAGTAGTCTCTTGCTTACCAAACACTCAGTCAAAGATGCTCAAGAACAAAGAAGCTCAAACAAAGGATCAATCAATAAGAAAATGATCTATGATACAATCATACGACTCAAAATGATCCATTCCTCCACCTATGATGATCAGACATCAGTCATCAGGACTCAAGTTTGCTCAGATCACTAAACTAGGGTTTTGAGCCCATCAAGGACTAAAATCAGGGCCCACATCTGGGAAACCCTAATAAGCTTCAGGGCATCACTCAAAGTGTCTAAACATCTTCAAATGATCCCTATGACAATATCCACTGGGCATTGTACTTTAATTCAGAGGCCACAATCATCAATTTCATCTAGTCTACAATTAGGGTTTTTGACCTAATTCACCTAGACAGTTGACTTTTAATCAGGACATGGTTCCACAACTCAACACATGGCTCAAGAACTTCTATTGCCTCCATATGTTCCATTCATATCATCCATTTGAGGAGGAGAACTTGATTCATCACAAAGATCCAAGATTACCATTCATCAGGATAAAGTCAACTGTACAAGATCACCTTTGACTTTTAGGGTTTTGGATCAAACCATGACTTTTAAGGATCAATATATGATTATTGAAGTCATTTGGCCAAATAAAATCAAGAAAATCCATCAAGGATAAAAAGTCAACAAAAAGTCAAACTAGTGTATTTTGACCTAGTTCATGGATCTCAAAATTTCACCTACACAACTCAAATAACATCCAACATGAAAGTTGTAGATCTTGCAAAATAAAACAACTTTTCACATTAGAACCTTTTTCAAAAGATCAATCATTTGAGAGATATGAGTTTTGAAAGTTATAGGTGGTCATAAACACTTGGTAAAGTTTTTAAGTGTTTTAACCTAGTTTTCTTCAAACTTTAAGCCCATTTTACACAAATTTCCCAAGTGATTTTGAAGAAACTCGAAACTAATGAATTGAAGTAAATGTTAAGGGCTTTCCAAATTGTGCTCAAACTTCTCCAAATTCATTTTGAGCTAAGAGTTATGCTTGTTCAAAGTTAGGCCCATGGAGTTGAATTTCAAGACATGACCAAATTTGGTTTTGCCCAATTTGTGCAAATGCCTACACTAATTGGTGCTTATAAACTTCAGAAACATCATTGAACAAAGATTGGAGAATATTCAAGAAAACAAAGACATGTGATTATGTAATCATTACTTTTGAGAATTTATGGCCAAGTGGTGATTCATCAAAGGAATCTTCTCCCAACCAATTGGAACTCTCCTCTGCATCAGAAATGTTCCCAAGATCACAAGAGATCAAGGGATAGGGAGCTAGCCTGAATTTGACATCATTGCATTAGTGAGATTCTTTGAATTTCTTCATGGCCAAGAAACCAAAACTACCTCACTAAGCAAGCCCACTCTCTCCAATTGTACTGAGCTCTTTGCCTATAAATAGAAGTGTCATCCTCAGTATTCAACACACCAAAGCAACGCAAAGTTCTTGCTTTCTCACTCTCCGTCCTTTGCTTATCATTTTCAAAGGATCTTTGGCAAGAAGAATCGATTTCTTCAAATCAAAGCTTCTCTTCTAAAAGTAAGCCTTCTAACATCTCAAGGGGACTTAGTAGAAGTGATCCAAGCACCTGGAACATTTCTGGAAGTGCAAGAACACCATCTTCACTTTCGTTTTGGAGTAAAGACAGTTGGAGGAGCATAGAGCAATTCAGAAGGTGTCAAGGCTATTGAAGCATATCAACAAGTTCCTTAGGGTATAGTGAAGCTATTCAGATGCGTGCAGCACATCTGTAATCACAGAATCGCTACCCTCCATGTTCACTTGAAGCTCAAGCAAGAAGGGTCGAGTAGAATAAATCAGAGGATTTCCAAGTAAAGTAAGTGCCCAGAAAGCTTCAGCAAAGTCCCAGGAAGCTTTTCATCCATTCCCTCTGAGGATCATCCACCATAGCCATCGAGCTTCAGTTTTAGAGGTAAGTTTTTGAACTCCACCTCTTTTAATTCATGCACTTATTTTGTTAAAACTCAATTTCAGTTCACTCAGCATCATCAGAGGATTAAAAACCCTCTATCATCATTCATTTATTCTTCAGCATAGCCATTTAATTTCATTTTCAATTTTTAGGGTTCTTCACGTATTTTAGAAAACTCAGTAGTTGTAGTTAATCATAGCTTATGATAGTTACATATTTGAAACCGTGAGAGAATTTAGAGAAAGTTTGATGTTTACATCATCCAACTTGGTTGAGAAACGAGAGAGTTGGAATTTCAAAATTCCATAAGCTTGAGGTTGAAGACGAAGATGGTGTTTGGCGTGCCATTTTCAAACATTCATGGAGAAGTTTAATATATTTTTATTACAATGCGTACATATAACGAATACATCGTTATAGCCCAGTTGGTAATGTGAGTTTGTGTGAAGCGCGTGCCCAAGGTCTGGGGTTCAAATCCCCCTCGCCCCAGACGTTTTGATTTTATTTTTCATTCCTATACACTTGTTTAGCACATATATTGAACTGGAGCCACTACTATGTCACCAAGCGCGCGTTGGTTGGATGGTGTATGATTTGAGACTTGGGTTCAAGGGCGTGAGTTCAAGCCTTGGTGAGACCAAAACCATTTTTTTAACACTATTTTGTTTCATTTTCTTCATAACTTCACACAATTCATTCACCAACCAAATTAAATCATTTTCACTTGATTTTTCACACACTTGTCATTTAACATATCTATTTTATGAATAATCAAAAAAATCACAAAAATATTATTTATTTCATGTGTTTTTATTAGGTTTAAAATGGTGTGTTTTTTTAGTATTTTAAAATACTTTATTACATGTTTTCAATGAATTTTGAAAACCTAATCATTTTGTAAGTAATTTTGTGATAAAATCCTAATCATTTAGGTCTAAATTAGGTATATACTTTGTCTTTACCCTAATTAAGTTGACAATTGTCAAATTTTCAAACTGTTTTCAAGTCTTCGGATAAATAGACGATCAGGGTTTTCAAACAACAAAACCTTGCATCTTTCAAACTTTCAACTGTTTTTTTTAACAGTAAATCAATTTCACATGGGCCTCTAATAGAGTGTAAGTCCCAACCCCTTTTTTATTTTATTTTCAACTTTCAAATACATTGAATCAACTGTTTTCACAATAGTAATCAATTTCATTCCAAAAGCTTTCAACTGTTTTTCATAAACAGTAAATAATTCTTTCGGGTCTCTTGAATATTAAAGAGTGTAAGTCCCATCTTTTTTTCTTTACATATAGTTTTTCAAATCATCTTTAAACAGAAAATTCCTCATCTATTTTCAAAACTTTCTTTTCAGTATTGAAGGGCATTATTCTCGGTGAAGCTCTTCATATACATATGTAACGTAGTGCGCATCTTCACTTCTTCTGTTTTCAAAACAAAAACATCTCAAAACTGTTTTCAATAAACAACTACAACTTCAAATCCATTTCACATAGGCCTCTCCTTGAGTCTAAATCCCAACTCCCTTTGTACATACATCTTTCAAAGGCCTCCTCTTCATCCAGGGTAGGCTTTACAAGCTTTCAATTTACAGTTTTCATTTAAATTACTGTCAAATATAAACTGTATATACACTGTTTAGAACACCGTCTAAGAAAAACCTTAGGATAAATAAACTGTATAGATATATTATAGGAATATGGCCTAGGATTGATAATGTCTTCCCGGTGAAGGCTCTTTCCTACTTAGAGATCTTTAGTTCAAACCTCAAGATGAATTATTCCCGGTGAAACATCTTGAAAAAAGCCTTAGAACAAAAATAGGACACATCCACCCATGAGGAATTATTCCTGGTGAAACCTCTTACCCATTTTCTTAGATCCAAACTAAGTTCAAAGCCAACATAGCTTTCTCCTGTGCAATAACAAGGACCCTCGATTAGCCTCCTCTTGGGCTTACAATACAAGGACCAACGGGCTTCTTAAAAGCAAATTCACAACTTTCTCTTGAGCTTGTATACAAGGACCCATCAGGTTTCTTATATACATAGGAACAGGTCTTTAGTCACCTTTTATCCTACCCTGGTGAGATTCTTCTAATTTTCAAAACCAAACTTCAAATAAGCCAAGAATGTCTCAATCTCAGTATTGAGTTCACCTTTTGGAATGAGAGACATGGACAGTCACTGTCACCTTTATTTTCAAATCTCCAGTAAGTCTTCTCCTTAGTAGAGTCTAGGTTCCACATCTGGAATTATCCTCAGCCGAAGTCAGCCTTAATCTTGGGCTTTAAACAAGAAGTCGAAATTAATCTTTCAAAAGTAAAATCCCCTGGAAAGGGTTAGCCTCCAACAATTCCTTCATTTTCATAAAATCCCCTGGAAAGGGTTAGCCTACAACAATTCCTTCATTTTCATAAAATCCCCTGGAAAGGGTTAGCTTACATCAATCCTTCAAAGTCAATTCCCTAGAAAGGGTTAGCTTCCAAACCACTCCTTCAAATCCAAATTCCCTTGAAAGGGTTAGCTTCAAAATCACCTTTCTTTCAAACCTTCAAAAATTCCCCAGTAGAATCAACCCTGGATCACTTAAACAAATTCCTTAGTTAGGTCAACCTTCCACTCTAGACTTACCCTCATCAATTCCTGCTTAATAAGAGTACAGTCCTCAGTAGGGTCAACCTTTAGTCTCTAAACAACAGAGTAATCCTTAGTAGAGTTAGCCTCAATATCGGGCTTTGTACAAGACATATAATCCCCCTCAGAGTCAAAAGATCCCAAACTGGTAGATCTTCCCTATCCAGAGTCAGCCACAACCTTGGGCTTTGTACAAGGCAGATAATAGAGTCTCCACAGTGAGTCCTTCCCCATCAAGTAGCCACAACCTTGGACTTCGTACAAGGCAGATAAACATCATTTTTTGTGTCAAAATATTCCTAACCCTTAAGATCTTTTCCCCATTAAGTCATCCACAACCTTGGGCTTTGTACAAGGCATAAAATAGAGTCATCCATAGTCTCCAAAATCTGTTTCCTCAGTAGTCAGCCACAACCTTGAGCTTTGTACAAGGAAGAAAATAATGTCTCCTTTGCTAGAGTCAGCCTAAATTCTGGGCTTTGTACAGAACACCAAATAAAATCAATCAAATAATTAAAACACTCTCCAGTAAGAGTCGGCCACAATTCTGGGCTTCGTACAGAACACAAAATTCCTTTAGTCAAAGTCACTATCCAGTGGAGTCATCTCCCAGAGTCAGTAAAAAAGCCTCAAGCTTGGGCCTCATACAAGCCAGCTGAAATCAAATCTTTTATACAGTAGATAGACATGATTTATCTCTATAGAGAGATATTTCTCCTATTTCACCACATTCGAACAAACAAACAAACATTTCAATTTCAATTTTAAAACATTCTCCCATTTAGGACTCTGAAAGGCATGCTCTGTCACACACACCCAAGCTTGTACAACTTTCCCTAAACTGGTTGAGAATCTTTCTTTCATCAAGAGACACGTGACTGGCATACTTGCACACAACCAAGTAAGGTCCCTCTCTTATGAAACGAACTCAAATTTTCTGTTACTTCAAATGTCTGTGGTGGAATAGTAGAAATACCTCTCTGTAAAGATGACTTCATGTCTCTTTATTGTAAACAGAGATTTAATTCAAACTTCAACCTTGAGCTTCAAGCAAGGCACCCAAAAACAAGTCATTTCCATAATTAGTTTCCCGAACTACAAAAAGCTCTGACTTCCATTAGGGATATGTAGGCATGAGATTCACAAAGAATCTCAGCGAGCTAATAAAAAACCAAAAACAGTTAGTTTGTCTGTCTTTCATTTCAATTCAATTCAATTCTTTCGCCTAACACAAAGGAGAAACTTTCCCAATCAATTAGCAAACACAAACACATAGATACAGAGAAGGTTCCCATAGAGTACTACGAATATGTAAGGTGCTTAAAACCTTCCCTATGTATAACCGACCTCCCGGACTCTAGAACATTTGATTAGGTGAAATCCCCACACCTAAGAAACTCCTAGGGTTTATTTGAGATATTTTTCCCCTTCCTCCTTGTAGGATAATTAAAAATTTCGTGTGCTATCATAGGAATAACTGAAATAAAATTCATCCCACAAGGGCGCCTTTCTCCTTCCAAATTTCGCCTGAAGGGTCCGGCATGCCGTCCTCCCAAGTGAAACGGGGAGGTAAAAAAACGACACCACAGTTGGAGCAAAAGTTTGTTTGTTATTTACCTAGCGATTAACTTACATGTGATTAACTGATGCAAATTAGTCTATTAATTGATTCATAAATAGCAGAATCCATATTTAAATTAGTCTATAAATTTAAGTGAAATTACTACGCGTTTGTTTGAAAAAATTGCACACATCTAAATTTACTACACGTTTGTTTGAAAAAATTGCACACATCCAATGGCAAATGTTCTGATTTACTTGTTCCTTGATTTATTTAATTTTGTGACAGCTAAGCTACTCTCTTTTGTGTTATAATTACAGTTTTGAATAATTTGAAGTATGCTGATTCTCATGAATGGGTGAAAGTTGATGGAAATTCTGCAACCGTCGGCATAACTGATCACGCCCAAGATCATTTGGGTGATGTTGTGTACGTTAAACTGCCAGAAGTTGGAGCAGCAGTGACACAAGGAGATGCTTTTTGTGCAGTTGAAAGTGTGAAGGCAACTAGTGACGTCAACTCTCCGGTTTCTGGGAAAGTTGTCGAAGTTAATGAAGAGCTCAGCAGCTCTCCTGGTTTGGTGAGTTTTATTTTCTCACCTAATTGACAATGAGCTTTTGTGACATAATCTTATTATTCATCGGAACCCATCGTTGGCTGCTAAACTACAACAACCGTCAAGTTCAAGTGATTTTCTAAACTTTTAGTACACTTTTGGAAAATCTGTCTTTGTTATCCAAGTCAGAACAACGAAAAATAATCTCAACAGCACTCCTAGCAGCAACTATCTCCTCAGCATGAATGGTAATCGCTCCTTGATTTCTTTGACTAATCTTCTCGCTTTTGTTTTGAAGCCTTAATATTAGACTCTTGCTTGGTTTGGTACTATCTATTCCGTTATACACACAAACAGAAGAGACACCAACGTAACTTTATATGTATCCATATTTTGTGTTACAGAATGAAAGGACGAGTGATCTTGTTGGATAAATTAAATGCGGTCTTGGAAAGCCAAAAGACGAATTCTCCTAGGGTAGCCAAAAGGTTTATTCTCATAGGAAATAGTTAACTATTAAATGCTATGTCTCTTTATGTCTATTTATGTTTTCCTGGTCTCTATATAAAGACCTTCTTTGTAACTGCAAAATGTGCAGCAACCAACCTTTTGCAAGTAAATACAAAAGAGAGTAGTTTGATATGTTACCTTCAAATTGGTATCATAGCTCATGGAAAATATGATGAATCAGATGCCATTGCCGCAACTGTCGAAGTCAAACTATGAGAACTGGAGCATCCAGATGAAGGCGCTGCTTGGATCGTTGATGTGTGGGAGGTTGTAAAAGAAGGGTTTGAAGAACCAGAAACCACGACGGGAAACACAGCAGCCCAGAACAAGGCGTTGAAAGAGACGCGGTCGAAAGACAAAACGGCATTATACATGTTGTTTAGAGCAGTAGACGAATCTGGTTTTGAGAAGATTTCCGGTTCAACTACTTCGAAGCAAGCGTGGGATACACTAGAAACGGCGTTCACAGGAGTAAATAGAGTCAAGCAAGTTCGTTTGCAAACTCTTCGAGGAGAATTAGAAAGGATGAAGATGAAGGAGACGGAGTCCGTGTCAGACTACATCACGCGTGTACAAACAGTTGTAAATCAATTGAAACGAAATGGAGAAGCAATGACCGATGCTCGAGTTGTCGAAAAGATTTTAAGATCTTTGACTGACAAAGTCGAAAATATAGTATGCGCAATAGAGGAGTCAAAGGATCTTGCGACAATCACTGTCAAAGAAGTCGCTGGTTAACTTGAGGCACATGAACAGCGCAAAATACAGAAGAAGGAGGAGATACATGATAATGCAGAACAAACAAAGGAATCCACTAGAGATGAAAGGGCACTCTTATCTCAAAACTGGCGCGGTCGAGGACGTGGCCGTGGAGGTCGAGATGGTGGTCGAAGCTATCAGAACAATAATTTCGAAAGAGGTCAGGCAAGTCAACAAAATTGGCGTGGTCGAGGACGTGGTCACAGAGGTGGCAGGTCAAACTACTCTAACATCGAATGTTACAAATGCAATAAACAAGGACACTTTACGAAGGACTGCAACCCATACAGTTGCTACAATTGTGGAAAAGGGGGACACCTTGCAAAAGACTGTCGATTCAGGAGGAAAGTCGAAGAGACAACAAACTTCGCTCTAGAAACAGAATCAAACGAAGGATTCCTGTTAATGACCCAAAAGGAGACAAACACAGAAAATGACACTATATGGTATCTTGACTCAGGAGCAAGTAATCATATGTTTGGTCACAAACATCTATTCAAAGAAATAAAGAAAATTGAAGATGGTCATGTCTCTTTTGGAGATGCGTCGAAAGTAAAGGTTGAAGGCAAAGGAACAATTTGTTATTTGCAGAAAGACAACGTACTTGGGAAAATACAAGATGTTTATTATGTACCAGATCTAAAAGCAAATATTTTAAGTCTGGGGCAACTCACGGAGAAGGGATATTCGATATTTATGAAGGATCAAATACTGCATTTGAAGGATAAATCAGGACACCAAATTGCTCAAGTCGAGATGGGAAGAATCGAATGTACAAACTGAATCTGAGAAGCGTTCGAGGAAAATGTTTGAAAATTGATACTGAAGACCAAGTAACTCTATGGAATCTACGTTTTGGTCACTTACATCATGCTGGGTTAAAAAGATTACCGGGAAGAAACATGGTACATGGATTGCCTAACATGGAGTTTGAAGGAAAATTTTGTGAAGATTGTGTTCTTGGCAAGCAGACGAGAACTTCTTTTCAAAAGAAGGCAGAATATCAAGCTAAGCACATCCTTGAATTAATTCACACCAACATCTGTGGACAAATCACTCCAGAATCTTTCAGTGGTAAGAAGTATTTCATTTCCTTCACCGATGATTTTTCAAGAAAAACTTGGGTCTACTTCCTGAAAGAAAAGTCTGAAGCATTTGAAGCATTCAAAAAGTTTAAGGTAATGGTTAAAAAGTCAACTGATCAACACATCAAAGCCCTTCGTTCTGACAGAGGAGGAGAATATACTTCGACAGCTTTCATGAAGTATTGCGAGGAGCAGGGTATAAGGAGATTTCTAACTGCAGCATATTCACCTCAACAAAATGGGGTTGCTGAAAGGAAAAATCGAACAGTCCTCGACATGGTACGATCAATGCTCAAAAGTAAGAACATGTCGAAGGAATTTTGGGCAGAAGCCGTGCAATGTTCAATCTATGTTCAAAATAGATGTCCACATTCGAAGTTGGGAGATCGAACACTGCAAGAAGCGTGGAGTGGAGAGAAGCCGACTGTATCTCATTTTAAAGTATTTGGTAGTGTTGCTAATGCACATGTGCCAGATCAACGAAGAACGAACCTTGAAGACAAGAGTCAGAAGTATATACTAATTGGGTATGATGAGAAAACAAAAGGATACAGGTTATTCGACCCCATAAACAAAAAGGTGATAGTAAGTAGAGATGTTCGAGTGAATGAAGCAAGTAGGTGGGACTTGAACAATTCGACAGAAGATATAGTCGAAACTAAATAACCCTCAGTCGGTATACCTACAACCCAGATTCAATCGCCAAGGTTTGAAGACTCTGACAATAAAAATGAACCCTCACAGCCCAGAATGAGAAGTTTGCAAGAGTTGTATGATAATACAGAAGAAGTACATCTTGTGTGTCTGCTAGCAGATTCTGAAAACATTAGTTTCGAAGAAGCATGGAGAGATGAGAAATGGAAGAATGCCATGAATGAAGAGATTAAAGCTATCGAACATAACAAAACTTGGGAACTAGCAGAGTTACCAAAAGGAAGTTGAACCATTAGTGTGAAGTGGGTGTTCAAGAAAAAGATGAATGCACAAGGTAAAGTTAAAAGGTACAAGGCGCGACTTGTGGCAAAAGGATACAAGCAGAAGGAAGGAATTGATTATGACGAAGTATTTGCACCAGTTGCAAGAATGGAGACAATTCGACTACTCATTTCTCAAACTGCTCAGTTCAAATGGCCAATATTTCAAATGGATGTCAAATCAGCATTTTTGAATGGTGTGCTCGAAGAAGAAGTCTATGTCGAACAACCACCGGGATACATGAAAGACGAAAGCAAAGGAAAAGTGCTAAGACTCAAGAAAGCACTTTATGGATTAAAGTAGGCACCTCGGGCATGGAATACACGCATTGATACCTACTTCAAGAAGAATGGTTTCCAGCAATGTCCCTATGAACATGCTCTATATGTAAAGAAGAATAAAGGAAATATACTGCTCGTTTCTCTCTATGTCGACAACTTGAAGAATTCAAAGGTTGAATGACACGAGAATTTGAGATGACGGACTTAGGTCGGATGAGTTTCTTTCTTGGTCTGGAAGTTCGACAAGAAGAAAGTGGAATTTTTGTCTCACAAGAAAAATATGCGAAGGACATTCTGAAGAGGTTCAAAATGGAAGCGTCGAACTTAAGCATGTGGCAAGCAAGGATCAAGCTGCGGATATTTTTACAAAACCTTTGTCGAAGGAGCTATTCGAAAGAGGCAAAATGATGCTGGGATTAATGGATCGAAGGAGCATTTAATTTATGGGGGAGTTTTGTTGGATAAATTAAATGCGGTCTTGGAAAGCCAAAAGACGAATTCTCCTAGGGTAGCCAAAATGTTTATTCTCATAGGAAATAGTTAACTATTAAATGCTATGTCTCTTTATGTCTATTTATGTTTTCCTGGTCTCTATATAAAGACCTTCTTTGTAACTGCAAAATGTGCAGCAACCAACCTTTTGCAAGTAAATACAAAAGAGAGTAGTTTGATCTGTTACCTTCAGATCTCACTAGACGAGACTGATTTATTAACATTGAAACATTTAAGAATTTACCATATGAGATTAAATGTGGGGTCAAACATTTATTTTAAAATAATTCTCCAAACCATGAAAAAGAATGTTCTATAAAGAAATTTCATTAGTCAAGAACTTATATTAAATAATTTTCAAAACCATGAAAAAAGATCCATAAAGTTCTGTTTCATCAAAGTTTGAATGAAAAGTTTTTAATATTAAAATAAGCTACTAAAGAAAATGTCATAATTCTTTAGGATAGGACTGAAACACGGGTGAGTAACAAATTTAAAAACTGTGATGGATAATAATATATTACTGACCTTTGATAAAGTGCACAATCTCAAAATGAAATGAATAGTATATTGTCGTGTTACATATGCAGATGAAAATAGGAGTCATATGCTATGAGATTTTTTAAACACTTTGCTGATTAATGTTAGGCAATCAGTTTTTAGATATAATGAATTGCTTGCTAGATCCATCTTTTAGTTTAATTGTGTCGAACATCCTTGGGAAATAATACTTTTGGTGGACATACTCGTAATCATGTTAATGAATCAATTCTGTTGCACATTAAGTTGCAAATTTAATCCAGTTTTTGATAACTTGTTTTCATCTTACAGTTTGATGATGCTGTTGACTCTTCTGGAAATCTTCCAGACTCACTGGATATTGGTGATGTTTCAGAGCCTGCATTGCCAGCTAATTCTCCTTCATCAAAACAGAAGAATGCGACAGCTGAACCCCGTACTTCATTTGGTCACTTGTGAATTGATTTCCAAATGTGAATGGTGAATTGTTTTTCTACCCAAGAATTTGTGTGCAGACTAATAGCATATGTCATTTTGTGTGCAGACCAATAGCATATGTCTGTTTGCATTGTTAAAACTGCCACCTTCTTTCTAGCGGGCTCACACCCGGCTCTCGGCTGTGGCCTGTAAATAGTTTGAACAAGAAAATATTTGACTCTGTAAGGACTCTAGATAAAAATTTGGGTATTTTTATCTACTATTAAATTCAAAAGGGATGAAGGAAATCAAATTAAATTGTCTCCGGATTTTTTATTATTGAATGATGTAATTTTCTTAATCAGCTGTAATGGATTGAGTTTTTTTGGCTGACTTGATCTAGCTTAACTCATGATAACCTGAATATTTGCGTGGTTTTCTTCAATGTCCAGTTGTTTGTTTCCAGTTAAAGCATGAAATATTATGACTTCATATGACTTCTTAATACATGAAATATAAGAAATATGATAATCAAAATAAGGTGTAGTGTAGCATATGAAATAGGGTGTAAATGTAATTAAATATAACATAATTTGTTCATTCATGAATGGTGTAAATTATATTTCAAAATGGTGTAAATAAGAACGTATTAATAGGGTGTAACTGAGAACGTATTTATACCCAATTTTTATTAAATAGGGTGTAATTAAGAACGTATTTACACCCGATTTTTATTAAAATAGGGTGTAATGTAGAATGCATTTACACCTAATTTTTATTAAAATAGGGTGTAACTAATAACGTATTTACACCCGATTTTTAATAAAATAGGATGTAATTAATAACATATTTACACCCAATTTTTATTAAAATAGGGTGTAACGTAGAACGTATTTACACCTGATTTTTATTAAAAAAGGGTGTAACGTAGAATTTATTTACACCCGTTTTTTATTAAAAAAGGGTGTAACATAGCATGTATTTAAACGGGTGTAAATTCATTATACATTTCACACCCGGTGAATATACACCCTATTTTTATTTTTAAAAATGGGTGTAAATTAACCTTTTTGTACTAGTGTGATTTTCCGAAGCTTGAGTGTTTCAACTTGCGGATGTATGGTAGGATATTGTTTTTGAAGTCGTATCATTCAAGGTACTCATTTATCACTTTCTATAGCAAAGCATGCATGTTTCAGAAACTTTTCATTTGTACAATTACCATGTCATTCATTCTTTTGCATTACTTGCTTGTTGATTGAATCACTTTAGTTCCCAAACCATAAATGTGAGGAAGCTTTCCATTATTAATATATGCTGGAGGCCACAATCTTTGTTTTAACTGGATTTTATTATGCTTAATCTTTTGTTTATGTTGATTTTATAAAAGAATGAAAAGGATCAAGGCATTTTGTTTCATTTTGAGCACAACCACCATAACCAAATAGTTAAATTCACCTTGTGAGTGTGTGATCATTTGTTAACCCTTTTGAGCTTTTTTGTCAATGTCCATGTTGTTTTTGCTAAATGCTTATCTTTGAGTGTTTAATTGTTATTTTTGCATGGATGATTGATTCTTTGTTTTCTTGAACCCTCAACCATGATTTTTGGTATGAATGTTTACCTTGCCTTAGAAAGTAGAGAGTATTCACATGATGATGTGGTTGAATTCAAGTTGGGGAGAGTAATGATTATGTACTTATTTAGTTGTTTCTATGAGGTTGGAAAGAAAAAGAAAAGAAAAAAAGTGAAAAAGAAAGAAAAGGAAAAGAAAGAAAAAAGAGAAAAAGTTTTGAAAAAGAAAAACAAAAAGAGTATGAAATAATTGTGCTAATAAGTAGTATGTTTTGGTTTGACAACTTGTGATGGAGAAGAAGTTTGATCGAGATTTTGGTGCGTGAAACTCTGTGGGAATAATTATTCCCTTAGGTTTAGGCAAGTTTTTGTTTCAATTATCCTTAGGACTTATCCCTTGTTTGTTAAACAGGCCACATTACAACCTTGAAAAGCCCTTGTGATTCTTGCTTTTGTATCTTCAATGTGATTTTTGGATGAATGCATAATTTAATCTTTTGTTTGCAAGATTGTTAGATGAGTGTTAAAAGTCCTTCACCTTTGTGTGTTCTTCATCCATTGATGAATTTTGCTAGGGTGATTCATGAGATATCATGTATTGTTTTAGAATGTTTTGCATGATTTTTGTACTTCAGATTCGTTTTATTTACATGTTGTCGTTGTAGTATAATGGTAAGTATTTACTTTGTTTATACGTTTTTGTATTGAGCCATACATTTGTTTTTGGTTTTTGAAACTTGTTGATTCACGATTCTTTGGTCTATTACTTTTGATTCTTTGATTTATTTGGCCATGTTTGAGGACAAACAAGTTTAAGTTGGGGAGAGTTGTTAAGTGCCAAAATGTACTTATTTTGTATATATGTTTTGTGGCACTTATCGAGACTTTTGTTGATATTCGTTGAATAATTCTTTGTTTTGTGTATAAATACGTATACTTTGTGAATAATTGTATTTTCATATATTTTTATACCTTTTGGTAGTTTTTGTATCTTTTTGTAGGTATTCTTGAGGCTTTGAATGCATGTGAAAATAGGGATTGATCATGAAAGATTTTGAAGTACTTGAAGAATTTAACTTGAGAAAATATTGAAGAGAGCTTGGAAAGCAAAGGAGTGAAGATTCACCCAGTTCGCACCGCGAACAGAGTTTGAGCCGCAAATTGAGTGTTATCAGCAACTTGTTTTTGTGAGAATTCTGATGCGGGGAATTACTTTCTGTTCGTGCCGTGAACAAAGTTCGAGCCGCGAACTGAGTTGCGTCAGCAAATTCTGTTTTAGTGTTTGGGCCACTAATATTGTTTTGGAGCCCAATTTTAAGGGTGACATTTTAAAGACTCTTTTGAGTAGTTTTGTAGATATCATTAGATAAGATAAGTATTGTATGGTTAAGAAAGCACCACATATCAAATAAGTGTATAAATAGGGGTCAATAGATTTTTTAGGTATGGTTTTGGGAGAGGGTTTTTGTTCTCTCATCTCTATCAACCTCATTTTTCTTTAGGAAATAGCTTAGAAAACACTATTGGAGCTTGCATTTGGATGATTGGAGGTGGATTGCTCATCAATTGGATCTGACAACCCGTAAGATGTTTGGTTTATCTTCTTCTCTTCTCTTTGTATTTCTATTTTGTTGAGTTTGTATGTAAATTACTCTAAGCCCATGGATGTTTGTTACTCTTTCTATTAGTTGTATAAAGTTTTCTTTATGAATCTTAATCGGTGTTTCCTTGATTTTTTTGCTTAAATGTTTTGGATTTGTGTTGTTGTAGAAATAGATATCATAAATCTTGATTAGGGGGATATCTGTTAGCTTTTAATTCTAGATATAGGATTGGGGTTAACATCCATATAATATCTGAGTTTAATGCCTCTGTGTTTTTTGATCGGTTTAGACATCGTCGAAAGAGAAATATAGTTGAACTCTCGTCGGTGTTGCAGAGATGGACATTGATGTGAGGGATATGTGGTGATTCTGATGAATATTGTAGATTGAGTACGACGGAGTGATAAATCTATGTTTGTGCGGAGTAGTTTAGACTCAAACCAGATAAGTTATTCTCTATGAAAAATGAATTATTTTTATGTTCATAATTATATTTTCCTTGTTTACTAAAAGCCCATTTAACCAAACTCAAGAACTAAGAATGTGTCAAACGGCAGTTCAATAGCAGTAATCTTTGTGGACACGATAAATTTCCAGATAAATATTTCTAAAACTTTTGTTGCTTGCCGCAATGCCTACTTCAACAAATATACAATGAAAGCTTTATACATTGTTGTTTCCATTATCTTCAAGTTTTTCTATGTAAAACAATGAATACATATGTGAAAACTGATATTATAGAGGAAATTAGATTAACACTATAATATGGGTGTAGATTAACACTAGAATGTGAAAACTGAAAACAAACTACTACATACAGCTAAACTAACTACTATTACTTAAAATTGCTAATTAAGGGAGTAGATTAATTAACACTTGAATATGGAATTGACTTTTGCTTTCATGAACCAGACACCCAGAAATGATAACTCTAATCCAACTGAATTGTACCATATCTTAAAAACCAATAGATCGCTAAAATTATTTATATGACAACTCTAATCCAAATGAAAAACCGAAATTGAACATCGAAATCAAAACATTTGAACTCTAAATCCATGAGTAATATTTGCTTTGTTTATCAAATATCAGGTTGAGGAAAAACTTACAGAAAACATCACCCACCATATAGGTAGCCCAATCCTCCTTGACCTCGGTTAACTTATCATGAGAGTAGGTACTGAAGGAGTGAAAAACACTTAGAAAGGGGGGATTGAGTAAGGGTTATTTCTTTTTGGCAAATAAAAATAATGAACACAATTATTTTTATCTTGGTTCGTTTGAACTCAAACTACCTCCAGTCCACCCTCACAGGTGAATTACCTCCACTGAGGATTTAATCCACTAATCAAAAACTGATTACAATGGTTCTCTACATATATCAACCTCTAAGTCTTCTTGAGTCTACAAATCACAACTTGATCACTCAAGGAAATTTCTTTTACAAAGATATCATAAAAGATACAGAGATAATAATGCTTCTAAAAAGCAGTAATCACTAAGTGATTTTTCTCTTAAGCTTATGATCTAGAACTCACTAAATATACAAAAGTATGTGGGCTTGAAGATGAAGATGCTTGCCGTGTTCAAGAACTTTGCATGAAAGAATGTTATGCGCTATATGTTGTAACCTTTCTCTTGGGCAGAACAGATCCTTTTATAGGTGTTGGGAATGTGACCGTTGAACAGTTCTGCATTTAATGCTTTGCGTGTACAGTACATACTGCATTTAATGTTACATGATTTTGTCAACTACCTCGAGCCTTGCTTCAACTGATTTTTCTGACTATGCCTTTTGTAGCCATGCTTCTAACGTTCCTTTTGTCAGACAGACAGACTGACCTATTTAGCTTTTCATCATTTGCTTTCTTCTAGAACCAGACTTTGTGATTTGCTTTTTTCATCAGAGTTTCCAGCGTTTGGTGCAAGTTAGAACTTCAGCGCTTCAGACTATGGAAGTTCCTTTGAGCGTGATACTTTTAGAGCTTCAGAGATTGCTTCTAATAGCCATGTTCTGACAACCTTAAGACCATGTTCTGATGTCTTCAAGACCATGTTCTGATGTCTTTAAGACCATGTTCTAATGTAGCCATCCAGAACATCTGGGTCAGAGCATCTGAAGGATAAGATATTGCATACTCTTTTACACTTTTCCTGAAATGGAAAATGTAATTTATTAGAGTACCACATTGTCTTATACAAAATTCATTTATAATGTTATCATCAAAACTAGAAAATATGATCAGAACATTTCATGTTCTAACAATCTCCCCCTTTTTGATGATGACAAAAACATATGGAATTGATATGAATTTGTATTCAGAACAAAAGATAAAAAAGACAATAGCATAATGCAAACAATCAGAGTATGTAGATTTATCTCCCCCTGAGATTAACAATCTCCCCCTGAAATTAATACCAGATGAATTTAATATAAAAAGACTTCCCTGAGTATTTTCCATTTCAGAAGAGACTTTAAAGTTGAGCTTTATCTGAAGATGATTCAGAGCTTCCTTTCAAACTTTCCTTTGGACAACATCAAAGCTTTGAGTTTTCTTTAGAGAACCAGCGTATCTGAGCATCAAATTTTATTTGCTTAAGATCTCTGCAATTCTTGTTCAAAATACGTTTCTCCCCCTTTTTGAGATCTTCAGAGCATCACATTCCGGCAAAACTTTCAGATACAGAGCTTTGCAATTCTTGTTAGAAAATGTTGAGGCTTAAGCCTGACAATTGATATAATAAAATCAATTCAAAATATGTTTCTCCCCCTTTTTGTCAAACATAAAAAATAATAATAAATATTCAGATGAAAACAAATAATGAATGGGAAAGAAAATATTTCATTAATGATCTGAAAATGAACAAAACAGATGCAAAAAACAAACGACTTCTAAAGACAAGAAAAAGACTAGGAAAGTTTGGAGGTTAAGAAGGCTAGCATGTTCTTGATCTCAGTTGTATCTTCGACTTGCTTCTCAGAAGTCTCTTCAGACTTCTGCATCCAAGTTCTGATCTCTTGATTGGTGTCATCTTGCTTTTCCAGACGATCAAACACAGCTTCCTAATTCTTCTAGAGTTCCTTTAGAGTATTCCACATTTCAGAACTTGAAGGACCTTCAGATGATTAAGGGGCTGAGACAGCTGGTAGAGCAACAGGATTAGACGTAAACCAAGAGAAGAGAGTTTCCATGTCGTCTGTCAGAAGTACAAAATCCTTAGGAGCAAAAGGGAATTGTTTTGGTTTCCACACCACCATAGGTGGAGGCTGATCAATCTCCATGCCGCAGCTTCAAAAGATTCTGCCTGCACAGGCTTCCAATTCCAGACATTCTGAAGTTCCTTCCAATTACCAAATTCCAGAGCCAGGCCAGCAGGAGCAGCAGCTTCAGAAACATAGACATTCTGAATATCTATAACATTAGCCTGCAGATCCTTGGAGAAAACTTTCTAGAGCTTTACAACAGCCACATGATATAGCTTATGATCATAGGCAGCCTTCAGATTTTCCAACCAACTCCGTACCCTGTAGTTAAGAACCTGAAAACGTGTATCAACAGAGGGTGGGGTTGAGTTGGGTCTGATGAGGGTAATGGGCTCTTGGGGGTTGGAAATTAGGTAAGGTTCAGAGGTTCTGTCAGGAAGGAGATGTGGAGTGGGTGAGATGAGTGAAGATTCTTCTTTATGATCAGAGTCTAAGACAACAACTGCTGGATCAGATGAAGGTGTTGTGTTGTGAGGTTTGTGAAAGAGAGAATCTGAGGATGATGGAGAGGATGGTTCTGAAAAATTGCAGAAGATAGGTATATCAATGGTTGGTTGGTTTTCAGATGTTGGAGAGGCTGATTGTGATTGAGGTGCAGAAGATTGAGGTTCAGAGGGTGGAGGTTGTGTAGTGGAGAAAATGTTTTTAGAGGGTAAAGGTGGGAATATGACATTTAGAGGTGGAGGTTTGAGAATGATAGGTTTAGAGGTGGAGGTAGAGGATGGGAATTTAGAAGATTGTTTTGTTGTTGGTTGCGGTTCTGTTTCAGGTTCAGAGTTTAGGATAGAGTCATCTATTTGATCTATTTCATCTATTTTGAAAACTTCCCTTTCTGACATGATTCACAAAGAGCATCTGATTTATATTTCAGATTAGGGAGTCCTCTGACCAGATTGAGTTTGTTAATCTGAGAAATTTTTCTCATGCTAACTGTTTACTGTGGAAATTGGTAAACAACCGCTGGTCCTCCCAAAGCCTTGAAACTAAGGATTACTTGCAAGATCGACCAGTTGATCTTAAGACCACGTGCTAAAGTTCTTCGAGATTGTATCTGTCTCGTCGAAGTGCTTGCCTAAGAAACGGTTTTCTAAGGCTGGTAACAAATACAATGTTTTTCCACACTAACTGCTAGATTCGACCGACAGGTGACTCGTGATTGACGGGGCAAACTTAGACTTAGATTTTGTGATATTATGACTACTCCGACCCTGGCCTTCTAGGGTGACTCGTGACCACCAGATAGCGTCGACTCAAGAGTGGTTTTCTGATGACAACAACCAGTTTCAGTTTACTTGGTTGAAACAATGATTAAAAGACAAAACACATATTGGTTAAAAAGCACAATACAAATGAAAGCTTCGAAGCATATGATTAAAAAGTAAAAGGATTGCATTGAAATTAAAGATGGTGATTCACATATATCAGAACTCTTAGCAACTCTTGTTTCCTGAAGGGCGGAAAATGGGCAGAGTGTAAGCAAATAGTTTGATTGTAATAGTGAACACACTTTTCTACATTATTCTGGCCTATTTATAGGCTTTACATAATGTAACTACCTAGTACAATCTACGGCTAAGATTTAAATTATCAGTAACCGCCTCACAGGATCTTTCTTTGTGTTTGGCGCCTTTGGCACACGATTCTGGTCTGGTAACCGCTTCCTTAACATTTCAAACATTGAATTTTGATCTATCGCGCTTCACTTGTTTCCGATAACCGTCTCCCATCGACACCGCGTCCCATTATCAAACGCTTCCTCTAAAAATCTACTAAGTAAGGAACCTCCATGTTTGACTTCTGTTCTTGCTTCGACTTTTAACCATTTCGACATCATCTACTGTTGATATTTGCTTTGTTTCTCTTTTGTGCAGGTTTCTTGTTTGAATGAGGGAGTCCTCTGATGAGGACACATGTCTTGCTTTGCCTCTAGGAATTTTCTTAGGGTAACAAAATCCCCCCTCATAGATGTCACTTCGACCTGCAAATGATGTGTGAAAGTGGCATCTATGAAAATCTTGAATTCGACCTAGCGTTTCCACTCCCCTTGTTTCGACTTGAACGTTTGCGTTCACCTAGTGGAATAGGTTCACTGTAACGTCTTGTCCGCTGACGTCATGTCATCATTTCTTCCCCCACGTTTACTGCCTCGAGATGTGGTTTCATTTAATGCAATGTAATGGCACTATTTTCGTGGCAACAGTGGGCTCCACGCGTGCAGAAACTTAGTTCCACGTACCCCCTTTTCCGCCACGTCTCTTTCTCCCAATGACGTTTTGTTGCTGGCTATAAGTAGTCTTTTCTCAGAAAAAATTTTCTTCTTTCATGTCTTCATTGTTTCTCCTTCAGTTCTTTGCGTCTTCTTTTTTCTCAAAACGTTTCTTCTTCCAAAAGCTTCTTTGTATAACAATGGCGGCTTCTGCTTCAAACACATCTCCACCCAAGTCTTATGAGATTCGCCTTGTCGATGGCAAACCCTATGTCCCTGAACCTCCATTCACCGACGAAAAAGCTAAAATCTGGCAATCTCAGGTACTTATTCCTTTTCATCTTGAAGGTGCCCCCTTATCTTTCCTAGATCCATTACCCGTCGATGCTTCTTCTGAAATTTATACCACTGATGAAGGCGCTTTCTTTCCCACTAGAAAAGACTCCAGACCTTTAATAACTTCTCCGAGACCCCTCTCTCTGCGCTTTTATGACAGGAACTTTCGAACGGCTCCTCCACTGAAATGCCCTAAGTTTGCTGCCTGGATGGCACGCTTGAAACACATCAAGGGCAAACTGTGGGAAGATTTGGGTATCGACACCCTCCTCAACATGTCGCAAGAAGGCATTCCTTACTCTCACAACATGTTGATAGCCGCACTCTTCTTCTGGAAGGCTCAACGAACACCTTCCATACAGGCTGTGGTATGATTACTCCCACTCTTTTGGATGTTGCTGCCATTACAAGTTTAAAACCTGCCGGTCCCACGTTTAACCATGTGGATGTCGAAGTGGTCCCTGTAAATTTCGACGTTGGCGAAACAAAAAACCCAACCTTCAACAATTTTCTCACTCATTATCACAAAGACACTCCCGACATTAGTGATGAGGAGCATGTCGCCTTCTTGACATATTGGTTGTCGAGATGCGTTTTCTGTTCCAGGTCCTTGCAGGTGGCGAAGAAATTTGTCTATCTTGCCAGTCATTTACACAATGGTGAGGGCGTCGCTTTAGGACAACTGTTATTGGCCAACCTTTACGTATCTCTGACAGAAGTGGCCCGACAAATCAGACGCTACAATCCCAATGCCACAAAAAAGAAAAATGTTCTGGTGCATGGACCCTTCTGGTTACTGCAACTGTGGCTAAATGCCACTTTTACTAAAGAATTAAAACCCTTCAGGAATTTGAAGATAACTTGTTCTCCGGACAGAATCTGTAGTGTTTGGGAGCGCTTGTCAATGTTGACTCATGTCGATAAGGGTGCTCCCAACTTTTCCCTTTTCAAATTGATGTTCGACCTGATGCTAAAAAGGGTCGTTTTTCAACCATCTATGGCTCCTTTTGCTGACGACAAGTCTGGTCCTAAGTGGCTAGCCAACATCTTTCCTCCGGTGAGGGAAGAGCACAAAAAACTTCCTATCAACACCTAGCGTCGATTTTTGGTCCCCAGTTTGACAGCCTATCAGCCTAATCTGGTGGCTCGACAATTTGCCTCTGTTAGTTAGTCCCCAGATCTCTGTACACCTCTCATGAGCTGTTGCTGGACGTCCTTAATGACGAAGCATGGGAGCATGTTAAGGAAGATTACGACAACATATGGAAAAAACGGCCCTCTCTTGTCTTCACAAATTTTAAACCATCATTTTACTGTACCTATGAGTTCGAAAACTGGTGGCGAACTTATTTTGTTACTTTTATTGGCGACCTTGATAAGAAGGTTTCAGAACTGACTCCTGTTATTGCTCATTTGCAGGGTAAAACCACTCAATGTAAGGCCATCAATATCAAACAAATTCAAGCTTTCCAGAAGTACTTTGGGGTGGTTTATTTGGCCATTGATCTTCGTCGAACTATCTCTCAAGCGGATGAGGTATTAAGGGAGAAGGTAACCAGCAAGATCCCTTCTTTAAAAATCCCTGGTTACGCGAAAGACAAGTATCTCTTCGCACTTCATTTTTCAAAACTTAATTTTCCTCCCTTACTTACTAGCCCTCTAGCTCTAGCATTTCGACCACCAATTCCGGATTGGTATTATTGTCCTTTGTTGGATGTCCAGAATGCTTATAAGAAAAAGGCCGCTAGAGTGTGTTATACCCCAAAATTTGCCCGCATCTTTTTTTCAAGAAAACTTCAATCTAAAAATTAGGAGTTTCATATAATCATGGATTTTTATTTCATAAATATCCTGACATATGAAATACTTAGTTTTTAGAATTTTTTATACAGTATTTTGGCTCGCTGTTGAATTTATTCTTACGCAAACGCCAATTACTGTTTATTACTTCACACACGCTATTTATTTGATATTTATTTACAGATAAATAGTACTGACACAATTGGTACAGAGATAAATCTTTTGCAGGCGCAGAGTCCGGGATTTAGACTGTACTGGTAACAAGTAAATTATTATTAATTTTTTGTTTCCCACTAACTTTTGTACTATATTCCATTATTTTCAAAATCTCTTTTCAAATCTCTTTTTCAAAAATCAAATCTTAACTTTATTTTACACATCTCTCTTTTTCCAACACTATCATACACTTTCTTTCAAATCTTACTTCCACTCAAATTTTCCTTTTGTACGGAATCACTTCATTCCCCAACGTCTCTATCCCTCTTTTCATTCTATAAATACCTCTCATCTTTTCCATAAAATCTCACATCAAATTCTAACTCATCTCTCAAATTTCTACTTCATATTCATTCTCTCTTCCTCCCCGGCAAAATGGCGAAGCGGATGGAAACGTGTTTTCTTATGGTCATCACCATTGCTACGGTGATCATGTCCTTCTTCTGTCTGCATAGTCCTGAAAAATGTGGACCTGCGATGGTTACACTTCCGATCATCTATTTTCTGTTGGTCATAGCATGGGTTATTAATCGTCATTCTTAAAGTTTGTCGTATCTCTTATTTTCTTAAATGTACCGTTTACTCGTCGTACCGTTCATTATAGTATGTAATGTTTGTACTGTCAGTATTAAATGTTGTACTATTTGTCATACTGTTGCTTAATTATTCAGATAATATTTTGTGTGTTTTCTGCCAGTTAAATATTTATTTTTCTGTGCATTAAATGATTTTTAGGGTTATCGATAAAATTGCTCGCGTATAGTAAATATTAGTTATTTATTATGTCTGTGTTTTTAACAAGTCATGAAAATAAACTTTCATCTTTCACATAAAACAAAAACAACAAAAAGAAAATTAACTTCAACTGTTGATTTTTCACTCTAACTGCTTCATTAATGCCTGAACAGTCAGTTGGCAGTAAAACCGCTGACAGTGCAATTTTCTGTGTTTTGAACCATCAATCAAATCAAACTTTTACAATTCAAAATTCCAAGATTTTTGTTCTAGAAGTCTTCTGAATATCACATGATTAGCAGAGACTCAGCACTGCACAAAAATCAGGTACGCTTAACTGTCTCCTACACAAACAGTCCTTAATTAGGGTTTATTGTTTTTTCAGGAGAAACAAGTTTTTGAGATCTCAAATGGATTTCATGGACCTCCATATATCTCAAAGTACCACCATACAAATTTTCAAACTTCAATTCACTCAGACGCACAGTCAGCAGCTCAAACAGTCAACAGACGACCCGTTTGACCAAAAAAGTCAACAAACAGTCAAAAATGAAATTTTTTGTCAACATCCATATTTTGTCAAAGGAGTCATCATTTGATCATTGGATGATCATAATTCATCAAGGAAAGATCAAAAATCAACAAAACCCTAAGATTCAAAATTAAGGTTTTCTCCTAAAAAGTCAACTGAACTTTGACTGGTCATAACTCTCTCATCCTTCATCCAAAAAATTGAAACCAAAGCTTATTTTGAAGTAAATTCAATTATATTTCAAATGCAATTGGTCCCATGGCCATTTGATTCACCATTTGAAAAATATGAATCAAGACATTACAGGTCATTTTCAAAGTCAACAAAAAGACACTTTTTTCAAAAGGACACACAAGGAGCATCAAAAATCATTTTGACATGAGACCAAGGACATTGGTTAGAAGACTCTTTGAGGTTTCCAAAAAGTGCAAGATCTCCTTCATATGACAAAAATTGAGGGATTTACACCTTGTTGAAGTTGGCTAAATTTTGGGAAAATGCATAAAACCAACATTGATCAAAAATGTATTTTTTCCAAATGGGACCAAGTTTTCATAGTTCAAACATGTTTACCATGATACAATGGGCCTCCCACGACCAAGACAAAGCCCACACCATTTTTTTCCATTTTTGGTTTAATTTTATCCCATTTAAGATTAAAATGAAAATGGAAAATGGAAGGATAATGGATGGCTTAATTTCTAAGCATGACTCATCAAGGGAATCAATCAAACTCTGCCCCAAGCCAAAGTACAGCAGAAGGAGGGTTGAAAGTCAAGCCATGGTAGCTTAAATGCAAAGCCATAAATGTTGAAAAAGTCAAGAATTCAACAAAAGCACTTAATGCTTTTTAGCTTAGTTCTTAAGCACTTCAATGCCTATATAAGAGCTATAACACTTCAGTAAAAAGGGAGACAAGTTCAGAACCTAAGCATAGCTTGTAGCTTACTTGTATCAACTTGTTTTTTTTAAGGAAATTCAAAATTCGAATTTTACATTCTAGCTTGTTTCAATTCAAACCAAACACTTAAACACAATCCTCAAGTATCATTGAACATAACCAGATCAGTTGCAAGCCTTGGAACATCCAGATACGACCACAAGACCTCACGGTTTGCTCGAAATAAAACTCACCAAAATCTCATAATACATGCATATTTAACAAGATGTAGACTCATATTTAAGTTTAGTTTGAGGTCCTAATCATTTCTGGAAACTTAATTGAAGTTTGAACACCTATACGAGGAACTACCATTTTAGGGTTCTTACTTTCAAATTTAGGGCTTTACAATTCATGCAAAATTACAAGCTCTAAATAGTACCATTAAACTCGCGTGAACAAGACGAACTAAATGATGGCATCGCGCCAAATTTATATTGTTGTTTGCTTGTATTCGCTATTTCCAACAGGTGTAAAAGGTTAGAGTTTTTACACCACCTGCAAATGAAAGGTGTAAAAGCCCCATCCTGAGGAAGGAGATGATGTGTGGCGTCCTCTGATTGGCTGGAGGGCACGCGCGTGTTTTTAAACTAACCTTGGATTCAGTGTTTTGCAGGTACGTCACGTGGTATGGTCCCTCATGCTGGTGACCATCAGATCCGTCCACTCATCAATCCAACGCATCAGAATGAATCCCCATACCATGGACTTTATTTAATTTCCACATCTGATTACTATCTTTTTATTTTCTATTTTATTTTAATTTCTTTGTTAAATTAATTAAAATAAGTTTTAAAAAATCCAAAAAAATACACAAAAAATATTTTTAAGTTTCTAAAATAATATTTTATTTTTTGATATAAAAATACTTTATTTTTCTTCATAATTTAAATATTTTGTATAATTAATTAGATAATATGCATATATTTACCTTTTAATTATTTTAACCAATCAAAAAAATCATAAATTTTTTTTCTTTATATTAAATATTGTTTATATATTATAAACTAATTTTGTACATATTTAGGATAATTTTCTCTTTAATTTTAATTATTTGTATAATTATTTGTATAATTATGTATTAATTAACTTAATGATTTCAAAATCAATTTCAAAAATTCCAATAAAATTAGTTTTGTTTTAAAATTAATTAAACAAGCATTTTGAACATATTTTAAACGTATTTTTTAGGTTTAAATTTTATTTCCATCTTTTTCTCATTTTAATTAAATTAATCATGCATTAATTCTAATTAAAATCAATCATCAAAAAAATCCAAAAATACTTCTTTTATTTTCTTGCAATTTAAATTCCTAGATAAATGTATAGGTTGTCAAATCCATGTAAATAGCGTAGTTTACATTTCCTGCACAATCGATGTAATAGCGTAGATTTACTTTCCGCATTTTACATTTCCGCATTTTAAATTCCAGCACATATAAACTGCGTGTATGTCAAAGATAAAATTGAACCGTTAGATCACTAAACTTCAAAGATAAAATATCGGAATCTAAACAAAGTCACACTTGCACCTCTTAAGGTAATCCCTTTTCTCATTCTTTTCAAAATCAATCAAAATCAAATTCTACTGTTTCGAGTACAAAATCGAACTTTTGTTTATATCCGGTGAAAGGATAGATTTTTAAAGGAAATAGGATAAAGACCTTATAACTCAGGGTAGACCTCCTAATTTGCTTGCTCAAATCAAAACAAACAAATCTCTCATATATCATTGTTTTTCAAAACAAAACTTTCAAAAAAGACAATACTTTGTATATATCCAAACAAGGATCATTACGAAGTTAACGTTCTTTTTTTCAAAACATCTTTTGAAAGATAAAAAACACTTTGTATACATCCGCACAAGGATCATTACAAAGTCAATTTACAAAGGTATTTGAAACCACATACGAGCATTTCAAGGCAATAGAAAAGTAATTGAAAACAAGTGAGCTAAGCAAATTAAAGAGCCCATGGATAACCATGGATACAAAGGGTGCTAACACCTTCCCTTTGTATAACCTACCCCCTTACCCAGAATTTCTTAAAGGTCTTTTTTCTGTTTCTTTTATAAACCTTTCCTTAATTGGATAAAATAAAAGGTCGGTGCCGACTCTCTAATTTTCAAAAATACAAAAGCAGAAACCAAAAAGAGTCAGTTCGCGTATCTCTCCACGAGAGGTATGGCAAAAAAACCGAGGGCGACAGAGTGGAATCGACGAAGTATAACTTGGACAACTATCCAGGTACCTTGCATATTGCCCCTCAATATGTGAGGACGCTCACTGCCATTTCCAATGGTAATAGCTTCTTGGAAGAGAATTTCTTCACCCACCTCCTAACCTTCTTGCTCACCCCTGGTGAATTTACAACACTACCCCTTGTTTCGGAAGTTCATTTCCGAAAAGGTACTTTTTTTTGAAAAAAAGGTGTTTTCGGAAATGAACTTCCGAAAACGTGTTTTTTTTAATATAAAATATTGATTTCGGAGATGCATCTCCGAAATAAAGTTACATTTTCAGAAAATGTGGTGTTTCGGAAGTTCATCTCCGAACTCACCCCCCTTGGAGGAATTCGGAAATGCACTTCCGAAAAAAGGTCTGGACAGAAGAAAAATAACAAACAAGAACGATTCGCTTTATTTAATCGGATGAAGACGATGGAGGAGACGCTGCAACAGGTTAGAAAGTCCTGATCCTCTAGAAATCCATACCACGTTGTAACTTACCAACATAATAAACAACAACAAAAAACTTATGAGCAAACTATACTTACATCATAGTGGTGTAGATCCTTATCAGCCACTCGCAACTGAAAATGATTAGCACGAACTTGAATTTTCCTTCCCAATTTTCCTTCTGAGACGACGGAGCCGACTCTAGAGTAGCCTTCTGTTTAACTTCGGCAGTCAGGCTCTCGATGGAGATCAGAGCCGAACTCAAGGAAGCAACCGGCGCTGCGACAGATGGAACAAACGGCGCTGAAACAGATGGACGAACAACCGGAGCTGCAACAACAGACGGAGGAGAGGTAACCGGGGCCGGAGCATATGACGGAGGAGGTGGATGTCCGGAGGAAGAAGGATTGGAGGTACGTCCACCGCGAGAGCCACGGCCACCACCACCACGGCCTGATCCTGCAGCATTGATGGATGATTGTTGAGAATGTGCAGGAGATGGTTGACTCCGGCGATTTTCGGGATGATTTCCTCCACCGCGCCGAGACATTGTGATGAAAGCAGTAACAAGAGATAGAAAACGTTAAAGCAAAGAAGAAGAATTAGGATCGAAAATGATTTGGGATATTTTGAAAGAAAAATGGGTGAGAAGCTTTTAAATAGGAAAGTGTTTTAGAAGTTAACCGTCTGAGAGTGGTGGGGAGAAGGAAAAGGGAACTTCGAAATTTCAAAAGGTTTTTTATTCTTTTAAATAGGGCGTGGCTGTGGAGCTTCCCAATTTTTGTTACGTAGGCTTTTAAGTAGGAAAGTGTTACCACATTTCTTAGAAGGTAACCGTCTTAGAAGGCTTACATAGGCACATGTGTCCATATTTCTTACCTGATCAGGGGACGTCATTACAAAAAAATCAAACAAAGGGGTGCGCTGGGAAAGTCAAAGTTCTATGTTTATAATCCAGAAGATGGATAGTGTTCGCGGCGATGAAATCCAAGAATCTACATATTGAAATCAGAACAATCCAAAAACTAAGATGATAAATCCAATACAAAAACACTGTGCGATACAATCCGAAATCAGAACAAAACAAAACAAAACACGTCAAACAAAACAAAAACACGTTATTCTGCCCGACGAGCATTACAAAATACACATCAAACAAAATAAAAACACGTTATTCTTCCCGACGAGCGAACTCCTCCGAATGAAGATAATTATACCAATCCTCATCCCACTCAATATCAGAACCATCAGCGTTGATCACGCCTGAAGACTGAGTCTGCACGTCCGAGCCATGGACCCCCAGGGGACGAGAAGCAGAACCAGTCAAAACCTTCTTCTTCTCCTTCACCTCCTTCACCTCCTTCACCTCCTTCACCTCCTTCTTTGAAGAACCCTTTCTTCCCTTAGCGCCACCCATTCCTGCGTAAAAATGAAGAAATAAAGGTCCATGAGACCTCCTTTTATAAAAGAAGAAAGGGACACAAACTTCAAAGAAACAGGCACAATAAACAAAGGCGTTAAAAATAAAGTACTTGCAAATTAAAACGGACACTCCCTACCCTCTCTAGAAGACGCAGTCCTGCGTGCTGGTTGATTGTCTAACATGTTCCTGTAAACAATTGAAATCGATTAATATGCGAGACAAAATAAAAAACAAAAAAATTTGAACTTCTGATACATTTCGGAAGTTCATTTCCGAAAACTGGGATGGAGGTGTTTTCGGAAATGAACTTCCGAAACACCCCTGCGATGGAGTTTTCTGCAACTTCCATGGCAGACCCCTAAACCAAACTTCAAACCAAATCAAAATGCTTCTAAACAACCTAAATACTACTAACAACCTAACCATATATCATTTATGCAATTAAAACCCTAAATAACATGCATTTGAATAATAGATCTAAAAATTTCAAAACTTACAAAGTGTTAGGATTGAGGGCTTTTGAATGTTGTTTAGCAGTGTGATTGGAGCCTTGATGCAGCTTTGGAATTCTGTTTGCACAAATTTTCGCCTTTGCCACTTTTTGTTTTGATTTAGGGTAAATGATTGGGGGAGGGGGAATGTTTTGATAAATCTGCAGAAATCGCAGTATTTCGGAAATGAACTTCCGAAATAATGTTTTCGGAAATGAACTTTTGAAATAAGTCAATTTTTTCAAAAAAAAAGACGCTTTCGGAAATGAACTTCCGAAGCAGGGGTATTTTGGGATTTTTGCTAGGGGTGACCCCCATAGGGAGGTGGCTAAAGAAATTTTCTCTTGGAAAGCTCCTTTCACTTTCTTCAACTTTTCGTGTTACTAATTTAGTCGTTTCTTTAGCCGATCCTCTTGCAGCTGTCAAAGACAATCCTCCCTCTAAGGCCGATAAAGTAGCTACCTCCAAAGCAAAGGTATGTCTTCGACCTTGCAGATTTCTATCTTCATGTTTTGCTTTGTTCTGACACTTCTTTTGCAGCCAAAACCCGACAACCCTAGTTCTGATGATGAACCCATCTCGACTGCTATAAAGGTTTGATTTGTGGTTTGTTTCATGTCTGGCTATGTATTTGGTTTTTATTTCTGCATCTGATTCTGATTGCCTGTCTTTGGGCCAGAGTCGGAAATATTCTGTGGCTTCGACTGCTTCGTCTCCCCAATCCAAATCTTCCAAAAAGGACAAAATGTATGCTTCTGAAAAGGCCGAAGGTAATTTTCTCTGACCTGACTCTCTGTGTCGAATTATAACTTTGACTTTGCATAACCTAATCTTTTTCCAGCCATCTCAGGATGCTAAGACCCTTCACCAATCATCCCGCTCCACACATAAAAGAAAGTAGGAGTCTTCTGCTGAAGGTGGGGCGGTCAAAAAACAAAAACCAAAACCCAAGGCCCCCGAGTCTCAAGGAGCTACGCTTCTTGTCGAATCGGGTGAGGAATCAGAAGAAACTCATTCGTCCTTAGTTCTGAAACGGAAGAGTAAGATTTCTGTTCGAAATACCTCCATTTCAGCTTTGTTTGCTACTAACTTTCAGTTTTATACGTAGCTTTGGCAACTCTCTCCAAAAGCTCCAACAAAACAACCAGATTCTCCTATGGTTATAGCAGCTTCGAAAGGGGATGGGGCGCAATGAACCTTCGACCCAGCGCTTCAGGTGCGAACTAAACAATGATGGGTATGTGACTTTAGCCAAGATTTAGAATTTTCCTAAAAAAAATTCTGTTTATTTCAGGCTAATCCCTCTAATCTACAAACTGATGTTGCCGGTGTGGCAGAATACACTCCTCTCTCCAACGAAGCTTTTCTCAAGAGGAACCGGCTTTAGCCGCTGGTGAGTTAATCGACTTAACTGTCATGGCTATTCGAAGTGATTCTGACTCTGTCAGTAGTCCTGCTACATGCTATGGTTTTTATTCGACTAGTTCTGACTATAGTCTTTCAGATCGCTCACCAGCTCTGGGGGCTACTGAAGGCAATATTGAACTTGTCGAAACTGCTCCTCCCCAACCTGATGGCGTGCAAAGTGATCTTCCGGCAGCAGATTCTACTCCTTTGACAACTGCTGAAACTCCTCATGTCGACGAACCTACAGTCGTCTTACCAACTACCGAGAAGGCTCCTTCACCTCCACCGACTGTTGATGGTAATGTTGATCAGTCAGCAAAGAAAACCTTGGCTTTGGCAGTTTCCATTGAAGATAACGTTCAGCCTTCTTCGATGGATATTGATACCGACTCTGCATTAGCGAGGCTGAACAGCTTCGTGAGCCAATATTCTTTTCCTTCTGATTCGGATCAATCCAGGGAGTACTCATACAAAATAGGACATGAAGTTTCCAAGGTCAAATCTTTAACCGACAAGCTCAAACTTCATGCCTTCAGCCACGAACGGGTCGATTCACTGCATGATGATCCTCGTCTCGTCCAAGAGCTTCAGGAAACTTGTACTCAACTACAGGAGTTGGAGATCTCTGATTTCTGCAGGCAAGCAGTAGAAGCCTTCGCTAAGCTTCTTCCTTCTCTTATTGAGAATGTAGAGTTGACGAAGAAAAATGAAGATCTGATCGATGCTAAGCAGACAACTGTGAAGACCAATGTCGACACTGTGATCAAGGCGAAGCAGGTGATTGAAGAAATAAAGAATCAGCTTAGCCAAAAGCGTCAAGAGCTTCTTCCCAAGGCTGAGAGGTCCGTAGCAATTCTCCAAAGGCTTGAAGAGCCGTCGAAGGAGATGTCTGATTTAAACAAGGAATTAGACCTTATCAACAAATAGGAAGAGGAGTTCTCCAAGGAGATTTCCCTCAAGCAAGAGCATATGTTGAGGATGACTGTTGATGCCGTCGCCGTCCGCAAAGCAACGGAACATATTGAAACAGAGATTAAGATACTTAAGGAGGAATCAGACACCCTGGAGAACCGGGCCTCAGACCTTCAGATCTCATTGCGCGAATTTCAAAAATTTTATGGCCGTTTGTAATCTTGTCGAGACCATCTGCGTATGGCTTAGTTTTGATGTAATTTCTCTTTAGTACTTTTTGTAACTCTTCGACAATTGGTCTCCGTACCAACCGTTTAATACCATATTTTCATTTTACTTGTTGGTCTTTAATTTATTTAACCAGCTCTATTTAGAATTTTTAATATACGTTGTCGAAATAGTGAGCTTCTGAAGAGTAGGTTTGTATTCCTTTAAGTAATTGTCATTTACCCTGATGATCCGTCGATCTGGAGCTAACTCCTCTAACTCATAAGCATTGTTAGTAAACACTTGGATTACCTTAAAAGGTCCTTCCCAGTTTGGTGACCAATTCCCTAGGAACCTGTCGTTTCTGTCCATCGACAATATTACTTTCCAAACCAAATCATTAATAGCGAACACCTTGTTTCTTACTTTTTTGTTGTAACCTCTGGCTACTTTCTCTTTTTGTCTGCTCAACGAATCTAGAGCCAACATTCTTTCTTCATCTAAATCGACGAGCTCATCTGTCATCATACTCCAATAGTCTTTGGATGGTATCTCATGTTGTCTTTGTATCCTTTTTGATTGAACGTATACTTCGACTGGTAACACGGCGTCGTGTCCATATGTCAATTTAAATGGTGTAGTGCCAGTCGCCTCTTTGGGAGATGTTCGACACGCCCACAGGGCTTGACTTAAAGACTGATGCCAAGTTTTTGGCTTTTTCCTACATGCTTTTTAATCAGGCTGATTATCACCTTGTTGGCAGCTTCGACTTGACCATTCGCCTGGGTGTAGTATGATGTCGACGTCAACAACTTTATGCCAACCTCCTGGGCGAACTCCTGCATTTTCTTCCCAGTGAACACCGTTCCTTGGTCGGTTGTGATAGTCTCTGGTATTCCAAATCGACATATAATGTGATCTTGTATGAAATCTATCACGGCTTCTTGATCGACGTTTCTCAAAGCTACCACTTCGACCCACTTTGTAAAATAATCGATACCGACCAAAATATACCTCTGTTGTTTCGATGAAGCTGGTTTTATTTCCCCAATTACGTCTAAATCCCATCCTCTGAATGGCCAAGGTTTTACAATAGCATGTAATTCGCTTGCAGGGACGTGTTGGATGCCCCCATGCATCTAACACTCTTGACTTCCTTTTGCAAACTCTATGCAATCTTTTAACATCGAGGGCCAATAAACCCTTGAGCGCATTAGCGTCCACTTAATTTTGTGGCCAACTTGATGCGCACCACAGGCCCCGCTGTGTACATTCGATACGGCCAGATAAGCTTCGCTCTCTCCTAGACACTTAAGCAGCACTCCTTCGGATGTTTTCTTGAATAGTTCGTTTTCCAACAAAATGAAATTAAGAGCCCTGTACTTGATCTTCATATCCGTCGAACCTGTAGGGCTTCGCAAATATTCCACCAATGGCTTACGCCAATCGTCTTCTTGTCCATTATCGACTATAAAAATTTCAAAATTTTCGGCGTCGACTGCCCCTAATTTTATTACAGACAAATCTGAGGGGGATAGCACAGTTGCTCGAACTTTTTCTCTTACCTGAACACGCTCTTCATCGCCGCCTCTCTTATATCCTGACGCTTCTTGCGCTAGATCATTAGCTTCTTGATTTTCTTGCCTGGGTAGTCGAATATTCGCTGAGTCGAATCTCCTAAGCAGTCTGTTCGCAACCACAAAGTACATGAATAGATTTTATTTAACGCATTTGTACTCCTAGGAGACTTGCTTTACTACCAACTCAGAATCTCCCATAATTTCGACATTCCTTGCCCCCAATTCCAGCAGTAGTTCAAGTCCAGTTATTAAGGCTTCATATTCAGCCTCATTGTTGGTACACATACCATCTATTGAATACTTGAACTCTGCTAGAATTCTATCTGGAGAAATTATGATTCCTCCAATACCCATGCCATTTTTGTGACTGGATCCATCGAAATATAATTTCCATGGTGTAGCGGCAAAAAATACACTCGAGCGTTTTCGCGCGCTCGAAGTACAATAGAGTCGCCACCAAACTTTATTTATTCCGAAGAGGAAAGGGAAAATATCGATAAAACCCACGAATGAAAAGAAAATGAATAAGATGGTCATCGTAACCAAATTACGGTTCGGGAGTCGGTTAAGCAAGGGGAAGGTATTAGCACCCCTCACCTCCATCGTACTCGATGGGACCCATTTAGTTAATTTTGTGTTTGAGTGTTAGTGTAATACTTGCGTTCTTTAGCTTATTAATCGAGAAAAGAAAAAAGAAATGGTTTTTTATTATTATGCTCGCCAAGACGTTTGTATCTTGTGCCTACGTAGTTCGGGCGAAGAACCACGAAAGTTTTGTTGGTTGATTTTAGCGAGAGGTACTCGATCACTTTCAAATGGAAATACTACGTGCACATGGATATGATATCACTACAAGAATGGATGACTAAATCAATAGTGAGACGAGATTTTGGCCATCATCGCATTCGAGTGGAAGATATTCGATCTTCACATGTGGAAGCATGTTCGCATATGAAATCGACTAAGTGTCTCGTTTATAAAAAGAGTTTTAAAATAATAAGGAGATATTTATGGACGTTTAGTAAAGGATTGAGCATAGGTGTGCACCTAGTGCGTAATAACCCAAGGTATTCAACAGGAGCGAGCCCCATTGTCACTTGTTGTCCTTGTTAATTAATTTGTTTTGATTCAAAAGATCAAGGTATTCAAGAGGTATTCACCCCTTGTCACTTAACCTTTTGGTTTGATTAAAGTGTTTTGATTCAAAAGATCAAGGTATTCAAGAGGTGTTCACCCCTTGTCACTTAACCTTTTGGTTTGATTAAAGTGTTTTGATTCAAAAGATCAAGGTATTCAAGAGGTGTTCACCCCTTGTCACTTAACCTTTTGGTTTGATTGAAGTGTTTTAGTTCAAAAGATCAAGGTATTCAAGAGGTGTTCACCCCTAGTCACTTAACCTTTTGGTTTGATTAATGTGTTTTGATTCAAAAGATCAAGGTATTCAAGAGGTGTTCACCCCTTGTCACATAAGCTCTTGGTTTGATTAAAGTGTTTTAGTTCAAAAGATCAAGGTATTCAAGAGGTGTTCACCCCTTGTCACTTAATCTCTTGGTTTGATTAATATGTTTTGATTCAAAAGATCAAGGTATTCAAGAGGTGTTCACCCCTTGTCACTTAATCTCTTGGTTTGATTAATGTATTTTAATTCAAAAGATAAAGGTATTCAAGAGGTGTTCACCCCTTGTCACTTAATCTCTTGGTTTGATTAAGAAAAAGGTTTTGAAAAGAAAACTCGACTTTGGATCGAGAATTTATTTGTAACGACTTGGCGTTGGACCAAGGTTTATTGATTTTTGGGTTGAAAGATTAATCTATAGTTTTTTTGGTATTTTAGATAATAATGAATAATAGAAAAACTAAATTAAAAAGCATATTTTGTATTTTTTGACTAAAAAATCTAAACCTAAACATATTTTGAATTTGTTATATTAGAAACGAAAATAAGATTGCAATGAAGACCATTAAAATAAAGTAAAATTATTTCAATGCTGACTAATCCAGGCCCAACCCGAATTCCAAGTTGAAAGGACAAACCTAGCCACCCTATGCTGACTCAGCTCCGTTGTCATAGAATCGTGAAATTATTTCTCGTTACTCACTCACATCTCTCAGCTCGATACTCTCTCTTTCTCGCTGTGAGTCAACAACAACAGAAAGAAACATTACTCACATCTCTCTCGATCTCTCGCTCTGTGAAAATCAATCTTCCGAATTCCTCTTTCTCACTCGCAACGAACAACAACAGTAACCTTAGACTTTCCCTCCGATGGAGATGAAAGAGGGGATGAAAACCTGGACCACACATTTTTGTCTTGTTTTGATGTGCAAAAAAGTAAAATGGGCCTTTTTTCAAAAAACCAGTTGGGCCTCACACCACAAAATTAATCAAACTTTTTTTGTAATTTGTGTATATTTGACTAAAAATTAAAAATAAAATAAGAAAATAATAATAATACTACTAAATGAACAAAATTAAACTAAATTATTCAAACACAATTTTTTAATATTTTTTTGAAAAAAAAAGATAAAAATAAAACAAACAATTATTAATTATCTAGAAACGAATAATCCGAGTAAGTGTAACCCGAGTAAAAAGATGCAAACAATGGAAAATGTGAGCCATTTTTTGTTGACTTTAATGAAAGTCATTTTTTTTAACGATGAATACACACGAAATAAAAAATGCGACAAACCAAAGATGAATGAAATATGCGGGTCAAAAATTTGGGTATGACTGATGCCCCTGTTTAATTATCTTAAGCCAGATAGCATGAGAGAGTTTGGTCTTCGTGATATCAATGGCGGGAGGTAATTAAACATAGAAGACCCGAATTTTTGTCCTTATGCAAATGAAATGCAATGTATAGACTTCTTTTTTTTTGGTTATTTTGAATGCAATATGATAAGAGACAGACTTTGAATTCTCTGGGGAATAAAGTTTAAAACATGCAATCACATCAAGGGTAATCAGGAGTAAAACCTGAATTAAATAGGAGAGGAAGATAAACAACAAGGCAATCGGGGTATAGCATGATTGAACTTCGGGAGGAGAACATCTGAGATGCTCAAGATAAAACATGAACGAGACTGTATTAAATGATAATCAAGGTAAAACATGATCGAGGCTGTATGATAATCAAGGTAAAACATGATCGAGGTTGTATTAAATGATAATCAAGGTAAAACATGATCGAGGAACATCAAAGGACAATCAGGGTAAAACATGATCGAAGAAATAAAGGTCAATCGAGGGAAAACATGATTGAGCAGAACAAAGGTCAATCAAGATAAAACAATGATTTGACAACATCAAAGACAACCAATCCATATAAAACATGATCGAGCTTTTGAGAAGGAAATATTAGAGACATTCAAGATAAAGTATGGATTAGACAACATCGAAGAACATCAAGATAAAACATGACTGAAGAACATCAAGATAAAACATGACTGAAGAGCATCAAGATAAAACATGACTGAAGAATATCAAGATAAAACATGACTGAAGAACATCAAGATAAAACATGACTGAAGAGCATCAAGATAAAACATGACTGAAGAACATCAAGATAAAACA
Organism: Vicia villosa; assembly: GCF_029867415.1. Classification (NCBI taxonomy): domain Eukaryota; kingdom Viridiplantae; phylum Streptophyta; class Magnoliopsida; order Fabales; family Fabaceae; genus Vicia; species Vicia villosa. Next base: position 541,833 of record NW_026705512.1, on the reverse strand, counting down.
TGACTGAAGACAACCAAGATAAAACATGACTGAAGACAACCAAGATAAAACATGACTGAAGAACATGAAGATAAAACATGACTTAAGAACATGAAGATAAAACATGATTGAAGACAACCAAGATAAAACATGACTGACTCAAGTATTAGATGGGAATCAAGATAAAACATGATTGAAGACAACCAAGATAAAACATGACTGACTCAAGTATTAGATGGGAATCAAGATAAAACATGATCGAAGACAACCAAGATAAAACATGACTGACTCAAGTATTAGATGGGAATCAAGATAAAACATGATCGAAGACAACCAAGATAAAACATGACTGACTCATCAAATGACAATCAAGGTAAAACATGATTGGATAACATCAAAGAGAATCAAGATAAAACATGATTGATCTTTAAGAAAACATCAGAGACCTTCAAGGTAAAACATAATTGAGACGACACCAAAGACAAACAAGATAAAACAGGATTGGACTTCGAGAAGAAAATATCAGGGACACTCAAGGTAAAACATGAATGAAGAAAAGTTTGACAAATGCCAAGTAAGTTGGATTTAGATCATAAGGTAAGATTTTAAAAACAACAAGACTCGGGGAAATACACATGAATATGCATTGTATATGAAATTTTTGTGCATGCTACGTGAATGATTAATGAGATGCAATTGGTTATGACAACTGAGATAGACTCTTTTGTGAGGGTAGATCGAAAACTCTGATTCCTCAACACAAGCACATTGCCAACTCGGGTTATGGTTGAACATGGTCTTGTCACACTGATGATCCTTTTGAGAAGGACTGATAAACTGCTTAGGGATCGCTGAAGAAGAATGCCCCCTCACTGACTGATTGTTAACTAGTCGTTTCTTCAACTCTTGACATGAATGTTGGGAACACTTGCCCTAGTATAAGTCTTGAATAACAGGATCTTGAAGTAACGTGCCCCTTGATAGGATCACTGATCAAGTTTCTCGACTGTTTAAACTTCCTAAAAGATGAGTGCTTACTTGCAAATAGAATATTCGTTCAAAAATGGTAATTTTTAATGCAATGCTCAAAGCATATTTTGAAATCAAAGTAATTTATTGGAATGATGTTATCGTAAAGCGAATGAATCAAAAGGTCCAAACACAATTGTCTTGACATTCAAAGTGATGGATAAAGAAAAATGTATGAAAAAACAAGTGATTTGCAAAAATATTTAGGATTCAGGTTAACGCAACCTTGTTGTAGTATGCTTTCAAAATAAACCTTGCTACAATTAGGTCTTTTGAGGGTTGTAACGTGGCTTGGTTCACGGTTTCAGAAAAAAAGGTTATAGGCTCAAAATTTATTTGTACCCACCCCATTCTTCGCGATGATCTTCCAATCTTACGCTCAGTTAATTCAAATTATGCATTCAGGTTCCAAGAGACTTTGGAATTGCACCTATAATAATGATGACGGTCTAAAGACACAAGGGAATCTTTGAGATGGCAGTCACCTCTTCCTTTCGATAGTCAAAACGTTTTATTGTTGTTCAAGGAATTTATTGACTTCACTTTTTTCTTTTGATATCCCTAACTTTTGCCTGAGCTGTTCCATTTGAGATCACAGTCAGCGGGATGCCCCAGTTTTGCCTAAGTCTCCTTCGTAGGTTTTGACTTAGCGGGCTTTTTTTTTTTAAGTATATTTTTTTATATTGGAAAGATATTGACTGCCTTGATAATGATTAATGATAATCACCTTGGTCACTTTTGATCGAAACCCTTATTGAAAGGTTTACTTAATGATTTTCTTGAGATTGAATGCACAATTAAATTAACTGAGAACTACCCTGCCCCAAGTTAAAATTGCGGGTTATTTTCATACAGAAAGAAACACCAACTTCTAGGTTAAAAGGGGTTGACTAGGGATTAACTTCCTTATTTCTTCAGTATTTAGGGAATGGAAACAATGCTTGTACATCATCAGCAAAATTTTATTCGAAAGCATACAATTCAACAACTTGGGTATTTCGTTGTCATCATCCTCCCTCCAATCTTTGCATAAAACACAAGTTTAATAAAGAAAGTGAACAAGGGATATATATATATATATATATATATATATATATATATATATATATATATATATATATATATATATATATATATATATATATATATATATATATATATATATATATATATATATATATATATTGAAAGATAAAGCATAAAGAAGCACACAATGGATGTAAATGGATTGATTCAAATATGCAATGCTCATTTCATTAAAATTAACATTCAGGAACAAAGTTCAATGCAGTACACAATACAATATAAGGAAATTGCAAACCGAAGGAAACAAGGCCTAGTGAATAATCAGTGAAGAGGATGAGCTTCCTTGTTTGATATATCGGCTCTTCAATTGGATAACTTCTACTATTAGAAAATCTTGGCCTCAATGAAGTTCTTCCATAGTCTTCAGATTCATGCCTCTATTTCAATGTGTTGAGGAATCAACTTGACGGTAGATAAACCACTCGAGGATGAAGACAGACGAATGAGTCTTTTATTGACAGGTTGAATGCATGAATGCAGATGCATGATTTTTTATTATTTTTTTCCATGCAAGAATGATGCAATGTCATATGATATGGAATGCAACATGATGCTATACAAAAACTGAATTAAAATGATAAATGTAAATGGATAACAGAACCTACTGAGGAAAGCTTCTTAAAATAAGACAGTTCTCTGTTCTTTTACCCAAGAATCCCCTCACATGATGGCTCTAAGATTTTTTGATAGTAGAGATGTCTACATCACCATGGATGGAACGGGTTCTAAAGGTCCTTGGAGTTAACGACCAAATCAGATCTTTGTCATGCGACGGGTTAACCATCTTATGACAAATTTCATGACTTAGTCTCCTCCAAGTGGGGTTTTCGTATTAGCCATTCAAGGTGTTCACCTTGGGGACTAGCACTACACAACCACCTCCTAACTTATGTTTTTCTCTTGTTTTTCAAAGCTCGGGTCGAGAGCTTCACTCAAATATCACCCCCATACCCACAATTGAGTATATACAGAAATAAAATAAAAGCGATAAAGCAAGAGTAAAGAAACATAAATAACACATAAAGAATATAAGAATAAACAAACAAAAGCAAACACTCACATACAAAACAAACTAAACTAGGGTTGACTCTCTTAGGATAGTCCCCAGCAGAGTCACCACTTTCTGTAGCGTTGAAAATGTGACTCGAGCGTTTTCGCGCGCTCGAAGTACAATAGAGTCACCACCGAACTTTATTTATTCCGAAGAGGAAAGGGAAAATATCGATAAAACCCACGAATGAAAATAAAATGAATAAGATGGTCATCGTAACCAAAATACGGTTCGGGAGTAGGTTAAGCAAGGGGAAGGTATTAGCACCCCTCACCTCCATCGTACTCGATGGGACCCATTTAGTTAATTTTGTGTTTGAGTGTTAGTGTAATATTTGCGTTCTTTAGCTTATTAATCGAGAAAAGAAAAAAGAAATGGTTTCTTATTATTATGCTCGCCAAGACGTTTGTATCTTGTGCCTACGTAGTTCGGGCGAAGAACCACGAAAGGTTTTGTTGGTTGATTTTAGCGAGAGGTACTCGATCACTTTCAAATGGAAATACTACGTGCACATGGATATGATATCACTACAAGAATGGATGACTAAATAAATAGTGAGACGAGATTTTGGCCATCATCGCATTCGAGTGGAAGATATTCGATCTTCACATGTGGAAGTATGTTCGCATATGAAATCGACTAAGTGTCTCGTTTATAAAAAGAGTTTTAAAATAATAAGGAGATATTGACGGACGTTTAGTAAAGGATTGAGCATAGGTGTGCACCTAGTGCGTATTTACCCAAGGTATTCAACAGGAGCGAGCCCCATTGTCACTTGTTGTCCTTGTTAATTAATTTGTTTTGATTCAAAAGATCAAGGTATTCAAGAGGTATTCACCCCTTGTCACTTAACCTTTTGGTTTGATTAAAGTGTTTTGATTCAAAAGATCAAGGTATTCAAGAGGTGTTCACCCCTTGTCACTTAACCTTTTGGTTTGATTAAAGTGTTTTGATTCAAAAGATCAAGGTATCAAGAGGTGTTCACCCCTTGTCACTTAACCTTTTGGTTTGATTAAAATGTTTTGATTCAAAAGATCAAGGTATTCAAGAGGTGTTAACCCCTTGTCACTTAACCTTTTGGTTTGATTAAAGTGTTTTGATTCAAAAGATCAAGGTATTCAAGAGGTGTTCACCCCTTGTCACTTAACCTTTTGGTTTGATTGAAGTGTTTTAGTTCAAAAGATCAAGGTATTCAAGAGGTGTTCACCCCTAGTCACTTAACCTTTTGGTTTGATTAATGTGTTTTGATTCAAAAGATCAAGGTATTCAAGAGGTGTTCACCCCTTGTCACTTAAGCTCTTGGTTTGATTAAAGTGTTTTAGTTCAAAAGATCAAGGTATTCAAGAGGTGTTCACCCCTTGTCACTTAATCTCTTGGTTTGATTAATGTGTTTTTATTCAAAAGATCAAGGTATTCAAGAGGTGTTCACCCCTTGTCACTTAATCTCTTGGTTTGATTAATGTATTTTAATTCAAAAGATCAAGGTATTCAAGAGGTGTTCACCCCTTGTCACTTAATCTCTTGGTTTGATTAAGAAAAAGGTTTTGAAAAGAAAACTCGACTTTGGATCGAGAATTTATTTGTAACGACTTGGCGTTGGACCAAGGTTTATTGATTTTTGGATTGAAAGATTAATCTATAGTTTTTTTGGTATTTTAGATAATAATGAACAATAGAAAAACTAAATTAAAAAGCATATTTTGTATTTTTTGACTAAAAAATCTAAACCTAAACATATTTTGAATTTGTTATATTAGAAACGAAAATAAGATTGCAATGAAGACCATTAAAATAAAGTAAAATTATTTCAATGCTAACTAATCCAGGCCCAACCCGAATTCCAAGTTGAAAGGACAAACCTAGCCACCCTATGCTGACTCAGCTCCGTTGTCATAGAATCGTGAAATTATTTCTCGTTACTCACTCACATCTCTCAGCTCGATACTCTCTCTTTCTCGCTGTGAGTCAACAACAACAGAAAGAAACATTACTCACATCTCTCTCGATCTCTCGCTCTGTGAAAATCAATCTTCCGAATTCCTCTTTCTCACTCGCAGCAAACAACAACAGTAACCTTAGACTTTCCCTCCGATGGAGATGAAAGAGGGGATGAAAACCTGGACCACACATTTTTGTCTTGTTTTGATGTGCAAAAAAGTAAAATGGGCCTTTTTTCAAAAAACCAGTTGGGCCTCACACCACAAAATTAATCAAACTTTTTTTTGTAATTTGTGTATATTTGACTAAAAATTAAAAATAAAATAAGAAAATAACAATAATACTACTAAATGAACAAAATTAAACTAAATTATTCAAACACAATTTTTTAATATTTTTTTGAAAAAAAAAAGATAAAAATAAAACAAACAATTATTAATTATCTAGAAACGAATAATCCGGGTAAGTGTAACCCGAGTAAAAAGATGCAAACAATGGAAAATGTGAGCCATTTTTTGTTGACTTTAATGAAAGTCATTTTTTTTTAACGATGAATACACACGAAATAAAAAATGCGACAAACCAAAGATGAATGAAATATGCGGGTCAAAAATTTGGGTATGACTCATGGTGCCAAGTCGACATAATTTTGAGGCATGTCAACCACAGAATTGTCGACAAGAAAGTCTGCTACCACTTGTCCTTTCATTGCTTTTAAAGGGGCATATGTTAGGGAATACTCAGTTAATGCTAATGCCCATTTACCAATTCGACCATGCAAAATTGGTTTAGACAGCATGTGCTTAATAATGTCAGAATGCGAAGAAACATACACATCAACTGGTTTTATATATTGCTTTAGCTTCATACATGAGAAATACAGACACAGGCATAGTTTTTCTATATCACCATACCTAGTTTTAGGATCATTTAACATTCGACTAAGATAATACACCGGTCTTTCGATACCGTTATCATTTTCTTGAACTAACATACTTCCAATAGTCGATTCCGAGGCTGCGATGTACAACCCCAAGGGCGTATTTCTGACAGGTGGTGCTAATACAAGAGGTTTTGTCAGATATTCTTTGATCCTCTCGAAAGCCTCTTGATGCTCTTTCTTCCAGATGAAGTCCACGTTCTTCAGTCGAAGTAGTGGTGAGAACGCCTTCGTCTTTCCACTTAATTTAGATATAAACCTCCTTAATAAATTTATCTTCCCCAATAAAGACTGAAGTTCTTTCTTTGTCGATGGAGTTTTGACGTCCATAATGGCTTTGGTCTTGCTTTGGTTTACCTCTATACCCTTTTTAGGCACCACAAAGCCAAGGAAATATCCTTCCTGCACGCAAAAAGCACATTTTAATGAATTCATTTTTAATCCGTGTTTCCTCATTCTTTCGAAAGATCTTCTAAGATGTGCTAAATGTGTCGACCTACAGGTCGACTTTATGACAATATCATCAATATATACTTGCATAAAATCTTCGATAAATTCATGGAACATAGAATTTATTACCCTCTGGTAAGTGGCTCCGGCATTCTTCAGGCCAAATGGCATAACCACCCATTCATATGTTCCTAATGCCCCCGGGCATCGAAATGTCGTCTTCGGCACGTCCTCTTCTGCAATAAAAACTTGGTTATAACCTGCATAACCATCTAACATACTTAAATATTCAAAACCTGCCACTGAATCGATTAACATCTCTGCTATCGGCATGGCATACTCATCTTTTGGGGTAGCAGCATTTAGATATCTAAAATCAATGCATACCCTTAGTTTTCCATTCTTTTTCATAACTGGCACTATGTTTGCCAACCATTTATCGTACCTTGCAGTCCTTATGAACTTGCTCTTAAGAAGTCATTCGACCTCTTCCTTTATCTTCGACATTATTGCTGGCGCAAAACGCTGAGGTGTTTGTTTTACTGGTTTCTTTCCAGCTTGTATTGGCAATTTCAATTCGACCAATTCCCTGCTCAATCCAGGCATTTCATTATAATCCCATGCGAAGCAATCTTTAAATTCTTTTAATAATAAAATTACCTTTGATCTGAGTTCTTGGTCTATGTTGTCGTTGATGAATGGGGTCTCTTATCTCCCTCTTTGCCAAGATCGATTTCTTCGAAAGGATCTTGTGGCTGCTTTTTCTCTGGCGCCGTAGGGTCTTTGTCGAACCCTAAAGGTTCATCGTCGTATATGCAGTCGAAACGCTGATTATCGATGTCTTCTAAAGTGCTTCCTTCTGATGTTTCTGTTTTTGTGGTTGAACTATCTTTAGTGGCTTGAATTTTATTTGCCTCGTCGACCATGTTGGTTTCAGCTTCTAGAGCTGAATTGATTTTGTTTTCAGCAATATATGCCGAAACCCTTTTCAGAGCTTCTAGCTCAGACATCATCACTTGTGTTACCCCCGCCTGATGGCGCAGGGTCTGACACGTATGGATCCTCTAAAGGCTCCACATCCCAGATAAATCCATGGGTCCCATGCAACTTTAAAGAGACAAATGCTTCACTAAGATTTGAGTAGACATCTTCAGCTGGTTGGCAAGGGGATATGTTTGCCAACTTCATGTCGAACTGCTTTTGACCAACATTGTTAACATCAGCCATGAAATAGCTCTAGTCGGCCTCAATATTCTCGACAATACCATCTTCCCTCCAGATGATTAATCGTTGGTGCATGGATGAAGGCTCAGCTCCTACACCATGTAACCATTCTCTTCCAACCAGTAGGTTGTAAATAGGCTTTCCTTTGATGACCATGAAGATGGTTGGTCGAGTTATTGAACCGACAGTGATGTTCAGTTGAATGACACCCATCGTGTTTTTGGTGTTTCCTTCATAGTCTGAAAGGACCATGTTATGGGATCTGATGTCAGTGTCGAACAGTCCAATTTTATTCAGTGTGTGATGTGGTATAATGTTTACTGTCGCACCACAATCGACCAGTACTCTGTTTACAGCTACCTCCTCTACTTTAGCTCTTATCAGTAAAGGTTTCAAATGGCCTCTCATTGCCATATCTGGGCGTTTAAAAAATGCATCTTGGTTCTCTATGGAACCATAGTTCATCACAAAGTAACATGTAGGCCTATGTAAGGCCATTTTAGCAGTAGCAGTTTCGTCCACATCCCCAGCTTCGGTCGGGACATTGAACTCTTGGGGCAAGATTGACACCATATTGACTAGGATGTCGAGGCTCTCTCCTGAGTCAGAAGCAAAGTCGTCTGTTGCCTCGTCTAGATCCTTGGTTGCAGGCTTACCAACAAATTCCTTGATTTGTTGCTTGACAGCTAAATCGACCTTCACCTTATATTGCTTCTTTTTGTAAACCTGATCATTTGCAGCCTGTTTGGCAGCAGCAGCAGCTTGCCTTTCAGCCTGCTTCCTTCTTTAGAAACTCCTCCACTGAGTTCGACTCATGGGATTTTTGCCCATGTAGTTCTCAGATATGTGGCTCTTTCTCTCAGAGTGAATCTCCAAATGATAGCTCATTGGAGCTTTTCCTTTCCTGTCTTTCTCAGCTTCGACAAACTCAGGTTTTTCCTTCAACATCTGAGGCTTGATCCAAGTACCCTTGGGTGCAGCAGCTGGAGGCACATAGCTTCTTGGTCTATTTTGAGACGCTTTCCTAGGGTCCCTCATTTCCCATTGGGCTCTGCCTCGTTCCAACTGCAACTTTTGGAAATTTTCCGCAGCAACTCTGTCAGTCAAAGCACTGCACCTAGGGCACAGTCCCACTTGGGAATCATGGTTCTTGCATCGAAACAAGAAGTCCAGGAGATCCTCGTCCAACCTGGGATACACATCAGCCATTCGAACTTGGGGAGTTTCTCCAGTGCTTTCTTCCAGAATATCATCAGGTATCTCAGACAGTTCCACCATGTTGATGTCGACAGCATCAACAAACAAAGCTTCCTCTTGTTTGAGTGGGTCAACGTCGATTTTCATCCTCCTGGCAACAAATTTCAGTCGACCTTCCTGAAGTGATTTCTGGACCAGATCCCTGAAAAGAAAACATTGAGAGGTTGAATGCCCAAGATAGTTATGATATTGGCGAAAACCTCTTTTTTGTCGCTGTTCTAATGGTGGTAATTTAGCATTTATGGGTACTAAAATCTGACCATCTTTAACTAATACATCGAAAATTTTCTCGCATTTACCAATATCAAAAGTATAAATTTTAGCAGGGAATTTCGAATTGTTATCAACAGGGACATTCTTTCCTTTCGAAGGAAATAACGATTTACATTCGTATGCTGGCCCTGGTTTCATTTCGGCCAGATCAATCTCCGCCTCCGTCGGTGAGATATAGTTAGCTTTGTATATAGGATCTGTATCATCGTAATCGACGTAAGCTACCTTTTCCTTTTTAGCTTTTGCCATGGTATGCCTGACTTTTTCTGGTCTCAACCGTTCAAGGTGTCGAACCCTATCAGCTAACTGCGACATACTTTTGACAAAAGTTGGGTCTATTTTCTTCCTAATGGAATAATCTAAACCTCCTGCAGCCATCTGAACCAGTTCGTGTTCAGGTACGTGCGTGAAACATTTTGCTTTAAGTGACCTAAACCTATTCAGATGGTCGTCGATGGTCTTTGCGAACCTCCTTTTGATGCTCGACAGTTTGACCAGACTGATTTTCGAATGGCCCTCATAAAACTGCTCATAGAAAAGTTTCTCCAATTTTGGCCATGAATCGACAGAGTTGGGGGGTAATATGGTGAACCAGGTGAACGTTGCCTTTGTAAGAGACGATGGAAAATGCCTAACTCTGAGACTTTCGTTATTCGCCATGTCTCCTGATTCAGTCAGATATCTGGCAATATGCTCGATTGTCGATTCTCCAGTTTCTCCTCCGAACTTGGTGTACTTAGGTATTTTCCAGCCCCTGGGATTCTCTGTCTGTACAATGTATTCAGCTAACGGGGAAGAATATGTCGGCCTTTGTAGTGGCGTGTTTACTCCGTTGCTCAACAAATTGATCAGCGTCCTGTTGTCGACCTACCATCATGACATGTTGTCTCTCTTGTACTCCACCTTGATTTGGTCACCACCAGGGGATTTGATTCTGTGGTACTGTTTCTTCATCCAACGAATCTTCTTCTGTAGGTGTGTGCACAATCACTTGCCTATGATCTTGAGGGGGTTGTCGATCGGTCGTCTAAGGTGCCCCCAGGTAGTTGCATAGTCGAGTGAGTTGATCGACCACCTGTCTATTCGACTCTGCTGATTCCTGCACTATAGGATTAAAAATAGTTCTCATTTGGTTAGTTAGCATGTTTACTAACTCATGATTGCTATCATCCATCTGTTGCCTAAACACAGCTACATACGTGTTCGACAAAGGCACAACTTTGCTCTGGTTTGCCCTGTTTTGGGCACCTGGTGTGGATCCTTGTGCATCTGACACTAAGGTAGGACTCGATATCGACTGACTTCCAACCATCAAGGAATACGGCATTCCATACGTCAGCAGTTCCAAAACGAGGCACATTAGGTCGAAAAGGAGTTCCTCTTGCTCCAGTCCCCCTAGTGGTATCACATGGGATATCTGCCATCCCCATTCTCAGGACTACAACATTTGTCTCTACACCAGTCACTGGGTCCACCGGAGTAAGCACTGTATTTGAGGAGTCCAGAGAGTGATAAGGGACTTCATCATCGTTATTTGGGTTAGGGGTTTTCGTCATCCTAGACCTAACCTTTTTGGGTGGGTTTTGATATTGTTTCCCACTCCTAAGTTTCATACATATGACGAAAAAAAACTAGCACGACGGTCCCACTGGGCGTACCATTTTGTTTACTGTGGAAATCGGTAAACAACCGCTGGTCCTCCCAAAGGCTTGAAACTAAGGGTTACTGGCAAGATCGACCAGTTGATCTTAAGACCACGTGCTAAATTTCTTCGGGATTGTATCTGTCTCGTCGAAGTGTTTGCCTAGGAAACAAATTTCTAAGGCTGGTAACAAATACAATGTTTTTCCACACTAACTGCTAGATTCGACCGATAGGTGACTCGTGACCGACAGGGCGAACTTAGACTTAGATTTTGTGATATTATGACTACTCCGACCTTGACCTTCTAGGGTGACTCGTGACCACCTGATAGCGTCGACTCAAGAGTGGTTTTCTGATGACAACAACCAGTTTCAGTTTACTTGGTTGAAACAATGATTAAAAGACAAAACACATATTGGTTAAAAAGCACAATACAAATGAAAGCTTTGAAGCTTATGATTAAAAAGTAAAAGGATTGCATTGAAATTAAAGATGGTGATTCACATACATCATAACTCTTAGCAATTCTTGTTTCCTGAAGGGCGGAAAATGGGCAGAGTGTAAGCAAGTAGTTTGATTGTAATAGTGAACACACTTTTCTACATTATTCTGGCCTATTTATAGGTGTCGCGGGCGAAAAATCGTTGTTTTTTTTCTAAATGAGACACCTGATGCCTTCTTTGGGCTCGAGTGCTCAAAAAATGATTTTTCTTTTGTACGGACCAAACTTTTTATTGTTTCCAAAAGAGGAAAAGGAAAAAAGCTGCAATAACCTTAAAAGTGGGGAGAGATCTTGGGTAAGAGGGTTGGTTATACGAAGGGAAGGTATTAGCACCCAACATATCTATAGTACTCTATAGGTTTCTTTGTTTTGTTTATTCCATTCTTGTTATGGTGGAGGTTCTTGTGAGAAAAAGGTGGGACCTAAGGTGTTTGTTTGATTATGCTCGCAAAGATCATCGCGATCCTCTGCATACATATCCCCTAGAGGGAATCAGAGCATCTGTAGCTCGGGGTCTACGGGTGCTAAGGTTTGAATGGTTTGAGAGAGAAGTTTTGCTCGCCAAGGATACGACCTTGTGCCTACGTATTCTCAAAGGGATGTTGAGAAAGTCAGAGCAATCGTAGTTCCCACTTATGCTAGTGGAAGCAAAGGAAAAGAGACAAATGTCATCTAAATGTTCGATGTATCTAATCTATATCATCACATACATCTGTTTGATTTTTGTTTGAAAATCTTTTCATTATAAGCCCGGGGCCATGCCACTTAGGATGCTTAGAATGATAAAGATGTTTTTGTTGTTTAACCAGCCTTGTGGCAAAAGTTTCAATGAAGTCAGCCTTGTGACAAAAACTTTGATTAATCAGCCAGCCTTGTGGCAAAAGTTTCAATGAAGTCAGCCTTGTGACAAAAACTTTGATTAATCATCCAGTACGGTGGTAAAACAGTTTGATTGATTAGCCAGCCTTGTGGCAAAAAAAGAAATTTGATTGATTAGCCAGCCTTGTGGCAAAAAGTTTGATTGATTGATTGTTTGTGATGATATAGAAGAGATACTCCTATCATAGAGATGAAAAATGTCTAATCTCCTAGGGTATTTTGATTTGGATATTGGGGATGCTTATAAGAAGCCCGTGGGTCCTTGTACGAAGCCCAAGAGGAGGCTATCCAAGGGTCCTTGCATTGTAAGCCCAAGAGGAGGCTATGGGAGGGACAATCCAGGGTCCTTGCATTGTAAGCCCAAGAGGAGGCTATGGGAGGGTCACTCGTTTGTACAAAGCCCAAGGGGAGGCATGGTATAGTTGGTTTGAGCTCTTAGAGCGATTTCACCGGGAAACCATACTCTATGTCCTAACCTAAACTAGTGGAGATTCTTTGCACGAAGCCCAATAGGAGGCTATGGGGAACCTAGTGTTGTACTAAGTTGAACAAGAACACATATCACACATATGAACAAACATGAACAAGTATGAACAAACATGAACAAACATGAACAGGTTATGTATATGACAAAGTGTGTGTATATAATGGAGTTTATGAAGGAAATATACCTGTAAGCATGATCCATTTGTATACACAGGGCTCGGGACTCATACTCGGGGAGAGGTCCCTTTGAGTTTATTCAAAGCTATGTAAACAGGTATTCACAAAAGGGCTTGGGACTTATACCTACATGGAGGCCCCTGGTATTTTTTGGGAAGATTTAAAGAAAAACCTTCAGTTTTGGTTTGTTATTCAAAGTTAAAAACAAATTGATTGAGATATGTACAAAAGGCGTGCAATGAAATACCTAATTTCATGTACTGTAATGGGTATGTACAAAAGGGGCTTGGGACTTATACCTACGTGGAGGCCCGTGGTATATTGAAAAGTTTTGTTTCTTTGAAGTTTTGTTGTTTTGAAAATGATTTGAAAATGATTTGAAAATTGTTTGAAAAGATTTTATTTTGAAAAAGTTTTATTGTTTAAAAAACTGTACAAAAAGAAAAGAAATGGGACTTACACTCTCTAATATTCGAGAGGCCCCACTTCGTTTTGAAAATCAATTGATCAATTACAAAGATTTAATCAAAAGTTTTCTTTTGAAATCAAAAAGAAATGTTTTATCGTTTTTGAAAAGAATCGTGATCGCTTTTTTTAAAACGGTTTGAATTTTGAAAGAAGTTAATTTAATCAAGATGAGCAAAAAGATTATACTTAATTAACACTTAGATGATTAGGGTTTGCTCAAAAAAATATTTACAAGTGATTAAGTTTGAAAATCAAGTGAAAAACAATATTTTAAAGTATTAAAAAACACTTAAAACATGTCATTTTAAACCTATTTAAAAATGTATTAAATAAATCTTTTTTGATGATTTTTTTTGGTATTCATAAAATATGTATATTAAACAAAGAGTATGCAAAAAATGAAGTGAAAATAATGAATTTTGATTGGTTAAATTAATTGGTGAAGTTGTTAAAGAAAATGAAAGAAAATAGTGTCAAAAAAATGTTTTGGTCCTGCCAGGGTTTGAACCCACGCCCTCTCTCTCACAACTCAAAACACTTGCCAACTGAGCTGCGCGCGCAGCTTGTTATTCACACGCTTCCATTTAATTATATTTGAAAACAAACATTTGAATTTTTCAAACCAAAAAACGCGCCAAGAACACACCTTCAACTGATTTTTGAAAATCTTTGAAACTGGATTGTTTTGATCAAGTAGATAGTCTATCTTGCTCGGTTTTGGACGAGGAACACAATGGTATCATTTAATTGCATTTATTTTCACTCTAAGATCATTGGTTTTCTGATGAACACGAAGAACCCTAATCTTATGATTCAATCTGAAATTGTGTATAATTGATGAATTGTGAAATTGATTGAGGGCTATTGATCAGTGATAGTGCAGAAACAAGATAGCAACTCAATTTTTCATTTATGATGCATGTATGTATGAGTTTGAAGTTCATAGCACTTACCTTCAAAAACGGCCAAGCTGGGATTCGAATTCTGCAATAGAGGTGTTACAGAAGTTGTTTGATGATCTGGATAGCTTCAATGGACCATATGGAAGGTGTCTGGATGCTTGGAGTGGATTGAAAACATCTGGATCAGTTGGTGGAACCCGATCTGCAGTTGCTTCAAGTATGAATCGAGCTTGGTGATTCTGAAGTTTTTGATTGATGATGAGTGTTGGGATAGTTCATATGTGATATATATGAGGTGTTGGAAGTGTTAGTTTGGACAGATATAGCTTGGTATGGATTTTGGCATGATAAGGTTCAATATATGCAAATATGGAAGTGAGGTAGTGATTTTGAGTTTTGAGGTGTTTTTGGGTGTATGAGTGATTCAAACACATCCCATATGGTGTTTATGGTTTGCTAGAATCATCACTTTGGCCATAGCTTCAAAGATTTGGAGGTTGACATTTCTACCTCTTTGAAACTTAAGAAACTTGCATTCTAAGAAAGAAGAGAGAAAACCTATAATTGTGAGGTTTTGGTGTGATTTGAAGAGTGATTTGCATCTCTATTTATAGGCCAAGAGTTCTGAACTCAGACCTTTGCAAGTTGATCAAGAATTGGTGATTTGGCTTAAGAGATAAAAAGGAATCTTTTACATTTAATGCAAAATGGTTAAAGTGACCAAACCATGGTTAAAACTCTAGCTTCTTATCCTCTTCCATTCTGATCTTCTAATCAGAAAATATCTCTCAATTATTGCTTCTATGCATCATTGCTTGGATTATAGGTCATGTAGTCTTGAAACTTAGTGAAAAATGGTGAAAATTCAAGTGAAAAAGTTCACTAATGTCAAAATTCAAAACCATGGCTACACTCCATATTTTTTCATGCTCTTGGACATTTTGGAAAGCTCATATTACACACTTCAAAACCCTAGTTGAAAGTTTCTTCAAGATCCTTAAGGAAGTGGGTGAAAAAGATCCATGAACTTTGAAGAAAGTGAGATTTTAAGTGCATTTTTCAAAAGATGCCAACTTTGAAGCTCCATTTCTCTTAAATGGTGGATCTTTTTGAAAAAAATTATATGTGTCAAAGTTGTTCATTGGATCAAAATCTACAACTTTCATGTTGGAAGTTTTTTTCAGTTTGTAGGTGAAATTTTGAGTTATTCCCTTCCAAAGTTTGGAAAAAACCATTGAAAAACACTTAGAAAATTTTCTAAGTATGAAAGTCAAACTTTTGACTTTTTGATTCTTGATTGATTTTCTTGATTTTTCTTGATCAAATGACTTCATATATCATATATTGATGATTCAAAACTTCAAAAGTCATGGTTGACCAAAATTCCCCAAAAGTCAATGGTGATCTTGTACAGTTGACTTTTTCAGACAAATCGCGTTTCTGGAGATTTCAAATGAAACAGGCTATCCTTACCATATGAATGGTATGAATGGATCATATTGAAGTATTAGAGGATATTGAGCCATGGTTTGAGTTGTGGCACCATGTCCTGATTAAAAAGTCAGTGGTTCAGTGAATTAGGTCAAAAACCCTAATTGTCGACCTGATGAAATTGATGATTGTAGGTCTTGAATTGAGATGTAATTTCCATTGGATGTTGTCATAGGGATTATTTGAAGATGATTGAAACCTTTGATTGACTTCCTGGGGATTTTTAGGGTTTCCCAAATGTGATCCCTGATTTCAGTCCTTGATAGTTCAAAAACCCTAATCTGATGATTTGAAATTTCACTGTTGATCAATCCTTGTGTAGGAGATGTCTTGAGTCCATAGATTAGGTCAAAATGATGCACTTGGGGTCTTGAGGTCATGTCCCAAGTCATTAGGTCAAATCCTGAGCAGAAGTCAGGAGTATGCTGTCTTCAATCAAAACCCTAATTTGGTCGATTCAAAGCTGTTGAGCTTGTTGAAGTAAATCTCTGAGGACCAAATGTTGATTGTTGATGAAGATGATTCATTTGAGATGAAGGGAAAACAAAACCCTAATTGATTGTTACTTGTACTGATGAGTGATTTCTTGTTTAAATTCTGCTGAGTCACAAGTAACAAACACAGGCTATGCAATTTGTTAGAGATGCAAATGATGCATATGCTATGATATGAGGTGGTATCTTAGGTCAAAAATTGGGGTATGACAATAGGCTTTACATGAAGTAACTACCTAGTACAATCTACGGCTAAGATTTAAATTATCAGTAACCGCCTCACAGGATCTTTCTTTGTGTTTGGCGCCTTTGGCACACGATTCTGGTCTGGTAACCACTTCCTTAACATTTCAAACTTTGAATTTTGAACTATCACGCTTCACTTGTTTCCGATAACCGTCTCCCGTCGACACCGCGTCCCATTATCAAACGCTTCCTCTAAAAATCTGCTAAGTATGGAACCTCCAGGTTCGACTTTTGTTCTTGCTTCGACTTTTAACCATTTCGACATCATCTACTGTCGATATTTGCTTTGTTTCTCTTTTGTGAAGGTTTCTTGTTTGAATGAGGGAGTCCTCTGATGAGGACACGTGTCTTGCTTTGCCTCTAGGAATTTTCTTAGGGTAACACTAACATGACCCAATCTTCTATGCCAGACCCACTGCTCTTCGTTAACAGAAAGAAGACAAGTAACCTGTTAGTTTTTAAGATCTGAAAGATCAATCTTATAAATGTTGTTCTTTCTTTCGCCTGTAAATAGGATTGATCCATCCTTTTGACTAACAGCTCTACAAGACTTTTGATTAAAGATTATGTCATAACCATTGTCACTTAATTGACTTATGGACAATAAATTATTAGCTAATCCATCAACTAGCAAAACATTAATTATAGAGGGAGAGTTACCAATACCAATGGTTCCAGAGCCTATGATCTTCCCCTTCTGGTTCCCTCTAAACTTTACGTCTCCTCCAGATCTAACTTCCAGACTTTGGAAAATAGACCTTTTTCCCGTCATGTGTCGTGAGCACCCAGATTCCAGGTACCATGACTTGTTTGTCCTTTGTGCTGTTAAGGAGATCTGCAACATGAATTATTTTATCTTTAGGTACTCACATTCTCTTCGGTCCTTTGGGGTTAGTTTTTCTCACGTTCTGATTGAACTGATATTTATCATAAGAAGTATCAGAATGTGCAACAGAATATTTCCTGGTGTGTGTGACAGGGAAATTCCTAAGACGTGATGTGTATTTAATGTCATGTGAATGTCCATATTGAAATTTTTTATATAGAGGTTTGTATTCAATAATCATCTTGTCAACAGGTTCCAGTTTATGTGGAACATTTCCCACACATCCTATACCTATTCTATTATTTCCACTTACACCATATATCATAGAGGCCATCTGGCTTCTACCTATACTTCTAGATAGAAACTTCCTGAAACTCAAATCGTATTCTTTAAGAATATTGTTAGTGCTTGGAATATAAGTATCTTAACTAGAGAATGTTTTTAGAATTTCAACATCTTTTGTTAGTTTTAAAATTTTTTCTTTGAGTCCAGAATTTTCTATCTCAAGTTTCTTAGTTTCAGATGCAAAAGCCTTTTTGAGACTTTTGTATTTGATACTAAGTTTACTTTTAACTTCAAGAAGTTCTGAGAGACTAGAAACAAGATCTTCTCTAGTTAGTTCAGAAAATACCTCTTCAGAATCTGAGTCAGAGGCAGATCCTTCTTCACCATCTACAGTTGCCATGAATGCTATATTTGCTTCCTCATCTTTAATGTCAGAATCTTGATCAGAGGAATCTGAGTCATCCCAAGTAGCCATCATACCTTTCTTCTTCTCAAATCTTTTTCTGGGCTTTTCTCTCTGAAGCTTAGGACATTCATTCTTGAAGTGTCCTGGTTCTTTGCATTCATAGCATACTATGCTTTTCCTTCCAGATCTTCTGTGTCCAAAAGATTCTCCCTTTTCAGCTTTCTTGAAGCTTTTAAATCTTCTTTGCTTGTTTTTCCAGAGTTGATTTACTCTTCTAGAAAGAAGAGATAACTCATCTTCTTCTTCAGACTCTGAGTCGTCAGATCTTTCTTCTTTAGCCTGAAAAGCGTTAGTACAATTTTTATTGTTAGATTTTAAAGCTATAGATTTACCTTTCCTTTAGGGTTCATTTGCGTCAAGTTCAATTTCATGACTTCTTAGAGCGCTTATGAGCTCTTCAAGGGACACTACGTTCAAATTCTTAGCTATCTTGAAAGCTGTAACCATTGGTCGCCATCTTCTGGGAAAACTTCAGATTATCTTCTTGACATGGTTAGCTTTAGTGTAGCCTTTGTCTAGAACTCTCAGTCCAGCTGCCAGAGTCTAGAATATAGAAAACATTGCTTCAATATTTTCATCATCTTCCATCTTGAAAGCCTCATACTTCTGGATGAGAGCCAAAGCTTTGGTCTCCTTGACTTGAGCATTCCCTTCATGAGTCATTTTCAAAGATTCAAACATCTCATGAGCTCTTTCCCTGTTAGTTATCTTTTCATACTCAGCATGAGATATAGCATTTAACACTATGGTTCTTGCTTTATGATGATTTTTGAAATCTTTCTTTTGTGAATCACTCATAGCTTGTCTGCTGATTTTGACTCCACCAGTTTCCGGATGTTTGTAACCATCCAACACCAAGTCCCATAGGTCACCATCTTAACATAGAAAGTAGCTCTCTAGTCTATCTTTCCAATATTCAAAATTTTCACCATCAAAGACTGGTGGTCTGTTGAATCCATTTGAAGCTATTACTACCATTGTTACCATTGTTGTTTTGTTCAGCAGTGGTTGGTACTGGAGTTGCCATTTGCGTGTTTTTCTCCTGAATCTTTTGTCTAACACTGTTAAGTGTTTGCACCTAGAACCAAGGCGCTCTGATGCCAATTGAATGAGTGAAAAACACTTAGAAAAGGGGGGGGATTGAATAAGGGTTGTTTCTTTTTGGAAAATAAAAATAATGAACATAATTATTTTTATCCTGCTTCGTTTGAACTCAAACTACCTCTAGTCCACCCTCACAGGTGATTTACCTCCACTGAGGATTTAATCCACTAATCAAAAACTGATTACAATGGTTCTCCACTTAGATCAACCTCTAAGTCTTCTTGAGTCTACAGATCACAACTTGATCACTCAAGGAAATTTATTTTACAAAGATATAATAAAAAATACAGAGATAATAATGCTTCTAAAAAGCTGTAATCACTAAGTGATTTTTCTCTTAAGCTTATGATCTAGAACTCACTAAATATACAAAAGTATGTGAGCATGAAGATGAAGATGCTTGTCGTGTTCAAGAACTTTGCGTGAAAGAATGTTATGCGCTATATGTTGTAACCTTTCTCTTGGGCAGAACAGATCCTTGTATAGGTGTTGGGAATGTAACCGTTGAATAGTTCTGCATTTAATGCTTTGCATGTTCAGTACATACTTCATTTAATGTTACATGCTTTTGTATATTACCTCGAGCCTTGCTTCAACTGCTTTTTATGACTATGCCTTTTGTAGCCATGCTTCTAACGTTCCTTTTGTCAGACAGACAGACTGGCCTATTTAGCTTTTCATCACTTGCTTTCTTCTGGAATCAGACTTTGTGATTTGCTTTGTTCATCAGAGTTTCCAGCGTTTGGTGCAAGTTAGAACTTCAGCGCTTCAGACTATGGAAGTTCCTTTAAGCGTGATACTTTTAGAGCTTCAGAGCTTGCTTCAGAGCCATGTTCTGACAACCTTAAGACCATGTTCTGATGTCTTCAAGACCATGTTCTGATGTCTTTAAGACCATGTTCTGATGTCTTTAAGACCATGTTCTGATGTCTTTAAGACCATGTTTTGATGTAGCCATCCAGAACATCTGGGTCAGAGCATCTGAAGGATAAGATATTGCATACTCTTTTACACTTTACCTGAAATGGAAAACGTAATTTATTAGAGTACCACATTGTCTTATACAAAATTCATTTATAATGTTATCATCAAAACTAGAAAATATGATCAGAACATTTCATGTTCTAACAGGTACGACATTTGTGGTCAGAAAAGTACTTCAAATATAAAAACATCAACAATTAATTGTGTTAGAATTAAATTACATTAATTTACAAAATAATAATAATAATAATAATTAAAATCACATACATTTGCAGGGATCATAATTTCATTTTCCATGATGACCTCTTTCATAAATCACATTACAAAATATCCATAATCAATGCCATTAATTTGTCGGGGACACTACAAAAAAACATTTACATAGAATAATTTTACTCTACATAATAGTTTAAAAATAACATGAATTAAAGCATAAATTACAAGTTTAATTGCATCTTCAGCTTTAGCGAGGTAGTCAACCAGTCTCATTTCATCCTTATAGAAGATTTGGGGGCTTAAAAATGTTTTCCAGAACAAGACAAATGGGCTGAGAGGGAGAAGTTAGCAACATTAGACAGAATTTGAAGGGACATTTGACCTGTTGAGATATAAGATTGGCTGGTTTTCCAGGGTTGATGCAATATCTTCCACCAATGGACATTTGATTGGGGGTCCCCAAGAAATAGGGCGAAACTCGTGTCTTTTTAGGCAGTACAAGGAAACATGAGGGTTGAGTGAAATTTAAATCAACAATAACCCATTCCAAAATAAAAATGAAAGACCAACTATCCACATTGAAATCTATAAGTAAAACGGAGCCATACTATACAACCGATGCCTAGAATCTAATATCTTTTACAACAATGAATGATGGATTGAGTTCAAACTAGAAAGAGTTAGAAGCTATAGCTACAATTTGGAAAACTTTAGCATTCAAAATCACCTAACCTAGGCAAATGTTTTATAAAAATGGGTTCAACAGTAAAGTAAAACAATTCAAAAACCTCAGATTTATATTCTCAGAAGCAATTCAAAAACCTCAGATTTATATGCACAATGACGAATGATAAATCTCAAACAAATCTCAGATTTTATCAAAACCTTCCCATCCCCATGTTTCTAAACTTCTGATTCATACAGAACCAAACATGATTACAAGCGAAAAAAGCTCAAAATAAAGAAGAATTCGTAACCTACCTTCGAAGATTCCGGCGAAGACTTCAACTCCGGTACGGTCTCAGGGTATGCGATTAGAGTATGTGGCTGTCTTTGACAGCGTGAGAGAGGGTTTGATGGAAATTTGGCGAGAGAAGGTTCGGCTGAGGGAAGGTTTGGAGAGAGAAGGTTCGGCAGAGAGAAGGTTTGCGGAGAGAAAGTTCGGCGGAGAGAAGGTTTGCAGAGAGAAATTAAAGAAGAGTTTTGGTGGCAAGCTGAAAAGATTTCAGTATTGTGCACGAAAAACCTAAAAAGTGCTCGCTAATTTTTTTATTAGTCTCAATAGTAGCGTTTTTTCAGAAGTGCTAACATTGGGATGGCTAATATAACATTAGCGCTTTACATAAAGTGCTGTGAAAATTAAAAAAAAATTGTCCAAAAAAAGTGAAGAATTTTAATAGCGTTTTAAAGGGAAACGCTATTTTAGTCAAGAATATTAAAAGCGTTTTAAATAAAGTGCTATCTTAGTAGAGTTTAATAATAACGTTTTTCCACAAAGTGCTATGAAAATCATGTTGTCTATATTTTATAATAGCGCCCAAATATAAAGTGCTATTATAGATGTGTTTTTTCTTTTTTAATAGCACTTTCTTCAAAAGTTCTATTAAATTAGGCGATACAAAAAATCAATTTTGTTGTAGTGCAATTTGTTGGCTGGGATTTTCGACAAAGGCTAAAATCCAGCCAAGAGAAGGGAGTACAAAGGGTTCGCCTTTGAAAGAAATTACTCAAGTCGACCATAGCCTAGTCGACTAAGAAACATTACATCAAATAGTCAATATGGCATGGAAGCGCTCAAAAGCACAAGATTAAATAAGCAGCCTAAATCATGAGAGTAAGGGTTTTTGGAGGGAAAGAAAATACGAATAGAGAATGCGGGTCTTCATGGGGGAAGTTAGAAAGAAGAACGTGGAGTTCCAGCAGGCCGAAAACCACCATGAAGTATAATTCCTTCAATTTCCTAAAGTACTATGTTGTTAAGAGCTTATAGAAATCAGTAGGACTCCAAGTGATAAAAATGTTTGATTCATTCAACGAGGAGCAATAGAAGGTAATAAACTTTGTAGTTTAGAGTGTAGCAACCTGCCCTAAAAATTAAGACTTAGAGTCGCCACCTATTCTGAAGGGAGAATAGGAAACCCTACGCAGTTAAGAGATTCGGGGTAAGTTATTATAATCAGGTCGAGGGAAGGTGTTAGGCACCCTCAACCCTTTCCTATGGCTTTGAATCTAAGGTAACAGTTTATGGCTAAAAGTTAAGGTTAATAGCTAAAGAAGTGAAAAGGGTACAAATGAGATTTTATGGAAGGGGACTCGCCTTGGTTATCCAAGTGCCTACGTATCTCCTTAGGGAGAATCAGAGTCAACATAGTTCGGGCACAGGGTTGTACGCCTTTGAATTTGATTTGAATGGTTTGAAGGCCTTTTGAATGGCCTATCGTAGTTTTAGAAGTTGATTTGAAAGGCATTTTGAGTTGCCTGATTGAAAAGGATGAAAATCCGTAGTATCGTGGTTTAGTGTGTTTTGAAGGTTTTGGGCGTACAACCCTGATTTGATATGGCACCGTTAGATGCAATGAGCAATAGATTTGGTCAGTATAGCTAACGGATTAAGGGGCGTTGCTGGTTACTCAGATCAATGGATTGATCGTCGCGGGCAGCAAATTAAATATGTTTTAATTTTGTAATTAAATCTCGTGTTTTATTCTTTTATCTCTCGTCTAATGCGACTAATAGCTTTAGTCGGGTCGAGGAGAGAATTATTCAAGAATTAATATTTTGGCCAAACGGTAATGGGATCAGGCAAACCCTAACGCATTGATAAGCCCCTAGAGTTTTTTTGTTATATTTATAATTAAGGTTGATTAAAATAATTAAATCAGGTAACCGAAATAATCGGAAAATATAATTCCTAAAATCTAATATATCCTAATCCTAATTTTAATCCTAATTAAATTAAAATAAACCATTTAACCAAACATTTTAATCTAATAAGAAAAACAAATTAAATAAGAAAAAAATGAAAAAAAACAAATAAAACAAAAGAACCTGGGTGTGCTATCCTATACTGCAGCCTTTTGCGGCTCCATGGTAGGCATGCGTATTCCTGGGCGTTGGATCAACCAGAATGTGGATCTGATGGTAAGAAGTTGAAGGTGCGCTGTGGGGTGGTGAAGGGCATGTCACGCTGGATCTTGAAGAAAACCGTTGTAAAAATTAAGTTGGTACAGCAGGGGTTCGAACCCCCTTTCTCCAATTCAAAGCCTTGCTACACTTGCCATCCGAACCAGAATGATTAGTCGTTAATAAGATACCTTAAATAAAATAAATATAAAGCTTTATGGATAAATGGAAAAAGCCAAACAAATCTGGCGCTGGGGCCCACGCGCGTTGGGACTGACGAATGAGAGAGGGAGGAGACGGTTGACTCGTTGACGGCCCAATCACGCTTCTCCATGTGTTTCTTGGGAATCCTCCTTGCTGGTCTTCATCTTCTCCAATTAACAACCCAGATTTGCTAGGAAATTGCTGCAACTTTGCTACAACGTTATCGTGGCTAAATAACCTACAAATCAAAACTCACAAAAACAGCCATGAACGAAATAAAAGCTAGCCCAGATTGACTAAAAGTGACGCTACAAACTCAATGGTGGTGTTATTTTCGACCGAAACTATCTGGAAATATGAATACAAAAGCGAAAGTTCTCTTTGCCCTAACAATGGTAAGTAGCGGTCCAAGACCTTAAACTCACATGTGACGCATCCAGACTGCCTCATACACCCCCATGAACGTGACCCTGCGCATAAAACAGATTTGCAACGTGCGAATTGAGTGATTCGAAGTTTGAGATTACTTACCTTTGGCAAGGGCGAACCGTGTGGTTCCAGTGTTCTTTTCCTTCGAATGAACGCTTGGATCCCCTCCTGGGAGTTCCAGGATGATGTTTGGATGCTTCCCTTAACCTTAAACCACCTGTAGAACCGATTCTCAGTCTTGCCCTCAAACTCTAAAATTTCACACGTGGGAAACCCTATTGTGCTTGCCTCCTTCTCTCTTTTTCGTGTCCCCTCTCTCCTCCATATTTTTTAGAATATATATGGTCTTATTAGGGTTTCATTGGGCTTGGTTATTGCCTTTTGAGAAAAATACAATTTCCTTTAGAAATTATCATAAAAAGCTTTCTATTTTAGCTTTAATTTTGATCAAATTTCTCTTGCCATAATTTTAAACCATATATTTGACATATTGGTTAATTATATTTGATTAGAAAAACCAATTTTGATTTAAAACAAATTATTCTAAGTTTATATGATTTATTAATATTCAAATGAATTATAATTCAAATAAATAAAAATAAATATTATAAAAATAGAATAATTACTTAGAGATGATTTAAAAGGCCTATGGATATGTTTGGAATCAAAATTCTAGGCCCATTAACCAAAAATCCAAGTTTTGTTCAATTAGAGTTTCATGCATCCCTTGAAAATTGCTCAATTTTAACCATGTGTATTTCTCTTAATCTTAGCCCTATGGAGGTCCTCGATTAGGAGAATGTCGTCTGAATAAACCCTTGAACCTTGAGTTATTGAAGATGAGAAGAGGAGGGCAAATTTTGGGGTATGACAGCTGCCCCTGTTCAATCTTCTTAAACCTGAAGAGTCAGATAGGCACGTCTGCCTATCGTGATCTAAAGGTAGAAGATGATTGGACACTGAAATGCCCTGAAATTTGCATTTGTTCAGGAAAAAGTTCTGTGGGGGATGGGCTTAAAGATGCCACCCAAGGTAAACACCATTTTTCAACATGCGAAGCGAATGCTTTCGAAAAGAACCACTTGCTTTGCTTGTAGTATGGCCTAAAAAGGCAACCTGAATTTTATGCAATGTTATGCTCCATGTGATGCATGATGCAGTGAGCTTCTCAAAATAAATGATAGCCATGTATGTATATGCATAATGTATGAATGAGGTATGTTAGTTGAATGATGCATGATTGTTAGTTATGTTAGTTGAAGTATGTTAGTAATTCTGAAAAGAAAGATAAAACCTTTGCGTGTTATTGATGATGTTTTGAAAGATATCACTGCCGAGGGACTAACGTGATAAGAAACCCAATTGAGAAACCCTTTTATAGATCCTTGTTGTAAAATCCTTTGTAAAACCCTGTTTGCCTGGAAAATCTCCTAGAAAGGATGGAATACGTCTTAAAGAAGACCGCCTTGAAAGGCTCTTGAAAAGGATGGAATATGTCTTAAAGAAGACTGCCTGGAAAGGTTCCTGAAAAAGGATTGATAATATTCATTTGATTGTAGAATGACCACTATGTGATTGAAATGTATTGATAACTCCGTGTAGAAAATCCTGATATGGGAAAATAAATCCCTGCACCAATAGGATCATTTGCTATGATTATAGCAAACTCACCTGCACCAATAGGATCATTTGCTACGGTTATAGCAAACTCACCTGCACCAATAGGATTATTTGCTATGGTTATAGCAAACTCACCAGCACCAATAGGATCATTTGCTATGGTTATAGCAAACTCACCTGCACCATTAGGATTATTTGCGAGGGTTATCGCAAACTCACCTGCACCATTAGGATTATTTTCTAGGGTTATAGCAAACTCACCTGCACCATTAGGATTATTTGCGAGGGTTATCGCAAACTCACCTGCACCATTAGGATTATTTGCTAGGGTTATAGCAAACTCACCTGCACCATTAGGATTATCTGCCCTGGTTTGGACCGATCTCACCTGCACCATTTGGATCATTTTCCCTGGTTCGGACAAATTTGACCTACACCATTTGGATTATTTGCCCTGGCTCGGACGAGTTCACCTGCACCATTAGGGTTATTTGCTATAGTTCTAGCAAACTTACCTGTATCAAAGGAATTACCTGCCATGGTTCTGACAAGTGTACCTGCATAAGATGAATTATTTGCTATAGTTCTAGCAAACTTACCTGCATGGAGACTCACGACTCGAGGGTTGGAGAAAATAGCATGTTAAATATTCACGACTCGAGAGTCGGAAAAACACCTATCACAACACGAGGGTTGGAAACTCGCGACTCGAGGGTCGGAAAATACACCTATCACAACACGAGGGTTGGAAACTCACGACACGTGGGTCGGAAACTAGACTTTTATAGTATATGAATGCACTAGATGATATACATATGCTAAGGCGTATGTATGTATGCTGACGCTGATGCCAATCTCAAGATTTTATCTCCTTATTGAACCTGTTTAAACCATATTTGCACCTACACCATGACTATACTTATGCTGGCTTTGTAATGTTTATGTATGCGGGTAATGTTTATGCTTATGTATATGTTGATTGATGTAACGAGTATAATGAAATAATGTCTTCTATAAGACTACCTGAAAAGATTTCTGGAATGAATATGAAAATTTGTCTTAAAAAAAGACTACCTGAAAAGGTTCTTAGTGAAGAATAAGGAATGTCTTAAAGAAGACTACCTGGAAAGGCTGAAAAGATGTCTTAGAAAGACTACCTAAAAAGGTTCTTGGAAAGAGAATGAATGTATTAGAAAAGGCTCCCTAGAAAGGTTCTTAGAAAGAGAATGTCTTAAAGAAGACTACCTAAAAAGGTTCTTGGAAATGGATGATTATTCGTCTTAAAGAAGACTACCTAGAAAGGTTCTTAGAAAAATAATGTCTTAAAGAAGACTACATGAAAAGTTTTTTAGAAAAATAATGTCTTAAAGAAGACTACTTGGAAAGGTTGAAAGATGTCTTAAAGAAGACTACCTAAAAAGGTTCTTGGAAATGGCGATGATTGTCTTAGAGAAGACTACCTGGAAAGGTTTTTTAGAAAAGAATGTCTTAAAAAAGACTACCTAAAGAGGTTCTTGGAAAGGACGACAATTCGTCTTAAAGAAGAATACCTGAAGAGGTTCCTAGAAAGGATCGTAAGGTTTGTCTTAGAGAAGACTACCTGAAGAGGTTTCTAGAAAGGATCGTAAGGTTTGTCTTAAAGAAGACTACCTGAAAAGGCTCCTAGAAAGGATCGTGAGATTAGTCTTAGAGAAGACTACCTGAAAAAGGTATGGTGTAATGTATCAACCAATGTATGTAATGCGTGACTTATATGTATTTGCATGATGCTCCAATGATAGGTTGTTGATAACCAAAACGTATATAGCTTGCTGGAGTTGTAAGTTTGTTTGATAAGATGGGGCGTGATGCTAGCGCGACTTCCCAATCCCTGTTTTTTTTTATTTTTGAAGACCGTATTTAGGAGAAAGATTTGTTGGATGTTGTAAAGTGTGAGAACGCCTTTTCCTTATGTTGTGCGCCTTATGGACTTGATATCCATTGCCCCAGTTTGGCTTTGTCGTATGCTTCGACTCTTAGATTGAAGGGTATGCCCTTGATCTCCAGGATATGGAGGGTTATCCATGGTGTTCTATCCTTTTAAATTTCTCCCATGTTTGACATGCCCCTGATTGAGATTGCTTCGAGATGTGACCCAGGTCTTTTGGACCTTAGGAAGAATTCCCCTAGTTAATAGGATGTTTGATTGTATGCCCCTGTAATCCTTGAAATTTTTCCCCTGTTTAGGAGAACCCCCTAGATGTGGTTCCCTCATTCCAGAGTCTTTGATTAACCAATTTCGATATCTCCTTGATGTTAAGTGTATATTCATAGATAACGTTGTACCCTTTGAGTAGTAACTCCGACGCAATGCGTATGCAAGTTTTGGAATCGAAATCCGTTATGAATTAGGACTGGATGATTAGAAATGAATGCTTGAAGAAGCGTAGAGATTAGAAATAGTTTTAACAAACCTAGGAGTCACTATAACAAAATCCTACTTAATATGCTTTCATGGTTAACCTTGCCTCAATTAGGACTTTTAGATGTTGTAACTTGGCTTGGTTCATGTTTTAAGAAACAACGGATATAAGGCTCAAAATTTTATTTAATCCAACCCCTTTCTCCTTGATGTTCTCCAAATCCTAATAATTCGCCTAATCCAATGATTGCACTTTGCTTGCAAGAGAATCGTTTCAGTTTTGATATTGAGCAGAAGCCTTAGTAGAGATCCATGCACCAATGAGAAATGTTGTGGAGGTCCAAGCATTGAAGGGAAGCTTCAGCAGTCACAAGATTATCCTTTGTATTTCACCTTTGTGTTTTTTTTTTATCCCTTATTTTTGCATG
Source organism: Vicia villosa (assembly GCF_029867415.1). Lineage (NCBI taxonomy): Eukaryota > Viridiplantae > Streptophyta > Magnoliopsida > Fabales > Fabaceae > Vicia > Vicia villosa. The sequence goes on along the minus strand of NW_026705512.1, from coordinate 513,231 downwards.
AACCAGTCCCTTTGAGTTTGGTCCATCGGGATGCCCTAATTTTTGCCTAAGTCGTTTTTGTTTTCATGGAATTTTCCATTTTGACTTAGCGGGCATTTTTCTTTTGAATTCTCCTTTTGAGGTTTGATCCTTGGATTTTGAATATTGTGACTGCCATGTTGACTTTGATTTGCGAGCTTCGTCTTTGATACGTCCTCGATCTTGAATGATATATTGAGGAAGAAGATGTTGCGAACGTTATCTCCATTGCTTCCTCAATCTTGGATGAATGCGAGGAAGAAGATATGCTTGAACCTTTGCTTGATCCTTATGCTTGAACCTTGCTTGGATTGACGGATTCTCTTGACAACCAAAACACGCCATTGAATTAATTGAAAACTACCCTGCCCCTAGTTAAAATCAAGGTTTATTTGAAATGTAGAAACAAACTCCAACTCCTTGCTCGGGGGGGTGACGAGGGATTATCATCCTTATATCTCCACTGTTTGAGAGTTAAAACAATGCCTGTACATCCTCGGCTCGGTCTTACCTTGAAAGCATATGTTTAGCTGGACTTAGTTATTTGTATTCGTCATTCTCCCTTAAGTTTGTTAATAATCCTAAATTGAAAATAGAAGTGTGCGACTGGAAAGTCGTAGTAGTGAGCGAAATGAATTGATTCCAAAACCTGCATGGTCATCCCATTAGAATTACTAATCCGAAGGTACAGCTTTTATCCTGAGAAACACTTAGCGATCATAGGGGTTGAAATTATGACATGATAAACACCTATTGATCCTAGGGACAATCTCCTTTGTAGATCCATTGATCTTGTTTTACTCCTTAGCTCTTTAGACTTGTAGAAGTAAGGGCAACCTCGAATTTTCCTTGGGCACGTCAAACCTGTCGGGAATAAATTGTTAGCGGTGGGTTTTCGTCGTATCGGAACTTCATGAGTTTCCTTTGACTGAACCTCCTTTTGTTTTTCCTAAGGATAGTATCACCTATGACACTTTGTCCCTTGGTGGGGAGTTAACATATGTCGCCTTTCCTCCATTGTAAATAGGCATCTTTGTTCAGGGTATTGCCCTAGTTGGACTGACCCTTACCCCCAATTTATCGTAGAGCGTCCACGTAAGTTTTGCTATGTTCATAGATGAACCCCCCCTTATGACTAGATACCCCTTGTGTGTATCTATGAGGGAACTCTTTTGTTGAACTAATCCTTGCTCAACGATGACCTCAGTTGTATTTACAATCCTATTACGAAAAAGGCATGGACGTGTGGCCGGCGTAGTGAAAGGCATCCTTGTTTCCTTAGTAAGACTAAGATCCTTCTCAATGATTTATTCTCCTTTCTCCATAGTTTATGATCCTTTGGATTTATCTTTGCGAGTCTTGGGAAATCAGCTAGCACGGAAAGCGTGGATGCAGGCGAAGATAGAAATGCAAATGTAAATGTATGAATGCATGAAAATGCAAATGCATGGGTATGCGAGAGACTCCTTGTATTATAACTTCGTGTATGCAATGCAGACGGGTGACGTATAATCCTAGGGATAGCCTTAGAGGCGACATTATATCCTCGTGAAATCCTTGTAAGATAGATGTTATGACATGCCAATGGAAATCCCTTAAATTAGGGAGTATGCAGAAGGTAGCGGCTGGTAACCGTTCAAGACAGTCGCCAAGTCTCATGGCCATCGAGAGGCTAATCAACGTGTACCAATGAAGTTGTCCTTGGTGGGAAGGTTTTCTATGCGGAACACAACCTATATAAGGAGGATATCGGATGAAGTGAAATCCCTACAGGCTAGGGATGAAAGATGTGAAGATGGGAATCTAAACCCTACAAGTTAGAGGGTGCGCGGAAACAAGCACGGAGTGACCGTTCAGGATAGTCACTAGATCTCATAGTCGTCGAGAGGCCAATCGAACGCATGTTGATGAAGTTGTCCTCCGTATGAGGGATGTGACTTTAGAAATAGAGTCCCTACAGGCTAGGGACTGCGTAGACGTAGGCACGGAGTGACCGTTCAAGACAGTCACTAGATCGCATGGCCATCGAGAGGCCCATTGACGCGCGTAAACGAAGATGTCCTTCGTGGGAAGGACACGTAGTTGTAAGAATACAAGGATATATAAGGAAAATCCCTACAGGCTAGGGAGTGCGTAGATACAGGCGCGGAGTGACCGTTCATGACAGTCACTAAGTCTCATGGCCATCGGGAGGCCAATCAACGTGCAAAAATGAAGGTGTCCTTCGTGGGAAGGGCATGGTCTTAGAAATAGAGTCCCTGTAGGCCAAGGAACGCGTAGGTGTACCTGCAAAAATTAAAATGCAAGGCATTCGTAGTATATAAATTGCACATATAATAAGCATGTAAGCACATAAGCCCTAGGTTCATAGGTTCGACGTAACGGCTTAGGGTGCCTACCCTTCTCATTGGTGTGTTCTAGAAGGTCTCATGGGGTCGTTTGTAGCCGCCGAGACTTTTTGTCTCTTTGGATTTTAGAACAACTCATTTGTCCATGAGGTTCGAGTTTTAGGGGTAGGTTCCTAGAGATATCAGCTAAATACCAAGTCCAACCCTCAACAAGGTCAAGCCTCGTATCAGACCTTTCCGGATATTCAACCCACTCTGAGTGGAATTATAATAAGACTCGTAGGCGATGTAATTCCCCTCTGGTCTTAAATATAATTCCCACGCTTAGGTTTAACGCAATTTATAATATCCAAACAGAATATAATAAAATAACAAATATAAAAATATTTAATTAAATTGAACGTAAATGAATGAAGGGCGAATAGGAAACCCTACGCAGTTAAGAGATTCGGGGTAAGTTATTATAATCAGGTCGAGGGAAGGTGTTAGGCACCCTCAACCCTTTCCTATGGCTTTGAATCTAAGGTAACAGTTTATGGCTAAAAGTTAAGGTTAATAGCTAAAGAAGTGAAAAGGGTAAAAATGAGATTTTATGGAAGGGGACTCGCCTTGGTTTCCAAGTGCCTACGTATCTCCTTAGGGAGAATCAGAGTCAACGTAGTTCGGGCACAGGGTTGTACGCCTTTGAATTTGATTTGAATGGTTTGAAGGCCTTTTGAATGGCCTATCGTAGTTTTAGAAGTTGATTTGAAAGGCATTTTGAGTTGCCTGATTGAAAAGGATGAAAATCCGTAGTATCGTGGTTTAGTGTGTTTTGAAGGTTTTGGGCGTACAACCCTGATTTGATATGGCACCGTTAGATGCGATGACCAATAGATTTGGTCACTATAGCTAACGGATTAAGGGGCATTGCTGGTTACTCAGATCGATGGATTGATCGTCGCGGGCAGCAAATTAAATATGTTTTAATTTTGTAATTAAATCTCGTGTTTTATTCTTTTATCTCTCGTCTAATGTGACAAATAGCTTTAGTCGGGTCGAGGAGAGAATTATTCAAGAATTAATATTTTGGCCAAACGGTAATGGGATCAGGCAAACCCTAACGCATTGATAAACCCCTAGAGTTTTTTTTGTTATATTTATAATTAAGGTTGCTTAAAATAATTAAATCGGGTAACCGAAATAATCGGAAAATATAATTCCTAAAATCTAATATATCCTAATCCTAATTTTAATCCTAATTAAATTAAAATAAATCATTTAACCAAACATTTTAATCTAATAAGAAAAACAAATAAAATAAGAAAAAAATGAAAAAAAAAAACAAATAAAACAAAAGAACCTGGGTGTGCTATCCTATACTGCAGCCTTTTGCGGCTCCATGGTAGGCATGCGTATACCTGGGCGTTGGATCAACCAGAATGTGGATCTGATGGTAAGAAGTTGAAGGTGCGTTGTGGGGTGGTGAAGGGCATGCCACGCTGGATCTTGAAGAAAACCTTTGTAAAAATTAAGTTGGTGCAGCAGGGGTTCGAACCCCCTTTCTCCAATTCAAAGCCTTGCTGCACTTGCCATCCGAACCAGAATGATTAGTCGTTAATAAGATACCTTAAGTAAAATAAATATAAAGCTTAATGGATAAATGGAAAAAGCCAAACAAATCTGACGCTGGGGCCCACGCGCGTTAGGACTGACGAATGAGAGAGGGAGGAGATGGTTGACTCGTTGACGGCCTAGTCACGCTTCTCCATGTGTTTCTTGGGAATCCTCCTTGTAACGCCCGGAAAAATAAGTATATGCTTGATTTGGACGTTTGTGACGTTTATTAGAATTTTACCGTTTTTGGAGTCGTTTCAGTCGGTATTAGTTCGGAATGGCGGGCTAATATTTAATTGAAGGTTTTCATGTTTTTGGTACTGGAAATATTATTAAGGTAATATTCCGCGTTTTGGGGCGTTTGAACGATATTTGAGCGTAGGGGCATTTTGGTCATTTCCGCGGGATAAATATTTTCTTTATAAGAAAGAGAAATATTGTGAGAAGGGAAAGGGATGGAAAGAAAAAGAAGAGAAAGAAAGAGAAGAGAGGAAGAAGAAGAGCAAAGGGGAAAAACAAGAGAAAGTGCAGGATTCTCAACCGAATCGATTGCCGATCGTCACAATAGCAAGGTAAGGGGGATGAATCTAGTTTATCTTGATTGTATGGTTCTTATAGTTTTGTGTGTTTTGTTCTTGTTCTTGCTCTTTTCTAAGCTTGATCAACAATGGTAAATTGGGTGTTTTGTGAGCTTTGAAGTTATAAACTTGATTTTGTGGTGTGTATGTGTACTATGATGATAGATATTCTCATGGATCATGTTTGGTTTTCATTTCTCCATGTTTTCTTGCTCATGAAGAAATTGTTAGGTTATTGACATTTAGTGAGTGAACCATGGATCATTGATTGATAGAGTGAATATATGGCTTGTATGGGTTGTGTAGGATGTGTAGGGAAGCTTATTTGAGGTTTTGAGAGGATTGGATGGGGTTTTGCAGGTCTGTAGCAGAACTAATTTTTCTAGGTTTACGCAGGTCCGCTGAGCGGAGGGGGTCCGCTGAGCGGAGGTCCTTTTGCAGAAAAATCTCTGTGAAGGTCCGTTGAGCGGAGGTTCTGTAATTTTTGTTTGATGATTCCCTGTCTGGGTCCGCTGAGCGGAGCTCAAGCGGACTGTGCGAAATTTTGTTTTCCAAACTTCGTTTTGTTGTATCTTTTGAACCGTAGGTCGTTTCTACGCGCCGTTTGAAGTATTATGAGAACCCTTGAGTATGCTTTATGATAAGGAGGGGTGTGTTGGTGGTTGAATGAATTTTTCATAAATGTATTTTTGTGAAATGATATTTGCTAATCAAGTATGTTTTGACGGTATATGTGTGCTGTGTGAATATGAACGCCTGAGTGGCAATTTTGATGATGTATCCGTGTGAAATAATATAACCGATGTGATGTAGATATGTGACTGAGTTATATTGTTGTTGTTGTTGTTATGTAATTGAGTCGTTTGTATGCACAGCATGACATTTCATTACGTTAATGGCGGAATGCTATTAACAGGTGGTCTGAATTGGCAATTATTACCAGTGGGAGCTTAGTGCTCGGTAAAAAGGTGTATTTGCCCGAGTGGCAAGAGGTCATCAGTGGGGGCTAGATGCTCGATGACGGTTAGTCGTAGCTTACTGCTCGACAAAGGTGTATTTTCCTGAGGGAAAGAAGTCCCAGCATAATGCTCGGCAAGGTGTATTTGTCATAATGACAAGGAGGAGTTTTACTCCGGATTTGGTACCACATGCATACGCATAGTCGAGTCTCATTCATCATCGTCAGTCTTTATAATTTATGTTATCATTCATGTACCGCATTACTTATATATTGACTGTGGTTGACTTATTGGATTATCTTGTTATATGATTCTTAATGATATTTGTGGGCATTACTATATTGATCATGCTTTCATTATGAATTATATTCTCACCCTTCTGCCTTAATGTTACCTACTCGTGGGTAATGTGCAGGTGATCCGCAAGTGTAGGTGCTCTCTTTGTAGTCGTCCGTTTTGGTGTCGTCCGCTCGTGATACGTAACACCTAGGGGGGAAATCGAACACTTATTTTGTAGATAATGCTTATAGGATCCTTTTGATGTATATTTGATCCTTTAGATGCATTCGTATTATGTATTTTGGACACCTTCTCATGCGATGCACTTTGGAAGAATGTTGTGGATATTTTGTTTACCGATGCATTTATATAAGTGTGAATACATTCAGGTGTTTATGGGAATCTTTCCTCTTTGATTAATTGTGTTACGCATCTTTTGCGAGTATGTTATGTTTGGTTACGTGGTTACTTAAGTGTAACGCCCTAATTGTTTTTATGAATTTAACTTTTATACTCTGATATTTGTACCTATATGCCTGGGTAGAATTGGGGTGTTACATTAGTGGTATCAGAGCAGGTCGGTCTGTCCGACCAGTGTTGTCTAATGTTGTTTAATTCCTCAGTATGTGATAAGTGTGTGGAGCACTGTCAGTACTTATTGTGCCTCTAGCCGGTTGTATGCAGGAATGGTTTGAAGCTAAGTGGGGGAGAAGATATGCTTCTCGGATATGTTTCAGTTGCAAGATGTTAGTATGCTATTGAAGGCAGCAGTACTAGTGTTGTTGGAATTTGTTGTTTTCTGAAGTGAATGCGACTTGGACTTAAGACTTTGGTTGTTAATCAAGTTGGAGTGTCTCGGAGTAGATTTTGGTTATTTCTAAGGAATGGAATTTAGAGAGTTTTGATGCTCTAACGCTACTGATGGACTATGAAGTTGTTGTTTGAGTAGCCTTGTGTGAAGTGTCGTTGTTGGATCAATGATTAAGGAAAGCATTGTGGTAGACTTTGTTGTAGAAGTTATCGACGTTGTTGGAAACGTTTTGGAACTCGAGTGAGAATTAGGAGTATGAAGAGATGAGTAGGATCTCAGGAATTTTGTTTTGAGATATTGTTAGAAGTGTTTTAGTACGTAGCTACCGGACGTCGGTGTTAGCTGGTTCAGATAATCTTGGGAGATTTGTGAATTATGGAATCATAGTGCTTCTGTGCTATGAGCAAAAGTTGGAAAAGAATATTATTAATGTTAGTACTGATAGTTTATACTCTATTATGATTGTCGGCTACCTATTAACAAACTGAGGACTTGATCACCCTTAATCTCTTGTTGATAGTGGACGGGATCGTATTGGACGTGATAGGCTTATCTGGCTAGTTTGATAATATTGGAAGTGAATGAGTCGGTGCAAGGTGGTACGATGTTGTTTATGTTGTCGACGACTTTGGATGTTCTTGAGAAAGAGCAATTGTGGGAATTGCGGATAGTTGCGCATTTGTATAGGTGTTTCTTGAAGGTTTAATTGATTCATCATTGAAAAGAGGAATTCTGTCTTGGAGTTCTGTTTTGACGGATTTAGTTCCTAGAACTATTGTTGTGTCGAGGATTCAGTATCGGATGCCAACTTCTGAGTTGAAAGAGTTGAGAAGTCAACTTAAGGATTTTCTTGAGAAGAGGTTTGTTCGTTCGAGTGTGTCGCCGTAGGGTGCATGTGTTTTGTTGGCTAAGGAGGAAGGTTCAGTGAGGCTTTGTGTCGATTTTAGACAATTGAGAAAAGTGACAATTAAGGAAAAGTATCCACTTTCGAGGATTGATATTTTGATGGATCAAGTTGGTTTGAGCTTGTTTGTTTTGCAAGTTGATTTGAGGTATAGGTATCATCAGTGTGAAGATGATCATGCTAAGTATTTGAGAATTGTTTTGTCCGTGTTGGGAAGAAGAAGTTGTTTGCTAAGTCTCCTTATGTGAGTTTTTGGTCGAGTGAAGTGAATGTTCAAGGGGTAAGTGGTGGTTTATGCTTTTATGCAAGTTAAGATTTTTGAAAGGATTTATCTGTCACAAAATTTAGAGTTGGCAGTTGTTATTTCTGTTTGGGAAACTTGAAGGCACTAATTATTTGGATCGAGATTTGTGTGTGTAAGTGACTACAAGAGTTTGAAGTATTCGTTTGATCATAACGAGTTGAATATGAGAAACCATTGCATACGTCTATGTCGATGATTCGAGTATTGTGATTGTTGAAACAGTTGTGAGATTTGAGTTTGGTTCGTAAAGCGACTTCTTCAAGTGTTGAGCTTTATATGTGAAAGCTTACTTATGGTATTCTTGATGAGATTAGAAAAGGTCAGAAATTGGATTTGAATGGGTTGATAAGATGACATTTATTAGTCAAAGATAAAGATGGTGATCTTCGGATTGATAAGAGCAATGTCATGGGATGTCATGATCAAGTTTGTATTCCTAATGTTCGGATTTGAAAAGAGGACTTTGGATGAGGTGCGTCGTAGTGATTTGAGTATTCATCCTGATGCTACTAAGAGGTATCAAGATTTGAGAAGGTCATTTTTAGTGGCAAGGTAATGAAGAAGGATATGAAGGGATTTGTTTATTTGTGTTTGACTTGTCAGGAGTCGTCTGGTTTCATGTAACTACTATCCATTCCTGAGTAGAAGTGGAATAGCATTTCTATGGATTTTGTTTCTGGTTTTCCGAGGACATCGAGTAATTGTGAGGTGATTTGGGTTATTGTGGATATATTGACGAAATATGCTCAATTTATTCAGATAAGAATGGATTAACCGATGGAAGTACTTGCAAGTTGTATATTGGTCAGGTTGTTTGTTTGCATGATGTTTCGTAAGGATGGTCAGACTGAGAGGGCGATTTGGTCACTTAAGGATCTATGAGGGCTTGTGTTGTGAAACAAGGATGTGTTTGGATTAGCTTTTTACCTTTGAATTGGATAATACAAAGACTTTTGTCTGGTGTGCAAGCTGACACAGCATATTAAGAGGTTGAGTATGATAAGAGAGAACAATGAGTTTCTGGTGAATACTAGAAGGAGTTGGAAGTTGGTTATGAAATTGGTGAATCTGTTTGTTGTGGGAAATCAGAGTGCGCATCGGAAGCGTGAAATGATGCGGTTCGTATGTGTATGAATTGTTAGAGTTCAAATTATGGACAGTGGATGTGGTAGGAATTATAAGACCACCAGATGTTTTGGTTACATGTTTAACTGCTATGTCTTGGCATGGTTATTTGGATGTTGTGCGACCGGGTTGTTGTCTGTGTCTTGATTATTTCTTGTGTTTTGGTGTTAGTCGATGAGTGCATTGTATGGGCATTGCATCTCGTTGTCGTTGTTGTGTTTTGGTTGTTTTGCTTTTAGCTAGAGTGATTCGTTGTTGGTGCTGATTGTGTCGTTGCTTTCGTGGCTTGATAGTTGGTTAGTCGGAGGCGAGAGCGTATCCAAGTTCGTTTGTGTTTGGGATATTTCCGAGGACGGAAATCTTCTAAGTGGGGGAGAGTTGTAACGCCCGGAAAAATAAGTATATGCTTGATTTGGACGTTTGTGACGTTTATTGGAATTTTACCGTTTTTGGAGTCGTTTCAGTCGGTATTAGTTCGGAATGGCGGGCTAATATTTAATTGAAGGTTTTCATGTTTTTGGTACTGGAAATATTATTAAGGTAATATTCCGCGTTTTGGGGCGTTTGAACGATATTTGAGCGTATGGGCATTTTGGTCATTTCCGCGGGATAAATATTTTCTTTATAAGAAAGAGAAATATTGTGAGAAGGGAAAGGGATGGAAAGAAAAAGAAGAGAAAGAAAGAGAAGAGAGGAAGAAGAAGAGCAAAGGGGAAAAACAAGAGAAAGTGCAGGATTCTCAACCGAATCGATTGCCGATCGTCACAATAGCAAGGTAAGGGGGATGAATCTAGTTTATCTTGATTGTATGGTTCTTATAGTTTTGTGTGTTTTGTTCTTGTTCTTGCTCTTTTCTAAGCTTGATCAACAATGGTAAATTGGGTGTTTTGTGAGCTTTGAAGTTATAAACTTGATTTTGTGGTGTGTATGTGTACTATGATGATAGATATTCCCATGGATCATGTTTGGTTTTCATTTCTCCATGTTTTCTTGCTCATGAAGAAATTGTTAGGTTATTGACATTTAGTGAGTGAGCCATGGATCATTGATTGATAGAGTGAAAATATGGCTTGTATGGGTTGTGTAGGATGTGTAGGGAAGCTTATTTGAGGTTTTGAGAGGATTGGATGGGGTTTTGCAGGTCTGTAGCAGAACTGATTTTTCTAGGTTTACGCAGGTCCGCTGAGCGGAGGGGGTCCGCTGAGCGGAGGTCCTTTTGCAGAAAAATCTCTGTGAAGGTCCGCTGAGCGGAGGTTCTGTAATTTTTGTTTGATGATTCCCTGTCTGGGTCCGCTGAGCGGAGCTCAAGCGGACTGTGCGAAATTTTGTTTTCCAAACTTCGTTTTGTTGTATCTTTTGAACCGTAGGTCGTTTCTACGCGCCGTTTGAAGTATTATGAGAACCCTTGAGTATGCTTTATGATAAGGAGGGGTGTGTTGGTGGTTGAATGAATTTTTCATAAATGTATTTTTGTGAAATGATATTTTCTAATCAAGTATGTTTTGACGGTATATGTGTGCTGTGTGAATATGAACGCCTAAGTGGCAATTTTGATGATGTATCCGTGTGGAATAATATAACCGGTGTGATGTAGATATGTGACCGAGTTATATTGTTGTTGTTGTTGTTATGTAATTGAGTCATTTGTATGCACAGCATGACATTTCATTACGTTAATGGCGGAATGCTATTAACAGGTGGCCTGAATTGGCAATTATTACCAGTGGGAGCTTAGTGCTCGGTTGATCGCGACTTTACGTGTCTATTAGTCGGGATAACTGCAAGTGCACAGTCGTGTCGTGTAGTTTTAAAAGATATTGAATCCACAGGGACTATAAATCGACCTACCGTTATCTAAAGTTACTATGTAAAGCTAAGGCTAATGATATTTGGGTTTTTTATAAATGGGGAAATTAAAATCTTAAATCTAGGTAAGAATATAATAACAACCGGATATCAGTATGTATTTCATCTAACTTAGGTGATCCGAAGTTCCATTGGCCAGATTCTAATTAAATCAAAGATCTTTACTAACTATGTTATTTAAAAGTCCTCCTCTCAAACTCTCGCTCTATTGATTCAGACTACGATCCTAACTCTTAATGTACGCTTTCGCCATCCCACCAGATTTAGAAACGCTTTTTGAAAACAACATAGTTAATAAAATGCTTGTTTTATGAAGTCGTTATCTACTTAAATCTCCTAATCTCAAACTCTCGCTCTGTTGACTCGGAACATGCTAATATCCCTAACGTACGCTTTCGCCATCTTGCGCGGGTTTAAAAACACTTTTTGAAAATAAATAAGTTCTAATTAGTTCTAATACGCTTTCGCCATCCTTAAAACCAATGTCCTATGTCTACTATCCAGTTAAAGATCTCAAACTTCCGCTCTATTGATTTTAACCTTTGACCGTCTTAACCCCTCAAACTTTCGTTCTATTGGTTTTAAGACTTACTAATTAAATTAGACATACAAACCAAAAACAAGTGACATTTAATAAAACATAATCAAGCCAATTTATTTCGGATCCCTACGGTTAAATTACTTTACATACCGACATCTAAGTAAATTAGCCAGACATATTAATATGGTTAAACATGCATATATAAATTCGGTTCATAATATTAGGCATATTAATTGGCATATAATATATCATGCATTAAATATAAATAAAGGCGATAAATAATAAACCTGAATAATATAAATCTGAAATAAAACTTGAATCTTGGAATACTTGAACTTCCACCACAGGTTGGTTGGATTGTTCTTCAGAAATTATTCGGCGTAAATTAAACAAGGAAATAAAAACTGAATCTAACGTAAGGTTAGATCTGTTAAAGGTTCACAACAATTTCCGGTGTAGAAATTGTTGTGAGAAAATATGAACGAAAGAAGAAATAAAAGTTGGAATTAAAAATGCTGGAATGAAAGGGAAATAATACTGAACTAAAAATGGTGGCTGGGACTAAGCATGGTCCAACCCTTTTTCACGTGAACATCTTGTCCTTTATATAGTGCTGCTTTGTAACTTCCGTTCTAGCTGATCCCTTTTTTTTCCACAATTATAGGTACACTACTTGACTGCGCAGAGGAGACTGGAAACGTGTGTTGCGTAGTCGAGAAAAATGAGGAGACGGGCGTCTCCATGGCCCCCTAAAATGCAGGAGACGGGCGTCCCCAAAAGGAGACGTGGCCCCCTATTTTGTAGGAGACGGCCGTCTCCCCCTTTTCTTACACCTACATCACAAATCATATCATATATTATATAAAAAGTGACAACGTCACTTCATTTTTAATATACATATATATGTATATATAAAATATATATAAATGAACCATGGGGCCCACTTCCTATATATATATTATATATAATATAATATATATATATATATATATATATATATATTATATATAGTATATATATTATACTATATATATATATATATATTATTTTCATTTCTTCATTCTTTGTGATTTGGGCTTGCATCTTTGCACAATTGGGTCTTCTTTGCACCTCCTTTTCACTTCAGCACCCTTTTTTCCTCTTTTAGGTATAAATAGCAATGAATTTAGCTCCATTTCTTTCCTTTTCACAAATATCTATCAAAACGAACATAAAACCTAAAACAATGAAAATACCAGCATAATACCGACATAAAGCAACATAATTAAGATAAAATAGGGAAATAATATATGTAAATCAAGCCAAATATGTGATACATTTTCGTGTTATCAAATACCCCCACACTTAAACCATTGCTTGTCCTCAAGCAATCAACCACACGGTGAAAAGAAATAGTTAAGCTCGATTTGAAACAAGGGCATGACACGACTACTAATCATATTTATGTTAGGCAAATGTTACATCGATAGGAAATAGATATCAACACCAAGGATACCGTAACGACACAATGTTCAAAAATTCCCTCCTTATACAAACCAATTCGAATTATGCCATTATAACTCAACCTATATCTCTCGTTTTTCCTTTCGCTCTTTTCATACAAGCGCAATCACATTAAGCCCGTTATCCGTACACGCACATAGTAGGGAAATCAGTTAGCGACTATGATCCTTTTCTTTTCTTTAGCACGGGGTTCTGGTTTTTTAAATGGCGAAGCCCCATATTTCCCAACTGCGGTTGCGGGGGATCAGACCGTAGTCCACCCTACCAAGCCCAGTACCAGTGACCTCTAGGCCAACCAACAGTGGGTGCTAATTATTAAATCCTTATAGGCGTAACAACCATTGGGCTAAATGACCGGGTGAGGGTCACCTAACTTAGAAGGTTATTTTTCAATTAAAACATTTATTATAAACAGGATCATTCACTTATATTCATCGACTCCCTACGTAGTTTGTGCTTAAGATGGTGCCGACTGCTAATATAAACTACTTAAGAGCTACTTTGAAAACTTGAGCCTAAGGTCTCGACATAACGGGCATCCAAATTGATATCACATAATGAGGGGCTTTAGGGTGTCAGGACGGTATCGATGTTGTTGAAACATCTCCAAGTCTTTCTAACAAAGCCTAAAGTGTGACAACCTCTATATTTTCAGAGTGTGTATGCCATGCGTCAAAATTCAAATTTTTGTTGGAGGTTAAAATTTTCAAATTTTGGGAACATTCGATAACCACAAAAAAATCATATATAAAGACTTGACAACATAACTAGAAAACAATAAAGCAACAAATGAAAGCGGTAAAGCTTCTCCCCCACACTTAAACCAAACATTGTCCTCAATGTTTCGATAAAAGTTGGAAAAGGAAAGACCAAACCTGTATGGATGCTACTGGCGAGCTATCACGACCAAATCCACTCTGCGTCCGGAGGAAATACCTTCTCCTATCATGCTCATCAACGGTGTCACCACCAGCAGCAACATTCGTAGGAATGTGCGTGGAGACCAGCTCATCTTTGAGACGATCGTCTATAGATTTTTCGCCTAGATATGGTCGAGAAGTAACAAGCGATCCATATTTTTATTTTCTGCAAATTCAAACAATTAAAAGGAAAACATTAAATTGAAAACTCGTGGGTTGCCTCCCACGCAGCGCTTTGTTTAACGTCAATAGCTTGACGGTTTAAGAGTGCAAGCACTCAAGGTGTTTCTTTCGAGAAAGACTTCTCGGTTGAACTTTTAGCAAATATCGTTTTCCATGGCCATTTATCAAGCCATCTCACATATCCCTCACCTTTTCTTTTCTTTCTTCTGTGGGGTGGTTCATTCATTTGAAATCGCGGCGGCGGTTCTGGATCTATCTATGGTTTCAGCTTTTCAAACTCGGGCTTAGTGATATCATCCACCACCTCAAAAGTTAACCTTACCCTCTTATCACTAACGATATCCTTAGTTTCATGGTCGTCTAAATTTCTCTTTTTATGCAAGACTTCAAATAAGGGTGCATTAGTGTGGATATTTTCCAATATCTTCACATACATTATGGATTTGGAGTCTACCTTAGCTTCCACAAAACTTTGCGGGAAAGAAATCGGTGGGGTATAGGGAAAAGGAATAATAATAGGTGCTTCCCTCTCTACCTCTTCTACAACCTCCCTTTCAGTTTGTGTTGGTGGATTTTTGTCAATCTCCACTCTTTTCTCACTAGAACTCTTCTCAACCACATCATCAATCTTCTCAATCTCATAATCAATCTCCTCAATCTCATTATCACTCTCCTCAGGAATTTCAATTTGTTCTTCACTAATAGTTGATTCCATATACTCCTCAAGTAAGTGTCCTAGCGACTTTTGTTTAAGTTGGGAGATTTGAGTTTCTAATGCCATGTTGTGAGTCGCGAGGGACTCAACCATAGTGGTCAGTTGCCTAAGGGTTTCATTGTTTTGAAGACTTTGGTTGATAAACTCTTGGTTTTGGACAGTTTGTGTCTCTACAAAGTGCTCCATCATAGCTTCTAATCTAGAGTGAGTTAGCTTCTCGTCGTGATCCTCCATTGATGTTTCGAAGTTAAAATTATGGGATTCTTGAGGTTCTTCAAAGGGAGTTAGCGTTGCGTTTTGCGTTTCCTCAAAGTGCTTCGTCATCATAGATTCTAGCCTAGAGAGAGTTTGTGCTTCAATGAATTCCTCCATTATGATTTCGAGGTTGGATTTAGGATAATCTTTAGACTCCTCAAAATGTTGGGCGTGGTGATCGTAGAGGAAATTTGGTTGATGATAAGTTTGTGTTGCATTGAAATCCTCTGCTTCAAGGTTAGAGTTGTAGGATTCTTGTGGTTCCTCGAAGTAGGTTAGCGTCGCATTTTGTGTTTCCACAAAGTTCCTTGTCATCATAGATGTTTCATTAAAATTTTCCATTATTACTTCGAGGTCGGATTTATGGGATTCTGGTGACTCCTCGAAATATTGATTGTGGTGATCGTAGAGGATATTCGGTTGAGGATAGGTTTGGTTGGGATTATAAAATTCTTGTGTCTCCTCAAAATGTTGGGATTGATAGTTGGAGAGGTAGTTTGGGTGAGAATGAGTTTGTGACGCGTTGAAATTTTCCAACAGTATTTCGAGGTCGGATTTATGGGATTCTTGGTACCCCTCGAGATACTGTTGTTGGGAGTTGTAGAAAAAGTTTTGGTGATACATTGTAATTAATGAAAAAGAAAAAAATGCCTTAGTCTCTACGGTGTAACTAAAAGAGTTACGATATCGACTTGAATAGTCCCCGGCAACGGCGCCAAAAACTTGATCGCGACTTTACGTGTCTATTAGTCGGGATAACTGCAAGTGCACAGTCGTGTCGTGTAGTTTTAAAAGATATCGAATCCACAGGGACTATAAATCGACCTACCGTTATCTAAAGTTACTATGTAAAGCTAAGGCTAATGATATTTGGGTTTTTTATAAATGGGGAAATTAAAATCTTAAATCTAGGTAAAAATATAATAACAAACAGATATCAGTATGTATTTCATCTAACTTAGGTGATCCGAAGTTCCATTGGCCAGATTCTAATTAAATCAAAGATCTTTACTAACTATGTTATTTAAAAGTCCTCCTCTCAAACTCTCGCTCTATTGATTCAGACTACGATCCTAACTCTTAATGTACGCTTTCGCCATCCCACCAGATTTAGAAACGCTTTTTGAAAACAACATAGTTAATAAAATGCTTGTTTTATGAAGTCGTTATCTACTTAAATCTCCTAATCTCAAACTCTCGCTCTGTTGACTCGGAACATGCTAATATCCCTAACGTACGCTTTCGCCATCCCGCGCGGGTTTAAAAACACTTTTTGAAAATAAATAAGTTCTAATTAGTTCTAATACGCTTTCGCCATCCTTAAAACCAATGTCCTATGTCTACTATCCAGTTAAAGATCTCAAACTTCCGCTCTATTGATTTTAACCTTTGACCGTCTTAACCCCTCAAACTTTCGCTCTATTGGTTTTAAGACTTACTAATTAAATTAGACATACAAACCAAAAACAAGTGACATTTAATAAAACATAATCAAGCCAATCTATTTCGGATCCCTACGGTTAAATTACTTTACATACCGACATCTAAATAAATTAGCCAGACATATTAATATGGTTAAACATGCATATATAAATTCGGTTCATAATATTAGGCATATTAATTGGCATATAATATATCATGCATTAAATATAAATAAAGGCGATAAATAATAAACCTGAATAATATAAATCTGAAATAAAACTTGAATCTTGGAATACTTGAACTTCCACCACAGGTTGGTTGGATTGTTCTTCAGAAATTATTCGGCGTAAATTAAACAAGGAAATAAAAACTGAATCTAACGTAAGGTTAGATCTGTTAAAGGTTCACAACAATTTCCGGTGTAGAAATTGTTGTGAGAAAATATGAACGAAAGAAGAAATAAAAGTTGGAATTAAAAATGCTGGAATGAAAGGGAAATAATACTGAACTAAAAATGGTGGCTGGGACTAAGCATGGTCCAACCCTTTTTCACGTGAACATCTTGTCCTTTATATAGTGCTGCTTTGTAACTTCCGTTCTAGCTGATCCCTTTTTTTTTCCACAATTATAGGTACACTACTTGACTGCGCAGAGGAGACTGGAAACGTGTGTTGCGTAGTCGAGAAAAATGAGGAGACGGGCGTCTCCATGGCCCCCTAAAATGCAGGAGACGGGCGTCCCCAAAAGGAGACGTGGCCCCCTATTTTGTAGGAGACGGCCGTCTCCCCCTTTTCTTACACCTACATCACAAATCATATCATATATTATATAAAAAGTGACAACGTCACTTCATTTTTAATATACATATATATGTATATATAAAATATATATAAATGAACCATGGGGCCCACTTCCTATATATATATTATATATAATATAATATATATATATATATATATATATATATATATATATATTATATATAGTATATATATTATACTATATATATATATATATATATATATATATTATTTTCATTTCTTCATTCTTTGTGATTTGGGCTTGCATCTTTGCACAATTGGGTCTTCTTTGCACCTCCTTTTCACTTCAGCACCCTTTTTTCCTCTTTTAGGTATAAATAGCAATGAATTTAGCTCCATTTCTTTCCTTTTCACAAATATCTATCAAAACGAACATAAAACCTAAAACAATGAAAATACCAGCATAATACCGACATAAAGCAACATAATTAAGATAAAATAGGGAAATAATATATGTAAATCAAGCCAAATATGTGATACATTTTCGTGTTATCAAATACCCCCACACTTAAACCATTGCTTGTCCTCAAGCAATCAACCACACGGTGAAAAGAAATAGTTAAGCTCGATTTGAAACAAGGGCATGACACGACTACTAATCATATTTATGTTAGGCAAATGTTACATCGATAGGAAATAGATATCAACACCAAGGATACCGTAACGACACAATGTTCAAAAATTCCCTCCTTATACAAACCAATTCGAATTATGCCATTATAACTCAACCTATATCTCTCGTTTTTCCTTTCGCTCTTTTCATACAAGCGCAATCACATTAAGCCCGTTATCCGTACACGCACATAGTAGGGAAATCAGTTAGCGACTATGATCCTTTTCTTTTCTTTAGCACGGGGTTCTGGTTTTTTAAATGGCGAAGCCCCATATTTCCCAACTGCGGTTGCGGGGGATCAGACCGTAGTCCACCCTACCAAGCCCAGTACCAGTGACCTCTAGGCCAACCAACAGTGGGTGCTAATTATTAAATCCTTATAGGCGTAACAACCATTGGGCTAAATGACCGGGTGAGGGTCACCTAACTTAGAAGGTTATTTTTCAATTAAAACATTTATTATAAACAGGATCATTCACTTATATTCATCGACTCCCTACGTAGTTTGTGCTTAAGATGGTGCCGACTGCTAATATAAACTACTTAAGAGCTACTTTGAAAACTTGAGCCTAAGGTCTCGACATAACGGGCATCCAAATTGATATCACATAATGAGGGGCTTTAGGGTGTCAGGACGGTATCGATGTTGTTGAAACATCTCCAAGTCTTTCTAACAAAGCCTAAAGTGTGACAACCTCTATATTTTCAGAGTGTGTATGCCATGCGTCAAAATTCAAATTTTTGTTGGAGGTTAAAATTTTCAAATTTTGGGAACATTCGATAACCACAAAAAAATCATATATAAAGACTTGACAACATAACTAGAAAACAATAAAGCAACAAATGAAAGCGGTAAAGCTTCTCCCCCACACTTAAACCAAACATTGTCCTCAATGTTTCGATAAAAGTTGGAAAAGGAAAGACCAAACCTGTATGGATGCTACTGGCGAGCTATCACGACCAAATCCACTCTGCGTCCGGAGGAAATACCTTCTCCTATCATGCTCATCAACGGTGTCACCACCAGCAGCAACATTCGTAGGAATGTGCGTGGAGACCAGCTCATCTTTGAGACGATCGTCTATAGATTTTTCGCCTAGATATGGTCGAGAAGTAACAAGCGATCCATATTTTTATTTTCTGCAAATTCAAACAATTAAAAGGAAAACATTAAATTGAAAACTCGTGGGTTGCCTCCCACGCAGCGCTTTGTTTAACGTCAATAGCTTGACGGTTTAAGAGTGCAAGCACTCAAGGTGTTTCTTTCGAGAAAGACTTCTCGGTTGAACTTTTAGCAAATATCGTTTTCCATGGCCATTTATCAAGCCATCTCACATATCCCTCACCTTTTCTTTTCTTTCTTCTGTGGGGTGGTTCATTCATTTGAAATCGCGGCGGCGGTTCTGGATCTATCTATGGTTTCAGCTTTTCAAACTCGGGCTTAGTGATATCATCCACCACCTCAAAAGTTAACCTTACCCTCTTATCACTAACGATATCCTTAGTTTCATGGTCGTCTAAATTTCTCTTTTTATGCAAGACTTCAAATAAGGGTGCATTAGTGTGGATATTTTCCAATATCTTCACATACATTATGGATTTGGAGTCTACCTTAGCTTCCACAAAACTTTGCGGGAAAGAAATCGGTGGGGTATAGGGAAAAGGAATAATAATAGGTGCTTCCCTCTCTACCTCTTCTACAACCTCCCTTTCAGTTTGTGTTGGTGGATTTTTGTCAATCTCCACTCTTTTCTCACTAGAACTCTTCTCAACCACATCATCAATCTTCTCAATCTCATAATCAATCTCCTCAATCTCATTATCACTCTCCTCAGGAATTTCAATTTGTTCTTCACTAATAGTTGATTCCATATACTCCTCAAGTAAGTGTCCTAGCGACTTTTGTTTAAGTTGGGAGATTTGAGTTTCTAATGCCATGTTGTGAGTCGCGAGGGACTCAACCATAGTGGTCAGTTGCCTAAGGGTTTCATTGTTTTGAAGACTTTGGTTGATAAACTCTTGGTTTTGGACAGTTTGTGTCTCTACAAAGTGCTCCATCATAGCTTCTAATCTAGAGTGAGTTAGCTTCTCGTCGTGATCCTCCATTGATGTTTCGAAGTTAAAATTATGGGATTCTTGAGGTTCTTCAAAGGGAGTTAGCGTTGCGTTTTGCGTTTCCTCAAAGTGCTTCGTCATCATAGATTCTAGCCTAGAGAGAGTTTGTGCTTCAATGAATTCCTCCATTATGATTTCGAGGTTGGATTTAGGATAATCTTTAGACTCCTCAAAATGTTGGGCGTGGTGATCGTAGAGGAAATTTGGTTGATGATAAGTTTGTGTTGCATTGAAATCCTCTGCTTCAAGGTTAGAGTTGTAGGATTCTTGTGGTTCCTCGAAGTAGGTTAGCGTCGCATTTTGTGTTTCCACAAAGTTCCTTGTCATCATAGATGTTTCATTAAAATTTTCCATTATTACTTCGAGGTCGGATTTATGGGATTCTGGTGACTCCTCGAAATATTGATTGTGGTGATCGTAGAGGATATTCGGTTGAGGATAGGTTTGGTTGGGATTATAAAATTCTTGTGTCTCCTCAAAATGTTGGGATTGATAGTTGGAGAGGTAGTTTGGGTGAGAATGAGTTTGTGACGCGTTGAAATTTTCCAACAGTATTTCGAGGTCGGATTTATGGGATTCTTGGTACCCCTCGAGATACTGTTGTTGGGAGTTGTAGAAAAAGTTTTGGTGATACATTGTAATTAATGAAAAAGAAAAAAATGCCTTAGTCTCTACGGTGTAACTAAAAGAGTTACGATATCGACTTGAATAGTCCCCGGCAACGGCGCCAAAAACTTGATCGCGACTTTACGTGTCTATTAGTCGGGATAACTGCAAGTGCACAGTCGTGTCGTGTAGTTTTAAAAGATATCGAATCCACAGGGACTATAAATCGACCTACCGTTATCTAAAGTTACTATGTAAAGCTAAGGCTAATGATATTTGGGTTTTTTATAAATGGGGAAATTAAAATCTTAAATCTAGGTAAAAATATAATAACAAACAGATATCAGTATGTATTTCATCTAACTTAGGTGATCCGAAGTTCCATTGGCCAGATTCTAATTAAATCAAAGATCTTTACTAACTATGTTATTTAAAAGTCCTCCTCTCAAACTCTCGCTCTATTGATTCAGACTACGATCCTAACTCTTAATGTACGCTTTCGCCATCCCACCAGATTTAGAAACGCTTTTTGAAAACAACATAGTTAATAAAATGCTTGTTTTATGAAGTCGTTATCTACTTAAATCTCCTAATCTCAAACTCTCGCTCTGTTGACTCGGAACATGCTAATATCCCTAACGTACGCTTTCGCCATCCCGCGCGGGTTTAAAAACACTTTTTGAAAATAAATAAGTTCTAATTAGTTCTAATACGCTTTCGCCATCCTTAAAACCAATGTCCTATGTCTACTATCCAGTTAAAGATCTCAAACTTCCGCTCTATTGATTTTAACCTTTGACCGTCTTAACCCCTCAAACTTTCGCTCTATTGGTTTTAAGACTTACTAATTAAATTAGACATACAAACCAAAAACAAGTGACATTTAATAAAACATAATCAAGCCAATCTATTTCGGATCCCTACGGTTAAATTACTTTACATACCGACATCTAAATAAATTAGCCAGACATATTAATATGGTTAAACATGCATATATAAATTCGGTTCATAATATTAGGCATATTAATTGGCATATAATATATCATGCATTAAATATAAATAAAGGCGATAAATAATAAACCTGAATAATATAAATCTGAAATAAAACTTGAATCTTGGAATACTTGAACTTCCACCACAGGTTGGTTGGATTGTTCTTCAGAAATTATTCGGCGTAAATTAAACAAGGAAATAAAAACTGAATCTAACGTAAGGTTAGATCTGTTAAAGGTTCACAACAATTTCCGGTGTAGAAATTGTTGTGAGAAAATATGAACGAAAGAAGAAATAAAAGTTGGAATTAAAAATGCTGGAATGAAAGGGAAATAATACTGAACTAAAAATGGTGGCTGGGACTAAGCATGGTCCAACCCTTTTTCACGTGAACATCTTGTCCTTTATATAGTGCTGCTTTGTAACTTCCGTTCTAGCTGATCCCTTTTTTTTTCCACAATTATAGGTACACTACTTGACTGCGCAGAGGAGACTGGAAACGTGTGTTGCGTAGTCGAGAAAAATGAGGAGACGGGCGTCTCCATGGCCCCCTATAATGCAGGAGACGGGCGTCCCCAAAAGGAGACGTGGCCCCCTATTTTGTAGGAGACGGCCGTCTCCCCCTTTTCTTACACCTACATCACAAATCATATCATATATTATATAAAAAGTGACAACGTCACTTCATTTTTAATATACATATATATGTATATATAAAATATATATAAATGAACCATGGGGCCCACTTCCTATATATATATTATATATAATATAATATATATATATATATATATATATATATATATATATATATATATATATATATATATATATATATTATATATAGTATATATATTATACTATATATATATATATATATATATATATTATTTTCATTTCTTCATTCTTTGTGATTTGGGCTTGCATCTTTGCACAATTGGGTCTTCTTTGCACCTCCTTTTCACTTCAGCACCCTTTTTTCCTCTTTTAGGTATAAATAGCAATGAATTTAGCTCCATTTCTTTCCTTTTCACAAATATCTATCAAAACGAACATAAAACCTAAAACAATGAAAATACCAGCATAATACCGACATAAAGCAACATAATTAAGATAAAATAGGGAAATAATATATGTAAATCAAGCCAAATATGTGATACATTTTCGTGTTATCAAATACCCCCACACTTAAACCATTGCTTGTCCTCAAGCAATCAACCACACGGTGAAAAGAAATAGTTAAGCTCGATTTGAAACAAGGGCATGACACGACTACTAATCATATTTATGTTAGGCAAATGTTACATCGATAGGAAATAGATATCAACACCAAGGATACCGTAACGACACAATGTTCAAAAATTCCCTCCTTATACAAACCAATTCGAATTATGCCATTATAACTCAACCTATATCTCTCGTTTTTCCTTTCGCTCTTTTCATACAAGCGCAATCACATTAAGCCCGTTATCCGTACACGCACATAGTAGGGAAATCAGTTAGCGACTATGATCCTTTTCTTTTCTTTAGCACGGGGTTCTGGTTTTTTAAATGGCGAAGCCCCATATTTCCCAACTGCGGTTGCGGGGGATCAGACCGTAGTCCACCCTACCAAGCCCAGTACCAGTGACCTCTAGGCCAACCAACAGTGGGTGCTAATTATTAAATCCTTATAGGCGTAACAACCATTGGGCTAAATGACCGGGTGAGGGTCACCTAACTTAGAAGGTTATTTTTCAATTAAAACATTTATTATAAACAGGATCATTCACTTATATTCATCGACTCCCTACGTAGTTTGTGCTTAAGATGGTGCCGACTGCTAATATAAACTACTTAAGAGCTACTTTGAAAACTTGAGCCTAAGGTCTCGACATAACGGGCATCCAAATTGATATCACATAATGAGGGGCTTTAGGGTGTCAGGACGGTATCGATGTTGTTGAAACATCTCCAAGTCTTTCTAACAAAGCCTAAAGTGTGACAACCTCTATATTTTCAGAGTGTGTATGCCATGCGTCAAAATTCAAATTTTTGTTGGAGGTTAAAATTTTCAAATTTTGGGAACATTCGATAACCACAAAAAAATCATATATAAAGACTTGACAACATAACTAGAAAACAATAAAGCAACAAATGAAAGCGGTAAAGCTTCTCCCCCACACTTAAACCAAACATTGTCCTCAATGTTTCGATAAAAGTTGGAAAAGGAAAGACCAAACCTGTATGGATGCTACTGGCGAGCTATCACGACCAAATCCACTCTGCGTCCGGAGGAAATACCTTCTCCTATCATGCTCATCAACGGTGTCACCACCAGCAGCAACATTCGTAGGAATGTGCGTGGAGACCAGCTCATCTTTGAGACGATCGTCTATAGATTTTTCGCCTAGATATGGTCGAGAAGTAACAAGCGATCCATATTTTTATTTTCTGCAAATTCAAACAATTAAAAGGAAAACATTAAATTGAAAACTCGTGGGTTGCCTCCCACGCAGCGCTTTGTTTAACGTCAATAGCTTGACGGTTTAAGAGTGCAAGCACTCAAGGTGTTTCTTTCGAGAAAGACTTCTCGGTTGAACTTTTAGCAAATATCGTTTTCCATGGCCATTTATCAAGCCATCTCACATATCCCTCACCTTTTCTTTTCTTTCTTCTGTGGGGTGGTTCATTCATTTGAAATCGCGGCGGCGGTTCTGGATCTATCTATGGTTTCAGCTTTTCAAACTCGGGCTTAGTGATATCATCCACCACCTCAAAAGTTAACCTTACCCTCTTATCACTAACGATATCCTTAGTTTCATGGTCGTCTAAATTTCTCTTTTTATGCAAGACTTCAAATAAGGGTGCATTAGTGTGGATATTTTCCAATATCTTCACATACATTATGGATTTGGAGTCTACCTTAGCTTCCACAAAACTTTGCGGGAAAGAAATCGGTGGGGTATAGGGAAAAGGAATAATAATAGGTGCTTCCCTCTCTACCTCTTCTACAACCTCCCTTTCAGTTTGTGTTGGTGGATTTTTGTCAATCTCCACTCTTTTCTCACTAGAACTCTTCTCAACCACATCATCAATCTTCTCAATCTCATAATCAATCTCCTCAATCTCATTATCACTCTCCTCAGGAATTTCAATTTGTTCTTCACTAATAGTTGATTCCATATACTCCTCAAGTAAGTGTCCTAGCGACTTTTGTTTAAGTTGGGAGATTTGAGTTTCTAATGCCATGTTGTGAGTCGCGAGGGACTCAACCATAGTGGTCAGTTGCCTAAGGGTTTCATTGTTTTGAAGACTTTGGTTGATAAACTCTTGGTTTTGGACAGTTTGTGTCTCTACAAAGTGCTCCATCATAGCTTCTAATCTAGAGTGAGTTAGCTTCTCGTCGTGATCCTCCATTGATGTTTCGAAGTTAAAATTATGGGATTCTTGAGGTTCTTCAAAGGGAGTTAGCGTTGCGTTTTGCGTTTCCTCAAAGTGCTTCGTCATCATAGATTCTAGCCTAGAGAGAGTTTGTGCTTCAATGAATTCCTCCATTATGATTTCGAGGTTGGATTTAGGATAATCTTTAGACTCCTCAAAATGTTGGGCGTGGTGATCGTAGAGGAAATTTGGTTGATGATAAGTTTGTGTTGCATTGAAATCCTCTGCTTCAAGGTTAGAGTTGTAGGATTCTTGTGGTTCCTCGAAGTAGGTTAGCGTCGCATTTTGTGTTTCCACAAAGTTCCTTGTCATCATAGATGTTTCATTAAAATTTTCCATTATTACTTCGAGGTCGGATTTATGGGATTCTGGTGACTCCTCGAAATATTGATTGTGGTGATCGTAGAGGATATTCGGTTGAGGATAGGTTTGGTTGGGATTATAAAATTCTTGTGTCTCCTCAAAATGTTGGGATTGATAGTTGGAGAGGTAGTTTGGGTGAGAATGAGTTTGTGACGCGTTGAAATTTTCCAACAGTATTTCGAGGTCGGATTTATGGGATTCTTGGTACCCCTCGAGATACTGTTGTTGGGAGTTGTAGAAAAAGTTTTGGTGATACATTGTAATTAATGAAAAAGAAAAAAATGCCTTAGTCTCTACGGTGTAACTAAAAGAGTTACGATATCGACTTGAATAGTCCCCGGCAACGGCGCCAAAAACTTGATCGCGACTTTACGTGTCTATTAGTCGGGATAACTGCAAGTGCACAGTCGTGTCGTGTAGTTTTAAAAGATATCGAATCCACAGGGACTATAAATCGACCTACCGTTATCTAAAGTTACTATGTAAAGCTAAGGCTAATGATATTTGGGTTTTTTATAAATGGGGAAATTAAAATCTTAAATCTAGGTAAAAATATAATAACAAACAGATATCAGTATGTATTTCATCTAACTTAGGTGATCCGAAGTTCCATTGGCCAGATTCTAATTAAATCAAAGATCTTTACTAACTATGTTATTTAAAAGTCCTCCTCTCAAACTCTCGCTCTATTGATTCAGACTACGATCCTAACTCTTAATGTACGCTTTCGCCATCCCACCAGATTTAGAAACGCTTTTTGAAAACAACATAGTTAATAAAATGCTTGTTTTATGAAGTCGTTATCTACTTAAATCTCCTAATCTCAAACTCTCGCTCTGTTGACTCGGAACATGCTAATATCCCTAACGTACGCTTTCGCCATCCCGCGCGGGTTTAAAAACACTTTTTGAAAATAAATAAGTTCTAATTAGTTCTAATACGCTTTCGCCATCCTTAAAACCAATGTCCTATGTCTACTATCCAGTTAAAGATCTCAAACTTCCGCTCTATTGATTTTAACCTTTGACCGTCTTAACCCCTCAAACTTTCGCTCTATTGGTTTTAAGACTTACTAATTAAATTAGACATACAAACCAAAAACAAGTGACATTTAATAAAACATAATCAAGCCAATCTATTTCGGATCCCTACGGTTAAATTACTTTACATACCGACATCTAAATAAATTAGCCAGACATATTAATATGGTTAAACATGCATATATAAATTCGGTTCATAATATTAGGCATATTAATTGGCATATAATATATCATGCATTAAATATAAATAAAGGCGATAAATAATAAACCTGAATAATATAAATCTGAAATAAAACTTGAATCTTGGAATACTTGAACTTCCACCACAGGTTGGTTGGATTGTTCTTCAGAAATTATTCGGCGTAAATTAAACAAGGAAATAAAAACTGAATCTAACGTAAGGTTAGATCTGTTAAAGGTTCACAACAATTTCCGGTGTAGAAATTGTTGTGAGAAAATATGAACGAAAGAAGAAATAAAAGTTGGAATTAAAAATGCTGGAATGAAAGGGAAATAATACTGAATTAAAAATGGTGGCTGGGACTAAGCATGGTCCAACCCTTTTTCACGTGAACATCTTGTCCTTTATATAGTGCTGCTTTGTAACTTCCGTTCTAGCTGATCCCTTTTTTTTTCTCCACAATTATAGGTACACTACTTGACTGCGCAGAGGAGACTGGAAACGTGTGTTGCGTAGTCGAGAAAAATGAGGAGACGGGCGTCTCCATGGCCCCCTAAAATGCAGGAGACGGGCGTCCCCAAAAGGAGACGTGGCCCCCTATTTTGTAGGAGACGGCCGTCTCCCCCTTTTCTTACACCTACATCACAAATCATATCATATATTATATAAAAAGTGACAACGTCACTTCATTTTTAATATACATATATATATGTATATATAAAATATATATAAATGAACCATGGGGCCCACTTCCTATATATATATTATACTATATATATATATATATATATATTATTTTCATTTCTTCATTCTTTGTGGTTTGGGCTTGCATCTTTGCACAATTGGGTCTTCTTTGCACCTCCTTTTCACTTCAGCACCCTTTTTTCCTCTTTTAGGTATAAATAGCAATGAATTTAGCTCCATTTCTTTCCTTTTCACAAATATCTCTCAAAACGAACATAAAACCTAAAACAATGAAAATACCAGCATAATACCGACATAAAGCAACATAATTAAGATAAAATAGGGAAATAATATATGTAAATCAAGCCAAATATGTGATACATTTTCGTGTTATCATCGGTAAAAAGGTGTATTTGCCCGAGTGGCAAGAGGTCATCAGTGGGGGCTAGATGCTCGATGACGGTTAGTCGTAGCTTACTGCTCGACAAAGGTGTATTTTCCTGAGGGAAAGAAGTCCCAGCATAATGCTCGGCAAGGTGTATTTGTCATAATGACAAGGAGGAGTTTTACTCCGGATTTGGTACCACATGCATACGCATAGTCGAGTATCATTCATCATCGTCAGTCTTTATAATTTATGTTATCATTCATGTACCGCATTACTTAATAATTGACTGTGGTTGACTTATTGGATTATCTTGTTATATGATTCTTAATGATATTTGTGGGCATTACTATATTGATCATGCTTTCATTATGAATTATATTCTCACCCTTCTGCCTTAATGTTACCTACTCGTGGGTAATGTGTGTTGCACCCCAAAATTTGCCCACGTATTTATTTCCTACTAGTTTAAGCTTTGCATTCATGTGCATCTCGCGACTAGGGTATTAACATAGATCATGCATCATTAACCAAATAACAGGGCACTGGGATCAGGAAGGTCGAAAGCCTAAGGCTTCATATTGAGTTTGAGGTGTGCATGGTAATTAAAGTTTGATTCTTCTGATGCTTCCAGCTGTGAAGCATGGGATCAGGGTTTATTTCCCTATGGTTGACCAAAGGTGAGGTTTCACCTATTGTGTTTGAGCTTGAGAAAGTTTCCAATTAAGGATCGTCGAATTAGGTTCTCTCATCAGCGGTTTCCTCAATGGATTATGATTTTGCTCTGAGATTATCGTTGAACCCTGGTACAAAAGGATGAGCTTGAGGATTGCATTGTACTTAGGGCATCATTCATGCTAACGCTTGTCACCTGATACGCAAGTCTGATTTGATTTGGTTCATTGATTGAGTTAGGATCTCTTTGGAGGGAAGTTCATTCAAGTGAGGTTTTGGATTTTTTATAATTCGAGGATTGAATTGAGCCTCATTAAGGTGTGTTGAGATGGAAGATTCATTCATTTTGGTATGCAGAGAGTGCAATCTACAATGTCACAATATTCATTCAAACATTCACCGATGCAAGCTTCATTCATTCTTTGTGTAATTGGATATTCGGATTTAAATTGTCATTGGTTAACGAAAATATTTGGATTTAAATTGAAGGTTCATTCAAGATCATATCCCTCATCGCTTCATTCATTCAACTATGGACCAAAAGTTGTTTCAATTGGTATGCATCACTATGTTTCATGACTTATTTGCTTTCAAGAATTGAAGTGCAAGCGGAAGGAATTTTCATGAAGTTTCAAAACCAAAAGAGCTACAAACGGCCATGATCATTCAATACATGTTCATTACAAGAAGATCGAAATACAAACAATTGCGTTATGTTCAAAATTCAAAATCAATTCCATTGTCAACTTCATGATTATTATCCAAATATACCAAGTTATTTCATTAGGAGAAAATACTACAAGAAAGACAATTTAACCCAATTTCAAATGTTCAAAGATCAAAATAAAGATTCTCTAGAAGAGCTCATTCATTACAAATGTCCAAATTCCACATCTAAATTTCAGTGAAAAAAAAGGAAGCTAGGCGAACACAGTGATGTCCAAGAGGCTTTGACTTTGTCATTGGTGTAATTGTTGAAGTTATGAGATTTAGTGGTACTCATGCTTAAAACAGAAACTCTTTCCGCACCAAATTACTCAATATACCAAACCGATACAACTGCATAAGCCAAGGTTCGCAGCACCTGGAAAGGGAATTGACAAATAAACCGAACCGGCTTGTGGACCAAATTCGGATTCAGCAGAAGGTTCGAAGAAGACTCAAAAAACAAAATTCACATAACAAAAAGGAGAGGCATAGCATAACAGAATTCACAAGAAGAAAAAGATCGGTAACAGAAACGAAACAAACTCACCTTCATCTTTCTCTCTTCTTCATCATCGATTCAAAAAAAAACCAGAAAATCTTTAACACCGATTCACACACTCTTCAATTCCCTCTCTCTTGATTCAACCTGATAACAAAATCCTCATCCCTGCTTCATTCAGTCTTCATCATCTTCTTCACAAATTTATCACTTTCTTCTCTCTTCACCACCAAAGCTCTTCAACCTTCCTCAATTCAATCACCAACAGAATAATTGAACACAAAAAATCAGAAGAGAGATAGAAGGAATTCGGCTAGCAGAAATCAGAAGAAAAAAAGATCATAACAGAAAATGAATCGTGTAACTAACCCCTGAACTGATTCCGCAATCTTCAAGCTTCCGCAAAATCTTCAATCTGAAATCTTCTTCCTCCGACTCTCACTATCTTCTTCAACAACAACAACACACATCATCATCGCGCGTCGTGAGACTGAGACGGAGAGAGATCGAGAGAGCTTGAGTCGAAGAGAGATCGAGAGAGCAAACGATTTGATCGGAGATAAGGACGGGTCGGAACATGAGAGATATGAGGCGAGATGATATTGTCTGTTGTTTCACGGTGGCGCGCGGTGGGCGTTTTCACGGAGAAGAAGATCTCCGGCGCCGTTCGTCCGTGAGGTCCGTGTGAGGAAGAACGAGAAAGCCCAAAGGTCACATATATTTGACCTAATCCCTCTTTTCTATTTTAATTGTTGCTTAATCCTAATTATGCATATTAATTAAGTTAACACGTTGATTAGTTGTAATTAATTGAGATTGTTAGGATTAATTGAATCATGATAATATGAATCTGGATCTATGCTTTGGGCCATACGAAATTGCTATTTCCACCCCCCTGTATTTGGGCCCAAGCGCTACTTTCAACTAACTTCAGTTCATTGCTTTTACTAACACACCCCTCCTGCTAGGCAGATTTAAGTTTTTGTTTTAATTTTGTTTTACCTCTAATTTTTGACTCATAAACCAGTTTTAATTCAAATAAAAAATGAACAAAAATATGTTTTAGATAGAATCACATGTGTAAATAATTGTAGTATTTTTTCTAGATTTTTAGAAATTGTTTTCCTATTTTTAATAAATCCTTTCTTTCAACATGTTCATTGTGTTTTTAAGTTTGATCGGTTTTGCAAATTAATTTTGTTTAATACCTTAGGAGTAGAATTTAATTGCCATTTTTTGTATGAATACTGTAGACTAATCCATGATATTGTGTGTAAAAAATAAAGGTTTAATTCTATGTTTTGGTTAGGTTTTCATTAGATTTTCTATACACGATTAATGTGCGTTCCCAAACGGATAACCATGTGAATTTGACCTATAATTTGCTTTGCATTTATGCAATAGCCTTAGATCCTTTTTGTACATATAAATAGGGATGTTTAGAGGTCCTAAGACCTGGAATTAGATTTTTAAATCGGTTCTTCTCTTTTTACTTGAATTTCCCTTTCTTACGTGTAAATAACTTGCTTTTGATTAACGATTGTACCATAACTTGTCCAAATGACTTATAATTTTGTATGAGACTTCGTGACTTGATTCCATGATTGTTTAGACACCTATTAGAGGTTATTAGCTACTGACTTCCATCATTTGATTGCGTTTTTCTAACTTCATTCACAATTTGAATTTACTAGCTAGTTTTGACCTAGTTTTGTCTAGTTTTGTTAGAACTTTGTGTTGCTTCAAGCTAGTTGACTAATGTAGATTGGTGTGAGGTATTAGACCTATAAAAGAATTAATATGCTACTGACCTCAAGTTTAGCTCATGTTTTCATTCTCTTTTTGTTTTGACTAATTGATACATGTTTGCTAATTGTTAAGTAACGATTCATGCGATACTTTGGTAACCTCTTGTGAATATTTTCGTGTGATGCCATGATGCTTTTGTGTTTGATTTAGGGCACTAATTTCTTTGGTTTGCCACTGCCCTAGGGCTTTCTTATCTCTTTCTCATGCTTTGCCTCTTCATTCACACTTTGATTGTTGTTAGTTTAAGAGGCGACGATTGTTTGTTCTTCCTCCACCTTTTGTGGATTGTTTTCTCTTGGGATTCATTGTGTGTAGTCTCTCTTAGGAGTAGACTTGGTTAGGGACTTCATTAAGTCACCTACCTTGCTTGTTGCTTTTTCTTATCTCTTACTATATGCTTACCATGTTCCCTTAGGGTGGTGACTTCAATCTTCATTAAGATTAGTCACATAGAACAACTTAGGTTGTAGACTATGCATGATAACATAGGTAGAGATCCCTTATCCTTGACCTTAGGGTCACTTGTAGAATAGAATAACTTAGATTAGAGAATAGGTTAGTTCCCCTTTGTTCATTCTTTTTCTTTTCAACTTTAAATCACTAATAAATAAAGATGCGAGTCACATTAAGAAAGTGATAGAGAAATGAGTGGGATTCATTCCCTAATCTGTTTCTCAATCACTTAGTGGCATAGAAATGAGTGGGATTCATTCCCTAATCTGTTTCTCGGTCACTACTTAATGGGAGAGAAATGAGTGGGATTCATTCTCTAATCTGTTTCTCAAACATTAAATTAATGGGATAGAAATGAGTGGGATTCATTCCCTAATCGGTTTCTTGAACATTATATAATGGGATAGAAGTGAGTGGGATTCATTCCCTAATCTGCTTCTCGATCATTATACATTTTATGTGATTCTAATCGCAAAGTAAATTCCCTTAAAAAAATACCCAACCAAAAACATTCAAAACACTTAATAAAGGCTCGAATTAAAACAAAGTGACGAAGTGGTGCGAAACCTTGTATTGGGTTTTGTTCATCATGTAGTTACATAAAAAACACAAACCCAAGTTCATTCTTTTGCCTTGTTAGGCGCTTAAGAGCATGTTGAGTCCATTCCAAACTAGGCGTATAAGTCTCCAAAGGTCGAGCATCGTGGATTATGACCTTAACCTCTGTTCAACTAAAAAACACAAAACAAATGGAAACTATGGAGCCGAACTACGGTCGCTCTGATTCCTTGTAAGGGATACGTAGGCATTGGGTCGCGGGGCCTAAGCGAGCACACTTGTAAATAATTCCTTCTTTTCCCCGTATTTCTTTTGCATTCATTCGTATTTAGGTTTAGACATAGATTATACACCCTTTAGATAGAAACAAACATAGGTGGATACCATCGAGTACGATGGGCGTGAGGGGTGCTAGCACCTTCCCTTTGCGTAACCGACTCCCGTACCCCGTTCTCTGGTCGAAAGACCTTGTTCTTGTTCTGAGTTAGGTTTCCTGATATTCCTTTCCCTTATGGGATAAATATATTAGTGGCGACTCTGATTCCATTTTTCGCGGTAGCGACAATGTGCAGGTGATCCGCAAGTGTAGGTGCTCTCTTTGTAGTCGTCCGTTTTGGTGTCGTTCGCTCGTGATACGTAACACCTAGGGGGGGAAATCGAACACTTATTTTGTAGATAATGCTTATAGGATCCTTTTGATGTATATTTGATCCTTTAGATGCATTCGTATTATGTATTTTGGACACCTTCTCATGCGATGTACTTTGGAAGAATGTTGTGGATATTTTGTTTACCGATGCATTTATATAAGTGTGAATACATTCAGGTGTTGATGGGAATCTTTCCTCTTTGATTAATTGTGTTACGCATCTTTTGCGAGTATGTTATGTTTGGTTACGTGGTTACTTAAGTGTAACGCCCTAATTGTTTTTATGAATTTAATTTTTATACTCTGATATTTGTACCTATATGCCTGGGTAGAATTGGGGTGTTACACTCCTTGCCGGTCTTCATCTTCTCCAATTAACAACCCAGATTTGCTAGGAAATTGTTGCAACTTTGCTACAACGTTATCGTGGCTAAATAACCTACAAATCAAAACTCACAAAAACAGCCATGAACGAAATAAAAGCTAGCCCAGATTGACTAAAAGTGACGCTACAAACTCAATGGTGGTGTTATTTTCGACCGAAACTATCCGGAAATATGAATACGAAAGCGAAAGTGCTCTTTGCCCTAACAATGGTAAGTAGCGGTCCAAGACCTTAAACTCACATGTGACGCATCCAGACTTCCTCATACACCCCCATGAACGTGACCCTGCGCATAAAACAGATTTGCAACGTGCGAATTGAGTGATTCGAAGTTTGAGATCACTTACCTTTGGCAAGGGAGAACTGT
Source organism: Vicia villosa (assembly GCF_029867415.1). Classification (NCBI taxonomy): domain Eukaryota; kingdom Viridiplantae; phylum Streptophyta; class Magnoliopsida; order Fabales; family Fabaceae; genus Vicia; species Vicia villosa. The sequence goes on along the minus strand of NW_026705512.1, from coordinate 479,577 downwards.
GTGGTTCCAGTGTGCTTTTCCTTCGAATGAACGCTTGGATCCCCTCCTGGGAGTTCCAGGATGATGTTTGGATGCTTCCCTTCACCTTAAACCACCTGCAGAACCGATTCTCAGTCTTGCCCTCAAACTCTAAAATTTCACACGTGGGAAACCCTATTGTGCTTGCCTCCTTCTCTCTTTTTCGTGTCCCCTCTCTCCTCCATATTTTTTAGAATATATATGGTCTTATTATGGTTTCATTGGGCTTGATTATTGCCTTATGAGAAAAATACAATTTCCTTTAGAAATTATCATAAAAAGCTTTCTATTTTAGTTTTAATTTTGATCAAATTTCTCTTGCCATAATTTTAAACCATATATTTGACATATTGGTTAATTATATTTGATTAGAAAAACCAATTTTGATTTAAAACAAATTATTCTAAGTTTATATGATTTATTAATATTCAAATGAATTATAGTTCAAATAAATAAAAATAAATATTATAAAAATAGAATAATTACTTAGAGATGATTTAGAAGGCCTATGGATATGTTTGGAATCAAAATTCTAGGCCCATTAACCAAAAATCCAAGTTTTGTTCAATTAGAGTTTCATGCATCCCTTGAAAATTGCTCAATTTTAACCATGCGTATTTCTCTCAATCTTAGCCCTATGGAGGTCCTCGATTAGGAGAATGTCGTCTGAATAAACCCTTGAACCTTGAGTTATTGAAGATGAGAAGAGGATGGCGAATTTTGGGGTATGACATAGAGTATACCTCTTCACAATAAGGAATATGAGTTGATACAGACGAATGTGGATCAGCAGGAGCAACAGTAGTACTATTGGAACAGTCCATAGTAGTTGCCATCATATTAGAGATCTCCTCATCACTCATATGTGGGTTTTGTTGCTTCATCATGGTCTTAAATAGTGCCTTCATACCATCCATCTCCCTCTTCATGCCAGCCACTTCATTAATATGCTGCTTTTTAATAACCAGAATTTCTTCTTTTCTTTTCAGCATGGTTGGTGTTATTGTTCTTCCATAGCAACGAACTCGTCCAAATTTTTCTTTCCCAAACAATGACTTAAATGTCTCGGATTCAGTAGAGTCTTGAACTGAATCTTGAAGCTTAGCCTAATTAAACAATATTCACATTAGAAAACTTACATTTCATATATTTAACAGTCCATATATTCACAGTCAATATATTTAAAAAATAATCTTAATACCCAAATCCATCAATAAAAATAGAAAACTTACAATTGTAGTTTGTGTTTCCTCATTCGGTTGTTTTCCTTTTCGACTTTGTCGAGTTTCAATGAACATCTCTGCCTGGCTAACTTCCTTTCCGTCCTCTTTCTTTGCATGCTACATTGGTTGATATTAAACACAGACAATTATGAATCACTCAACCAATACAAAATTATAAATTGAAGAATGTGTAAACACCCTACCAGTTTTGCACGAATCCTTGCAAAGTTTGTTGGGCCCATGCGATGCATATACTTTTGCTTAGCTCTGTTCACAACATTTATTTTGCTAATTTTCTACATTCAAAAACAACAAATGTTAGAAAATAAAATCACAGAGTTGTAAATAAGTCATAAAATTATCTTACTTGGATGTTATTGTTCTTCCAATAGGATATCAATTGCTTGAAATGAACTACAGGTACGGTTGGGGACAATGCTTCAATATTTCACTCATAGTAGTGTACTTTAAAAAACAACTCTTTTTGATATCTTTCTTGTAACGCCTCCAAGCATCATTTATGCAAGAGAAAACTGCTCTAGTTCCATCATCAGGGATAACGAATTTATCCTACAACAAAGAAGGAAATTAGATACAAGTAAATAAGGGACACAAGTAACAAAATGAGAAATACAGAGACAAATTCCCACATACAGTGACAAATTCCCATATACGGTCTTTGTTAGCTTTCTTCAAAGCTTTGAACTTAGTATAAAATACACAAGTCTGAATTCCTCGCGACAGTGCCAAGGAAACAACTCAAAACTATCACGGTTCGATCATTGGGTCCAATAGGCTCTCCGTCATCATCTAAGACCACCTCTTCACGATCCTCGCTCTTTCTATAATGGATTTTCAAACATTAAGTTCATCCACGTGTCCTTTTCTTACTTGTCCCTGTGTTAGATAAACTATTAGAATGGGATATAAATTTGAATGAAACAATAATTAAGAATGATGCATGACACAAATTTTACTATGTACCTTTAGTTTTTTCACTTTCAATTTGCTGAGTGTTTTCTTCTTCACCCATTATATTTTCTTCTTCCTCAAGATTTTCACATTCATGTTCTTCACCATTTTCCCCATTTTCTTTGAGGAATTCTTCAACTAAAGCCGATCTACACATTGGGATTCGTTTTGTCTTCTTCAAGCCACTTCCTTGCTCTGTCCTTAAATTTCCATCATCTTCCATCATTACCCTTTTCATACGATTCTGCTTTGACCTTGAATCAGCAGTGTCAACCACCTGTTTCTCCTTAGGTTGTTGCTTTACACTTGAAGGATTCTGCTTTGCACTTGAAGGATTCTGCTTTGTACTTGAAGGTTGCTGATTCGCACTTGAAGCTTGTTGCTTAGAACTTGAAGCTTGTTGCTTTGCACTTGAAGGTTTCTTCCTGGTCCTTGAATCAATAACTTCAGGCCCTATTTTTTTGGGAAGTTGCTGCCTGGTCCTTGAATCAGCAACTTCATCCCCTTTTTTTTTCTGGGAGTTGTCTGCCCTGTCCTCATTTTGGTTGGATACAACACATCGGTCGAACTATCAATTGTTGGAGCAGTAGTTTCAAACTTAGATAAGTTGAATAGTTCCCTAGATGCAGGCACAAATGGAGGCCGGATGCCTACTTTACTAGGTCCTTCACGATTATTATTTACCATCTCACATTTGATATTATACTTATTAGCCAATTCAACGTTGGATCTAAATAGAGGCAACCGAAAATTGGCTGTAACTTGTTCACCCTTTTTGTGTGGCATTCATTTTCTTTTGTAAGTTTGATACCTTCTTAGTTTTCTGTTAACATTTCAAAAAACATAACATTAGGAATAATTTAATCAAATGAAAAAAAAAAGAAGCATTTTAACCATTAGAATGCAACAAATTTAAATAGCTAAATACGGAAGTAATTAATAATCTATACATCAGTCCATGAAATCAAATAGGGTATCATCATAATCAAAATCCTCTCTATCACTTTCAGCTTCTTTCATTTCATGAGGTGTTTCAGCTATTGTTGCAGGTATGTCTTCCCTAACCCAATTTAGTTCACCATCACCATCACTATTTTCTCCATGAGAAGGTGTTTCAGCTTGTAAGTTTGACGGGTCACCAATGTTAAAGAAATCTCGAGGAACTGTTTGCAGAGCATAATGCCGGTTTGGATCAAAAGGGTCTTGGACATAGTTACATTGATGAACTTGAGAAGGTAGCACGAACGAATCATTATGTTAAATTTTCTTATTGAAACGCACATAAGTAAGTTCATATTTGTCTTTTTCAACCTCAAACCAATCGCATTTAAACAACACAAAGTTGAAGTTTCCATAGTAGTGTAACTCAATTATATCAACAATGGCTCCATAATATGTGATGGGTTCTGTCTTAGGATTTCCATCCTTGGAGCTAGCAAAACTGAAGTTAGTGAAACTAAAGTTACGCCAGAATTTTGAGTTTTGCAATTTGTATCTCGTTTCATAGTATGGTACCTATATCCATTAATGATGTAACCGGGATACCTCTTTGCAACAAAATTAGAACCTCTAGGAAGTTTTTCAAGTTGTAATGGCACATCATCTTTCTGAGAACGAATTTTAAACCATTCACCAAATTCTTTACTTTGAAATTTGTCCTTGGTCCACTTCCTTTTGTTAGTGTTTGAATTAACACTCTGATCATGCTCACTAAAAAAGTCAACAATTTATATGTTAACATTGAAGGATAGAAAAACACTTAGAAAGGGGGGGGATTGAATAAGTGTGACTTTAAATCTTGGACGATAAAAATAAATGCACAAATATTTTTATCCTGGTTCGCTGTTAACGAAGCTACTCCAGTCCACCCCCGCAGAGATGATTTACCTCAACTGAGGATTTAATCCACTAATCGCACGGATTACAATGGTTTTCCACTTAGCCGCAACTAAGTCTTCCAGAGTCTTCTGATCACAACCTGATCACTCCAGGAACAACTGCTTAGTTCACTCCTAAGACTTTTTCTAGAGTCTACTGATCAACACGATCACTCTAGGCTTAGTTCACTCCTAAGACTTTCTGCTCAGCCAACTGCTAAGACTTCCTCTAGAGTATTCTGATCAACCTGATCACTCTAGTTACAAACTGCTCAGCCAACTGCCAAGACTTCCTAGAGTATACTGATCAACCGATCACTCTAGTTCCTTACAACTTAATGTAATCAATTCAAGAGTTTACAAATGCTTCTTAAAAGCGATAATCACAACTGTGATATTTCTCTTACAGTTTAAGCTTAATCTCACTAAGATATTACAACAGCAATGTAGTGAGCTTTGATGAAGATGAAGATTCTGAGTTTAGATTTGAACAGCGTTTCAGCAAGTTTGATATAAGTTGATTTTGTGCAGAATCGTTAACCTTGCTTCTCATCAGAACTTCATATTTATAGGCGTTGAGAAGATGACCGTTGAATGCATTTAATGCTTTGCGTGTTCCGTACAGCTTTGCATTTAATGTTATACGCTTTTGTCAACTACCTCGAGCCTTGTTCACGCTGTGTCTACTGACGTAGCCTTTAGTAGCTTTAACGTTCCTTTTGTCAGTCAGCGTAGTCTGCCACGTGTACTTCCTTCTGATCTGATGTTTGTGAATACGACGTTTGAATATCATCAGAGTCAAACAGCTTGGTGCACAGCATCTTCTGATCTTCTGACCTTGAAGTGCTTCTGAGCGTGATACCATCTTCTGATTTTCAGTGCTTCTGATCTCATGTTCTTCTGATGCTTCCATAGACCCATGTTCTGATTCTGCTTCGACCATCTTCTGATGTCTTGCCAGACCATGTTCTGATGTTGCATGCTGAACCATTTGAGACACATCTTCTGAGCGCTGAATTATGCGTACTCTTTATATATTTCCTGAAAGGGAAATTGCATTGGATTAGAGTACCATATTATCTTAAGCAAAATTCATATTATTGTTATCATCAAAACTAAGATAATTGATAAGAACAAATCTTGTTCTAACAATCTCCCCCTTTTTGATGATGACAAAAACATATATAAATGATATGAATTTGCGATCAGAAAGAGTAGACGGCAAAAGACAAATTACACAGCTATAGCATAAGCATATGAATATGTCTCCCCCTGAGATTAACAATCTCCCCCTGAGATAAATAATCTCCCCCTGAAATAAATACTCGAAGAACTTTGATAAAAGACTTCCCTGATTATTTCGGTAGAGACGATCATATAAGCTTCTGCCTTCGGAGAATTCATAGCTTCTGACTTCTGCTTCCATTGGACAGCTTCAGAACTTGAATTTCTTTGATCTTCAGAACATTCACAGCTTCTGACTTCTGCTTCCATTCAGGACAGCTTCAGAACTTGAATTACTGGATCTTTTAGAACATTCACATCTTCTGATTTCTGCTTCCCTCGGATAGCTTCAGAACTTTGAATGTCTACCAACATCACTTCATGCTAGATTTGTATCAGAACATTGTTGAATGTACCAGAGCATCATCTGAGCATCTCTACATCCTGTAATGTTACAGAACAAAAACTAAACGACAAAAGTCAGCATGAACGAGTTAGAACATAAAATGTATATTCAAATACATGATATGTATCAGAGCCAAATGTATCAGAGCATTTAGGCTAAAAACATGTATCAGAGCAAATAATGTATCAGAGCCATAACATTATATGTATCAGGGCAAATAGAATTTTGTCATAACAGGATAGACAATGATATTCAAATTCTATTATCAGTGCTTCTGATTCATTCTTCTTTCTTGCTTCTGATTTCTGAAGCTTGACAGCACTCAGCTTGCTTCAGTTTCCATGGTTTTGCTTCTAGTGTTTGCTTTGAAGATTCACTTCACTTCTCTGTACCTGCAAAACACTTAAACCATATAGAACTTGCAGTTCTTGTTAGTGAATGTGTGGGAGCCTTTACCCAGCAACTGATAGATTTAATCAAATCATTTATCATTTATCTTTCTCCCCCTTTTTGTCATAACATCAAAAAGAATATATAAAAAGATTCAGATGTATAAAACAGAACACATGGAGGAAGAAGATGATTTCATTAAGGTTCAACCAATGGGTACAAAAGTACAGGATGAAAAGATCAGATGCACAGAAACAAAACAGATGCAAAGAAAAGAAAGAAACACCACAGACTCAATCTAAGATGGCCCTAGTCTTGATAAGATCTTGGCCAGCATCTCTTTAACATCGTTGTTGTGTCCTTCTTGCCTTTCAATGAAAGCATCATACTTGTCATTGAGTGAGCTTTGCTCATCCTGTCTCCTCTGAATCGCTTCTAGAGTCCTTGCAAGACGAGAAGGTTCATCAGAGGAAGCTTCACCGCTTTCAACCACAGGAATGACAACATGATCTGCAGCTTCCATAGAAGTATCATTTGCTGGGATGTCCTCAACAGGGTCTGATTTAGCAACATGATCTTCAGCATCTGCTTCTTGCATAGAAGCATCTCCATATTCTGCAGCAGGAATTTCCGAGTCGCCATTCTCAAGTGCCTGAAGAATGGCAGCTAGATTCCTTGGAGCAGAGGGACCTTCAACTTCTGGTGGGTCAACAACTTCTGGAATGACCAAGCTAGGGTCTTTCTTAGAAGGGTTTTCCCTCAGAAAGTCAAATAAGGTCTTGAAGTCTCCAAGCAGAACAGGATACTCAGGAATCCAGATAACCATGTCCCTGCATGGGTTTGCTTCCATTGCAGCAGCCAGTCTCAATACTTCCAATTCATCCACAAAGGGCTTCTCCTCAGCAGCAACACAATTTCTGAGAGGATGGTAGTATATACCATTATCTTCCTCCAGAAGGTAACCAGGGTAACCAGGGGCAGCAGCCACTAGTCTTTTCTGAACACCCATTGCTTCTACTTGAAAATCCTTGCGAAATCTTCTCCAGAGATTTTTTGTAGAAACATCATCCAGACCATTTAGGAATGCATCCTTCAGAAGGTCTAGACTACTAATCACCTCATGTCTGAAGAGTTCCAGGTATGTAGAAGGTTCAGGTTCAGGCGGATTGAAGGTAAATTTGTAGTCTGGATAGAGAAGACAGAAGGGTTGGGATTTTCTGGTAGGTAATGGATGAGTTATAGAAGGTGGAGGTGCGGTGGTTGAGGAGGAGGGGATATCTGAGAGAATGATTGATGAGGTTGGAGTGTCAGATGGGATGGAGTGAGGAGAGGGTGGAGTATTTGTAAAGGGAATTGGTGAGGGAAAATTATCAGAAGGAGTTGGTGGAAGAATGCTCAACGGTGTGGGGTTTAGAATGGGAGAGGAGAAGGATGATGGAGAAGGATTTTGTAAAGTGAAGTTTACTTTTGGTTCAGATGGAGGTGATTGGAAAGATGGTTTAGGGACAGAAGGAGGTGGAGTAAGGACATTTCTGGAGATTTGTACAGAAGAAGAAGAAGAAGATCTGGTTCTGCGAAAGGAATCTCTGATCCTTTTATCTCTTCGTTCTTTAGAGTCCACCTTGTCAGGATCATAGGTGACCCTCAACTTCTTGGCTCTTTCAGCCTCATCTTCTTCAGCCTTTCTTTTTAACCTTGCCTGTCGTTCCTTCTTATCCTTCTTCAGAATATCCTCTTTAGACGGAAGTACTCTGCCACGGATCCAAGCAGGATCAACATCCGATTGCTTCCTCACGCAATCTTCCAAGTAAAACTTGACAACTTGATCAAGTTCTTTATGAAACAGAGAGATGAACCCTTTAACAGCAATTCTTCTAGACAGAATGTCAGGAAAGCTCGTGCACATAACAGGTACATTCTTAATGACTTCCAGTCCGAACAGATCAACACCATTGAAGATGGGACCTTGAGTTACTCCAAGAAAATGCGAGGCATTACGATTTCTGATGGAGTCCACCACTTTGCTTTCAATCAGAATGTCTGAAATCATCCTTCCGAAAGGAATGGTTGTTCTTGGAATATGAGGATACTTCGCCCTTTCATCTTCTCTTGACTCAAAGATAGAGGTTTTCAGATTCTTAAATAGAATATGGGAGATGTTGATCTCTATCTTTTTGCCAATGCAGAAAAGAGTATACTTGTGAGTCGGACTGATGTAGGAGGAGCAGCGCATCTTTTTTCTATGGTGAAGAGAACCCAGAATAATCTCAGCCCATACTTTATAAAAAGGCTTTAAGTTGCCCGTAAAATGAGAATCAGTTCCAACAACCGTAGAGATTTGTTTTTCAACTAAAGTCCAGTCAACTGTATGGGGTTGAAACTCAGACCAACCTTCTTCATCATTAAGATTGTACAGCTTTCTGATGAGTTTCTCAGTGATAGTCACTTCATGCCCTAGCACGAATGAAATGATGGCAGTTGGGGTAACTGTTGCATGTACCCAAAACTCCTTTACAAGTTCAGGATAGATTGGACCAACCAATCTATCAAGATATTTAGACCATCCTTGCTCAAGGATTCTTGCATCACACTGAAAGCCATTTGCTTTAAGGTTGTTGATGTCCACAGCCGATTCACATAGAACTTCCAGTTCTTTCGTGGGTATTAAGCATGTTTTCAACGGAGCATCATTTTTGCTTAAACGGTTCTGTGTGGAAGTGATACTATCTTTAGAGATTGATGAACGAGAGGATGGATTCATTATGATAATGCTTTGTGATCAAATCAAGAACTAGGGTTTGAAGAAAGATGCAACAAGGTGAATGCACAACAGAGAGAGAAAGAGAGAAAAAATGGGAATGAAGATGAAGCGGGTTATTTAAAAGATTTAAAAAGAAATCAATATGCATTTAATGAGAATTGACATTAGGAGAGAGAGGACACAGTAAATGAAATGATTTAATACAGTTACCTAGGTCGGCGTCTTTTCAACTGCACGCTTTGTACTAACCGTACAGATACGTGTTCATCATCAGATAATAGATGACAGCTGTATTAAGAATAGACTTTACGCCTTCAGATTCTGATCACTGCTTCTGAGTTGATCAAGTTTCTCTTCTGGAAATACTCCTTCTGAAGTGTGCTGATATAAGACTGAATGATCTTCTGATATACACAGCTTCTGGAGGTTTACTTCTTTGTTCTGCAGCTTCTGATAAGACAAAACTGTATCTGCAGAAATTCTTAAGCTCTTTGTTTCATCAGAAACAAGTTTATCATCAAAACAGATGTTTACTGATTTGTCCACAATTAATGTTTCAATGTTGTATATTCTGTAGCATTTAGAGCAATCAGAAAAATCAAGAATGAAACACCAATGCTTTAGAGACAAACAAAACAGATGGTTCCAAGACTAATAAACTTTCTTTTCTGAATTCCTACAAACAAAGTTTCTTCAACAGATTTAAGAACCAGAACTTGAAAGATAATCTTTCTTCCCTTCAAGTGTTGAGACCAACTTGAATCCAGGTGTCAAGTCATGTTGAATGTTGTCTTCTTTGTTATCAAGAGAATCTGCAAAAGAAATAATCTTTTTCTTTGGTACCCACATCTTCTTGGGTCCTTTCTTGTTAGATTTTCTCAAGTTCTGATTGAACTTGGGTTTGACATTATGATCAATAAGAGGAACAGCATGATAATTCTTAATGTGAGTTTCATGATATTTCCTAGGTTGTGTCACATGCTTCTTAGTGTGTGTTATGTGAAAACTTTGTGCATGTGAGGTGTGCCTAATATCATGAGAGTGGCCATACTTGAACTGATCATACAATGGCTTGTATGTAATTTTCATTTCATCAACAGGTTCAAGTTTGTATGGGGTTTCACCCTCATAACCAATGCCAACTCTTTTGTTTCCAGACACAGCATATATCATAGAAGCTAGCTGACTTCTGCCAATACTTCTAGATAAGAACTTTCTGAAACTTAAATCATATTCTTTCAGAATATGGTTCAGACTAGGAGTGGATTTTTCTGAATCAGAAGGAGATCCAACATTATTGGATAATTTTAAAAGTTTTTCTTTTAATTCAGAATTCTCCAACTCAAGCTTCTTTGTTTCAAATTCAAATTGCTTTTTCAGCTTTTTGTATTTGAGACTAATCTGAGACTTGAGTTCCAGAAGTTCAGTTAGACCGGAAACTAACTCATCTCTAGTAAGTTCAGAAAATACCTCTTCAGAATTTGATTCTGATGTAGATTCTGATCCGTCATCTTCTGTCGCCATCAGCGCACAGTTGGCCTGCTCATCTTCTGAATCATCTTCTGACTCATCCCAGGTTGCCATAAGACCTTTCTTCTTATGAAACTTTTTCTTGGGACTTTCCTTTTGAAGATTTGGACATTCATTCTTGTAGTGTCCAGGCTCATTGCATTCATAGCACATGACCTTCTTCTTGTCAAATCTTCTTTCATCAGAAGATTCTCCACGTTCAAATTTCCTTGAACTTCTGAAGCCTCTGAACTTCCTTTGCTTGGTCTTCCAGAGTTGATTTAGCCTTCTGGAAATCATGGACAGTTCATCTTCTTCTTCAGATTCTGATTCTTCAGGATCTTCTTCTCTGGCCCGAAAAGCGTTAGTGCATTTCTTGATATTTGATTTTAATGCAATAGACTTACCTTTCTTTTGAGGCTCATTTGCGTCCAGCTCTATTTCATGACTTCTCAAGGCGCTGATAAGCTCTTCCAGAGAAACTTCATTCAGATTCTTTGCAATCTTGAATGCAGTTACCATAGGACCCCATCTTCTGGGTAAGCTTCTGATGATCTTCTTCACATGATCAGCCTTGGTGTATCCTTTGTCAAGAACTCTCAATCCAGCAGTAAGAGTTTGAAATCTCGAAAACATCTTTTCAATGTCTTCATCATCCTCCATCTTGAAGGCTTCATACTTCTGGATTAAGGCAAGAGCTCTTGTCTCCTTGACTTGAGCATTTCCTTCATGAGTCATTTTCAAGGACTCATATATGTCATAGGCCGTTTCCCTGTTAGATATCTTCTCATACTCAGCATGAGAGATAGCATTCAGCAAAACAGTTCTACATTTATGATGATTCCTGAAAAGCTTCTTTTGATCATCATTCATTTCTTGCCTTGACAGCTTTACGCCTCTGGCATTTACAGGATGTTTGTAACCATCCATCAGAAGATCCCATAGATCACCATCTAGACCCAGAAAGTAACTTTCCAGTTTATCTTTCCAGTATTCAAAGTTTTCACCATCAAATACCGGCGGTCTAGTATAACCATTGTTACCGTTGTATTGCTCAGCAGAGCCAGATGTAGATGCAGGTGTAGGTATAGTCCTTTCACTTTCATCAACCATCTTTTAAATGAAGCGTTTTTCTCTTCCTGAATCTTTTCTAAACACGGTTAAGTGCTTGCACCTTAGAACCGGCGCTCTGATACCAATTGAAGGATAGAAAAACACTTAGAAAGGGGGGGGATTGAATAAGTGTGACTTTAAATCTTGGACGATAAAAATAAATGCACAAATATTTTTATCCTGGTTCGCTGTTAACGAAGCTACTCCAGTCCACCCCCGCAGAGATGATTTACCTCAACTGAGGATTTAATCCACTAATCGCACGGATTACAATGGTTTTCCACTTAGCCGCAACTAAGTCTTCCAGAGTCTTCTGATCACAACCTGATCACTCCAGGAACAACTGCTTAGTTCACTCCTAAGACTTTTTCTAGAGTCTACTGATCAACACGATCACTCTAGGCTTAGTTCACTCCTAAGACTTTCTGCTCAGCCAACTGCTAAGACTTCCTCTAGAGTATTCTGATCAACCTGATCACTCTAGTTACAAACTGCTCAGCCAACTGCCAAGACTTCCTAGAGTATACTGATCAACCGATCACTCTAGTTCCTTACAACTTAATGTAATCAATTCAAGAGTTTACAAATGCTTCTTAAAAGCGATAATCACAACTGTGATATTTCTCTTACAGTTTAAGCTTAATCTCACTAAGATATTACAACAGCAATGTAGTGAGCTTTGATGAAGATGAAGATTCTGAGTTTAGATTTGAACAGCGTTTCAGCAAGTTTGATATAAGTTGATTTTGTGCAGAATCGTTAACCTTGCTTCTCATCAGAACTTCATATTTATAGGCGTTGAGAAGATGACCGTTGAATGCATTTAATGCTTTGCGTGTTCCGTACAGCTTTGCATTTAATGTTATACGCTTTTGTCAACTACCTCGAGCCTTGTTCACGCTGTGTCTACTGACGTAGCCTTTAGTAGCTTTAACGTTCCTTTTGTCAGTCAGCGTAGTCTGCCACGTGTACTTCCTTCTGATCTGATGTTTGTGAATACGACGTTTGAATATCATCAGAGTCAAACAGCTTGGTGCACAGCATCTTCTGATCTTCTGACCTTGAAGTGCTTCTGAGCGTGATACCATCTTCTGATTTTCAGTGCTTCTGATCTCATGTTCTTCTGATGCTTCCATAGACCCATGTTCTGATTCTGCTTCGACCATCTTCTGATGTCTTGCCAGACCATGTTCTGATGTTGCATGCTGAACCATTTGAGACACATCTTCTGAGCGCTGAATTATGCGTACTCTTTATATATTTCCTGAAAGGGAAATTGCATTGGATTAGAGTACCATATTATCTTAAGCAAAATTCATATTATTGTTATCATCAAAACTAAGATAATTGATAAGAACAAATCTTGTTCTAACAAACATTACTCTAATGTTAGGATTAGTAGATAAATACATAGGAGGACAAATAGTTATCGTAGTACCTGATGTAAATTTGAACTTCATTGCAATTGAATAAGATATATCGATGGGCATCATCCTTTGATTTCACATTAAGATGAAAGGGTTCACCTGCCCCCCTAAAGGACGACTCGCAATTGTAAAATAATCATCTGGATCTGTTTCAAGTGAATCGGTAACATCATATTTCCGACTCTTCCTATTCAACCTTATATCTACATTGCTAAGCAAATACCTTGAGCAAAATGTTATAGCTTCTTCAGCCAGATACCCCTCGGCAATAGAACCTTCAGGATAAGCTCTATTGCGGACATAGTTCTTAAGTTTACATAAGTATCTTTTGGTGAGATATATCCATCGAAATTGAACAGGACCACCCAATCTAACTTCATTTACCAGGTGAATAGGCAAGTGAACTGTCAAAGAAACTTGGAGGAAATATCATTTCCAACTGACAAAGTATCTTTTCAATCTCCTCTTCTAGGTAATCTAAATCTTCCACTTGTATAACTTTCTGACATAGAGAGCGGAAAAAGGAACCAAGACGAATTAGTGGGGTTGCCACCTCCTTGGGCATTGTGCTTCTTACTGCAATTTACAACAAATAGTGTAACATGAAATGCGCATCATGACTCTTGTAACCATATATTTTTTTGTCATCAACTTGTACACATTTTGAAATATTTGATGCAGTCCCATCTAGTAACTTGGCAGCCTTTAAAACACCACAAAAAATTGACTTCTCGTGCGGAGTCATTGAGAAACATGCTTTTGCAAACTCTGAACGTCCTCCACCAATCTCCCTTGGATGAAGTCTTTCTCTAATTTCCATTTCTTGCAAATCATAGAGGGCTTTAATATGATCTTTTGTCTTCCCCAGGATGTCCAAAAGAGTTCCAATAATACTATCACATATGTTTTTTTTAATGTGCATTACATCTAGATTATGGCGCAATGTATTTTGAGCCCAGTAAGGCAACTAAAAAAAATGACCTCTTCTTCCACGGGCCATCAACTTTCTTCTTTTTCTTCTTCCCAAATTCATTAATGAAAACTTTTAAGAGTTCAAGAATTTCTGCCCCGTTTAACATGGATGGTGTAGTCCTATGTTCTTCTTCTCCATTTAATGATTTGACATAATCTCTCCAAGAATGAGTTCTTGGTAAAAAGATACGGTGGTCCATATAACACATCATATGACTGTGTTTGAGGTATAACAAATTGGTGTTAGATTTACAACATGCACACGCCAATTCTCCTTTGGTGCTCCAACCCGACAACATAGCATAAGCAGGGTGGTCACTAATTGTCCACAAAAGAGCTTCACGCATTTGAAATGTTTGATTCATTGAAGAATCATATGTCTCTATGCCGGATTCCTATAACTCCTTTAGCTCCTCTATCAGTGGCTGGAGGTAAACATCGATATCGTTTCCTAGAGATTTTGGTCCAGGAATCAACAATGACAACATTGTATATTCAGATTTCATGGACAGCCAAGGTGGTGTGTTGTATACCATCATCAAGACAGGACATGTACTGTGATATAAGCTCGTTGTTCTAAATGGATTAAACCCATCACTCGTTAAGCCAAACATTGCGGGACTCACTAGAAAAATCTGGATGGAGCTCGTCAAAGTCCTTCCATGCTTTACCATCGGCAGGATGCCTCAATTTCCCATCCTTTGAGCGCTCTTCTTCATGCCATCTCATTGACTCAGTTGTCTTTGAACACGTGAACAACCTTTGTAGTCTAGGAATCAACGGAAAGTGTCTCAAATTTTTTGCAGGAACTCTATAGTTATTTTTTGATTGCTCAGACTCGCATCCTTCAGTTGGAGCATTTTGTTTCCACCGTGAAGCTTCACAAATAGTGCAAGAATTGTCCTTTTCACGCTCTTTCTAAAATAGCATGCAATCGTTTGGGCATGCATCTATCTTTTTGTAATCAAGGCCTAAACCACTTATCACAACTTTTGTCTTGTAAAATGATATCGGAATGTTTAAATCATGCATTTCTTATTTCAACAATTATAAGAGGGCAGTGAATGACGTATTGCTCCAGCTGTGAAGACATTTCAACAAGTAGAGTCGAATCGTGAATGATAACAAAGAGAAGTCTTTGCATCCAGGCTACAGTTCTTGTTCCACCTCTTTAATCAAATTGTAAAACGTTCTAGCATCGTCATTGAGACCTTCATGAACTCCGTGTGCTTCTTCCCTATCTACATATATATCATGCAATAAGCTAGGAATGTCATCATATGATCCGTCTTGATCTTCCATCCCATCACCAATTTCCATATACCTTTGTAGTTTCTCCCCATGGTGCAACCATACGTCATAACCTTTTAGAAAACCTTTGGCTATTAGGTGATCCTTAATAATATCTCTTGTTTTCCAATACAAATTTTTACACTTGGCACAAGGGTATAGAAGCTCATCTCCTTGAGGTCTTCCATTAGTGAAGGCAAAGTCTAAAAATTGAGTAACACCGTTGATGTACTCTTGACTAAATCATGGAAATTTAGTCCACTCTTTGTCCATCACTTGATAATCTAAATATTTGAAACACACAACACAAAACACATTTAAAACTGAATGCATACAAAACAAATATGTTTGGAGTTGTACTAACAACACCAAAACATGTGCTGCAATGACTTTAAATTCCAAAAACATAACCAAAACATGTTCTACCATGTTAGTTAATTTAATGTGCGATGGTTAATGCTCTTCATACATTTCATATGTCTAACTTAATTCTATTTATGATTTTAGCATAATCAAGTAGTCCTACTCTATTCCTGCCATAGTGTCCTCTAAGATGAAAGTGAGTTGAATACAAGAAACTAATAGGGATGGAAAAATATAACTCAGTAAGCAAATAGTTAAATAAGTAGAATAACATATCCAACAAGACTTGACAATTCAAGTTCATTGCTTCTGGCAAGTCAGTGAGCCAGAGAAGTGGGGTTACTCTGCAGATTGGAAGAAAGTGGTTGTTTACTTTTTTGGCACCCAGCTGATGTAAGTATGCTTATAACAATTGATATGGAAATATTAAAACTCAGTAATGAAAATATACCATTCTCAAATTTTTTAATCAAGGCAACTAAAGTATTTTGTTTTGACAAAAGGTAGCTTAGTTAAAGGGTCATATGATATCAATTATAGCTTAAGGGTATTCAGTTTGGTGTTGATATTAAGCTTTTGCTTCTTTACTATCATTATTTATAGGAGATTGCTTCACTAAGCTGATTTGCATCTTATAGTTTATGGTATTTACATTAAATGCTGATTCTCCTTTTTAGTTTGCACAATTGTATTATTTGATGTGATAATATGCGTCAGCTTTGGAATGCCACTGTCACTCATATTAGAAGGCCGCTTCTTTCCTATTATTTCAATTTCACTGTTATCTGTTAGTGATACATTACGATATTTTCCATTCATTTTACTCCTTTAATTTTCGCCTTATTATTAAGAGAGAATGGAAAATATTTTGTTGGCATGTATTTTTTGAGAGATTAGATACAGAATCTACTTATTATTATATTTTCGCCTTTTGTATTTACCTTTTATTTCTTCTTCTACAAAATATTTGGTTCTTTTATTTTTTAAGCCTCTAAAAATGTTTTGAATGTTTGATTAATTATATCTACTGGACATTGATGTTCATCATATTTTGATCACTTAGTTTTGAAGTAACCATTTAACCCTAATAAAGGCCAGTTCACATCAGTTCACTATGCATCAAGCATAATCTAACCCTAATAAAGATCAGTTCACCATGCATCAAACAGAATCTATCCCTAACAAAATCTATCCACTTCAAATCACCACAACAAAGCCTAACCCTGGTAAACACAATAGTTATAACAATACGGGTAAAAATGAAACCCTACCAAAAGATAATCGAAAATCACATGCATGCAAAACATATACGAGGAGTTATGAAACCATTTGGGTAAAAACGAAACTTCATTTAACAGGTTCATAAGTTTAACACAGATAATTGACTGCAATGGAAGCTTCGGTTGGTTCAACGAAATCTAAACTACAAAACAAAATATAGATTTAGGGTTAACTTCTAACCTGTAGTGAGGAGAAATGGAGATTTTGCGAGAGATGACGTTTTTCAGAGGTTACAATTTTGACTCAAGGTTTTTCAGAGGAAAAGACGTTTTTGCGAGAGAGGAAGAAGAAAGGCTTTGCGAGAGAGAAGAAGAAAGGCTTTAGGGAGAAAGAGGTTTAACGTTTTTGATGTTTTTATGTTTTAAATTTTTTTTCTTTTTTTTAATCTTAAAAAATTTTAGAACACAAAATAATAGAAAGAGGGAAACTAAATAAAAGAGGAAAAATCTGGCGGGGTATAATTTTTTGGGCTTGGACCACCGTTTGAAGTGAAAATTATAAGGCCGCGGTTTTTCTTTGCGGCTTAAAATATATGCAGTTGCATAACCCTGACAATTGAATGAAAGGCCACAGTTTCACACCTCAGATTCAATATTTTATAACATAAATCTACGATTTGAAAATCCTGGCCAAATCATGTATGTGGCCACAGTTTCTGAGCTGTGAAAAAATTTAGCGTGGCCGTAGGCCAAAAATGTTGTAGTGACAAGCTCAACTACGTGGAAAAATAGAATCTAAATATTATACACTTGTATCATTTTAGATGAATATTGACTTGGGAAAAATCCATGATTAGAGAAATTTTTTTACCTTTCTTATAAAATTCTGATCATAAATTGCCTTTGAATTTATAAGTGGTGGTATATAGTTTGTCCAATGCTTTAACCTATTTATTTTCCTATAGGCCGGTGTCTTCAACCTCCATTTTTCCTTTTCTTCAATCTTATTTGCAATTCATTCAACATATTTAACAAATCCCTGTATTATTGAAGAAATCAAAACGAGATGAAAAACCACATAACTAAGATGTCCCTAAATCATAAAAATCAAAATAAGTAGAAAGAAAATAACAATGCTATTGTGTAACAAGGAAATTGTTAAAAAGATAATTCTAAAAATAGAAAATGCATAACAATACTTGAGTTGGTCCATACAACTGTTGCTTACAAAGTAACTCTGTATATCACTGTACTTATTATATTGATGTTTGGAGATAAAATATCCCACCCAATCTTTTAGTATTTATGTTTTCGTTTGAATGGCCACTCAATCTCCTTAAACTCATAAAGATATGCCAATTAAAACATAGATTCAAATTATGGACACTCCTCACATTCAAGTGTCTACAACTTACAACTTACAACTTACAAGTTTTGTTGCTTATTTCCATGACCGGTCGCAATTGTGTTGATGTAAAAAATCTTGTCATGAAATATTTCCAGTGAAGAGCACAAATTTCTCATAAGCTCTAGTGCCATGTCTTATTTCGATTCACCATTAAAAAAATACAGTGACCCAATCAAGTCGTTGAACTATCAACACCTTTCATAAAAAACCAAACATACATAACAACGTGGGATTAAAAAAGAATACCCACATCTCGGTTCAATATTCTTAGTGAATATCCTAGTTTCAAGAACAAACGGAGGAGCAACTGTCTTAGAAGATGTTGATTAAATCAGTTTTATATTAAAATAATAAAAATTTATTTATTTAATTATCAAATTAAATTTAAACTATATTTTTTCAAAAATCTAAAATATTATTTTCTCTTGCATTACACATGATATATATAGAGGAAATATCATATAAGAATGATATTTTTATGTGAGAAAATGAGAATGAATCTTAACCATTTTTATGACATTTTTATGAATCTTAACCATTAAATTTTAAAATAAATGATGGATATTATATGTCATTCTTTTTTTTTCTCTACTCCATTATTAAAAGTAAGACTCCCAATATATTTTCCGAATAAAACCATTTTTGTCGCATTACTCGTCATCTTCTAAATCCATTCTAATTTCAACAACTCAATTCATCTCACACCACATATTTTCATTTTCATTCTCATTCTCTATTTTTTTTATAACAAATCCTTCACAAATTCTAATTAACCCAAATCTATATTTTTATTTTATAATTTATTTCATATTTTATCATGTCATTCATATTATTCATAATTTTATATAAAATTAATTTTTTGAATTTTCAAGATTAATCTATTATTTTTAAAAAAAAAATTCATTTTTGTGTTTCGTAAATTACATGGTGCGCCTCAAAATAAAATTAACCTCCAATTTTTTAAATAATAAAATTTTAAAAAATATTTAAAATAAATTATAAACATTATTTTAAAGGGATATTTTGTAAAAAAAGATAATTATTTTTAATTAGGACAAAAATCCAATTCTTTATCTTCATTGTCATCTTTTTGTTTTTCAAAATTAATCCAAAATACCATATATGCATAAAAATAATATCAACCTTCCAATTCTATATTTTTTTTGTAGAATTTATTTCAAATTTAATTATATCATGCATATTATTCATAATTTTATTTTAAAAAATAAATTCATTGAACTTTAATGATTAATCAATCAATTTAGTTTTTATTTTAAATTTATTCATAAAATTAACCTCCTTTTGTAAAATAATTCATAAAAATAATTTTAAATATGTATTTTTTTGAAAAAATAATTAACTTTTAATTTATTTTAATTCAATTCCATTGTTTAACAATTAACACTCATTATTTCATTGTTCAAAGTTAATTAGTCATTATTTTGAAAAAATATAAATGCATTTATTTATTTTTTTTCACACAATATTAAATCATGACTCGAAATATATTATCACTAGATATTCGCATGTTTTTGTATCATATATACATTAATTTTAATTGCGTATACATTTCAGCATTTATTAAATCCATAAATTTATCATTCATTTTTTTAATCCATTTATTATTATTATTATTTTTATTTGAGTTACTAATATTTTTATCATAAATATTCGTCTTCACCCAATTCCATCATAACCTTCATGCAATAAGTATGGTAATTAGGATATCACTTTGGTTCCTCCAATTCAAATAAAGACACTCATTATAAATTATTCGTTATTGTTTATAGGGTTAAATATGTTTTAGGTCTCTGTAAATATTCTAAAATATGATTTTCGTTCCACTAATTTTTTTTCTTCAAATAATGGTCCCTCTAATATGCAGCCCTGCCATCAATTCCACTTAACAGACGCTTACGTGAATCATGATTTGGCATTCTTTATTTTAATTTTTTAAATAACATATGCTGAGCTGTTAATTGGAAGAGTAACTTAGTAAAAAACCCTAAAATTACAATCTCTTCATCTTCATTCCTCTCTTACGGTTTGTGTTCTTTCTCAGGTTTCTCTGCTAGGGTTTTTTTCCCAAGAGAAGGTGAAATTGCTCTCCACACTTCCATTCACTTTCGCCAACATTAACAATCTTCGTTCTATATATGCTAACTTGATTAAGTTTGTCATGGTTGCAGAATCTATAGTTTGCTGCTCACGATAGTGCTGTGGTCCCAGACAAGGGTTGAAAGGTGATAGTTTTGTGGTCCCTCGACATTGAATCTGAGGTAGGACCAGTTGTCTATTATTATATTCCCCTTTTACAAATCTTGGTTTGGTACAAAAAAAGTTCATTGTGGGTCCAATGTTTATTGTCGTTTTCACTTTTTTTTTAGGGATGGGTACATTTAAGGTAATATTTTACACTAAGGGTCGTTTTGCAAAAGATCCAAATCTGACCTACGAGGGTGGGGAAGTTTATGCTTTTACTGGTCAAAACATTGGGTCGTGGTCATTTTTTATTCATGTGATTTAATTATATCTATAGATCCTGGGTTTGACTACCAAAAAGTTAGGATGTGGTGGAAGCATGTTGATGGTAGTCTAGAAAATGACCTCAATTCATTTAGGGATGATAGTGATGCTTTTGAGATGGCTGCTTCAGTCCATAATGAAGTAGGTGATATTGAAATATATGTTGAGCACAAACCAAGCACAGGGGATGCAACATTTATGGAGAATGTGAGGAAGAGGAAGAAGGGCATAATGGATGAAAGTGATGATGAACCAAAGGGTGATGAGGATTCCAGTGATGAGTCAGTGAAGGATATTAAGTTTGAAGACAGTGAGGAAGAAAAGGATGAATCCATTTGATGAAGGTTTTGATGAGGGTTTTGAAAAGGATGAATCCAATAAGCAACCAACTGCAGATGTTGCAGATGTTGCAGGCTCTAGTGAGGGTATGAATCCTAGTTTGATTACACCTGAAATGGGTAAGGAACATGTCATTGAAGATGAGTATTTGACTAATGAGCTTGATAGTGGTGCTGAAGATGATAGCGATGATGATAGGCCTAGGGTTGTTAGGTTTAATGAGAAAGATGGTGTAAGCAAAGATTTTAAGTTCAAGGTAGGAATGGAATTTTTATCACTAAGGAAGTTCAAGACTTGTATTCTTGAGCATAATGTGCTGAATGGGAGGGATGTCAGGTTTGAGAAAACGATGCAGTGAGATGTATGGTTGTTTGCAAGGAGAAGGGACAGTGCAATTACACTGTGTTGTGTAGTAAAGTGTTAACATCAACTACATTTAAAATCAAGACATTGTTTGCTAAACACAAGTGTGGAAGACAATTTTTTAACAAGAGTGTCAAAGATGAATGAATCAAATGCAACCAGATGGAGAAGATCTAACACTACTCATAGGTGCAAGATATGTATGGAATATGGTCACAACAAAAAAACATGTAAGAAGAATAAACATATTGTTTTACATAGCAACCCAAATGTCAATACAACTGAGCTTCCCACACAAGCAAGTCAAACTGGAACTGAGCTTCGTAAACCAAAGCTAAAAAAGGTTAGTGTTATGTTTTCAAAATATGATTGGTCTATTGTATGTGCCAAACAAATTGCACAATATGATTGGTCTGTTGTAATTGTTGTCAGGGTAGACCAAAGGGGTCACTCAATAAGAAGGGTAAGGGGGCTCATGTGAAGGCACCAAGTCAAGCATCTGTATAGGGACATGGTGAAGCTCACACTGCTGAGGTTCCACCAAATTCAGAATATGCTAAAGCTCACACTGCTGAGGTTCCACCTATGCAAGTAAATCCCGAAGTAGGAGTTGAAGCTCATAATGAAGTTCCACCTGTGCAAGTAAATACTGAAGTAGAAGTTGAAGCTCATAATGAAGTTCCACCTACTGATTCTGCACCAAACCCAGATAGAAGACAATACCTTGATGAAATCGATCCAGATGTTTTGGATGCAAACTTTCTTATTTTGGTCAATGTACAATCTCAGTCCATTTAATGGATCTATTTTGGATTAAATGATAAACCTATAATGTCATTTTGAGAATTATTGTTGAATTCTTAGCTATAATGTCACCAATTTAGTGCAAACTATGTCCACATTCCAAACAGACTTTATAATTTAAAGCTTATTTTAGCATGAAGAACATAAACAAGAATTCATTAAGCATAACAAAATCTTACAAAATCTTATTATAACACAATCTCACATAGCAAAATCTTACACAACAACAGAGTTACTACATTGCCAATGATACAATGATTACATTACTGATGTTTTTCAACAATTACATTTGCATAGTAGGTAAACATTAATCAGAAGAGAAACCAACAAAAGCATCAACTTGATTTTTCCAGTCCATGCCTCTGATTTCAACTTCCCTTGCAACTTCATGTTCTTCTTCTTGGAAGCTTGATACAACTCTCTCATCAATTCAACAGTCTCCAATTCCTTTAGCTTGTTGACATCTACCGATTCGACACCAACATCGTCGTCTTCAGCCAGATCTTCGTCCCATATAAATAAATCGCAGGTATCTCCACTCTGCCAAAATGGACACCTCCAGAAGAGCCTACCTTTGTTTCGACCATTCTTGCAAATGTATGAAACCATTCGTGCTTCACATCCACACTTCCTTCCTCGTGTGCCGCGAACAGAAGACGACCCACTGTTCATGGCATTTGAAGCCGAGGTTCTAGAATAAGACATCAGTGAATATTGAGCGAAGAAGACAAATGTTACTTTGTATGACTTTGATTTTCTGGAGAAGAAGAAAGCAAGGAGAAATTAGGAACCCTAGCACAGGAAAATGATAACGAATCTGGGGAAGAAGAAAACAATATCGTTTATGGCAAAGGGCTATTCCTATTTATGCTGGTAATTTGATTACACACGTGGAAAATGAAGCTGACAGTTTAATGAAAAAAATGCCAAGTCATTGTCCATATAAGCGTCAGTTAAGTGGAATTGAAGGCAGGAATGCATAATAGGGACGGAAAATATTAGAGGGACCATTATTTGAACAAAAACATTAGAGGGAAGAAAACCATATTTTGGGATATTTACAGGGACCTAAAACATATTTAACCCTTGTTTATATGTTGTATTGAACTCTATTAAAGTGATGGATTTTCTACTATTCATTAGCACATCCTTGCCAACCATGCGAAGTATCCTTCACATGGAAAACAAAACCAAACGAAAACAAATGAGTGGTGAGGATATAATGTAGAAAGTCTTAAAAAAATTACTAACTCTTGACATTTAGGTCTGTTGCTAATGTCCCAAGTCAAGAGTTATATTTAAGGAGTGCATGAAGATTTCTGGAGCACTGTTGGACTTCTAATTTATATGTTAATTTTGCTTCTGTTGTTGAAATATGAATTGTAATATGTAAATTTGTTTTGGCCAAATTTATCAAAGGGGGAGATTGTTAATTCTTTGTTTTTATGATTCACATTAATTTTAGTAAAAAAATTAGACAGCAACAAATTAAATAGGATATTTTAACTTGCAGCAAATATATGTTGAACAAAATATTCTATCAGCTGCAACTAAGGAAACATGTCGAGAAAGATGTCCTATAGAAGATCATCCGACATCATCACTGTGTGCAAAGATGGGCTTTTGGAATCTGTTTGGGTTGCTACAAATGCAGACTATTCTGGGAATATTATGCGATCCAATGTGGCGCTTAATTTAAGGATAAAAGATTTTATCTGATTTTAAGATGTATTCATAGTTTCTAAGTATGGATAATATTTAGGAAACTAATGATTGGAGACCTATTTTTATGGAGAATCTTTTACAGATATACAGCAGTCTCCTTGGTGCATTTTGAAGCCCAAAATCCACTCCAGAAGTGTTCTATATATAGAAGACAACAAACCTAGTTTTGAGTAGAACTTACAAAGTGATAGATAGATTAGGGTTTGTATGTTGATTGTGAGCCTCACTAATATCATAATTGATACAAGAGTAGGACTCTTTTTATTGTGTTGTAAGTTCTGTCATTCATTCATCAGTTGTTAAGTACTGAATGTTTGTATGTCACTTAGGTGTCGTTGATACATTGATCTAAGTGTGTGTTACTTGTGTCTTAAGCTATTGTTCTTGATCAAAACTTTTAAGCAAGATCAAGTATTAGTTTTTATTACGAGGTTCTTATTCTAGTATTGCTTGTAATTGAATATTTAGGTAAAAGGATGTCAATATCAGTACCTAGGATTGATATTGCGAGACATCACTACAGTGATTATGAGTGAGAGAGGTTTCTCATATCTAGGAGGTTTCTAGGTAGAAGTTCCATTGGGTAGAGATTAAGTGGGAAATTTTAAACCGGAGGCTGTTTAGCTTCAAATTGATATTACTAATAGTGGATTTCCTTCCTAGCTTGGTAGCCCCTAGAGTAGGTGTTGTTGTACATTGAACTAGGTTAACAATTTTGTGTGTTCAGTTACTTTCCAACATTGTTTTAAATCATGTTTACCTTGCCATTGTATGTTGTTCAAAGATTAATGTCTCGACATCTCTTAGGACATTTGAGATATGAATACCATAATTTCAGACATCTATTATAACAAATACTTTTCCATATTTTTATATAAAAAAGCAAGGACAAATGGGGTTATTTATATATCCCTCTGTTCAAAAATATTCACTGAGATAATTATAACACTTGCGTCCAGATTGTTTCACTCCATAGATAGACATGCTCAATTTGATGGAGTAGCTTTCTCGAAATCTAGAATTATGTGCCTCTAATATATTGAACCCTTCAGAGAGTTTCATGTAAACGTCACTATTAAGTGAACCATATAGAATATCTGTTACAACATCCATCATGTGCAAATTAAGCCCTTCATGTGCTACAAGGCTTACTAAATATCGAAAAACTGCTTGCATCTATTACACGTGAATATGTCTCATCAAAATCAATTTCAAGTCTTTACGAAAATCATTGAGTGACAAGTCGAGCTTTGTCTCACAATTTCATTACTTTCATTTGGTTTTCGCACGGAATTTGTATCCAACTGGCTTCACACCTTAAGGAGTTTGAACTACAGCTCCAAACTCTTGTCTCTTGTGAAATGAGTTTAATTCTGCTTCAATTGCGTATCTCCATTTAGGCCAATCCTGTAACACCCCTTTTCTAACCCCAAATATTAAGATAAATATACACAGATTAAAATAACTGCATAAACAAAAGGGCGTCACATGTTGTTTCCATTGCAATGAAAACCCAAAATAAAACATATAAACATGCACTGATCACCTTATAACTCAATTTGAAACTTCATGCTTTCATACGTTATGCATATCGCACGCGAAATAACAAATCTCAAGTAATTTCAATGAATATATCTCATACTATATCCATCTACAAATCATATAGCATAATGAACTCATATATATACATGTCATATGAATTCAACAACTAGGCAACTTAGCCTTCAACACATTATATCCAAAATATCAAGTTAAACACCATAAAGATAACATTATCCAAACATTAAAACATGAGTTCAAAACCCCATGTGTTACATGATCAGAGAATTTGACTCACTACCTAATCAAAACGATAAAACCGAAAGACTCCTCGGCTAAGTCCTCGTGCAAGCACGCTACTCGTCGGAACCTGCACGATGTCACAATGAACATCATTCAAACAGAAGGGTGAGAATTCACATTATAATGAATACATAATATATGTACAATGAACATAGCATACCACAATATAAATATTCATCACACTTCATAATTTGAACAAGTTTCATAAATATCACACATAGCACAAATACAACTACCACACAATAACACATCAATTCAAGTAGTCACATAACACAAATATGCAACTCGAAATGCAATTAATGTGAATCATGCAAGTGGTACCATGTGAGCATCTAGATCAGCGCTCTCGATTAAAAATCAGAGCCACACTTCAGATTGAGACAAGATCAAAGCCCTCAAAATATGAACATATAGTTTACCGTTTCCGAATCCACGAAAGGGACAAAGTCGCTTATGTTTCCACACAAGGATAAAATCCAACTGGAGTACAATCTCCCCATGAATGCATGTACAATTATCACAAAAACATATGCAATTAAGATTATCCATACAATCTTAACATACCGCATACCACAATAATTCCACACATTGGATTATCCACTAATTGTACAAAATGCATCAAGTAATCATGCTCCCAAACACATCCAAATAGCATATACATATTCACACACATCATGTATATCATATCATATCACATAACATGCCCACAAATGCAATACACAATTCACCAAATCAAAATATACATAACGACAATCATATGTCCTTTACCCAACCACATCTTGATTAAATCATTAAGTGCTAACCAATCCAATCATATCCTATAGATAATTACATTAGCTTCCTAATGCTTAGAACAACACATAAAACAGAGTTACGAATCAAAAGTTATGCATCTTATAATTTTTACCAAACATGACATATTCGCCTGGCGGAAGGATCCGCTCGCCCGGCGCTCCAAGGCAGAAACTTGGTAACCTTCTCGCCCGATGGTCTCGCCTAGCGAAGGTGCTGAAATGACCACTCGCCCGACGAAGCACACCAGACACAGAAAAATGTTGTGCGTTTCAGCACTTCCCAACCCACACCAAATCCGATTCTAACCAATCAAAACTCATTCCCAACAACAAATTATCACATTTAAGTGGTTCCTAATCATGTTTCCAACTATGGGTTATCATTCTAACAACATTAAACATGATCGATTCATAAAATCTCATGGATTTAATACAAACCCTAACATGTGAAATCTATGAAATAGAGAGATGAATATCTTATCATACTACTACACATTGCATACATATATATTCAAGATAATGAAGATTCTTCTCCTTAGCTTAGATTAGAATTCCCTCTTCTTAAGATTCCCCCAATTTCCTCTTCTTTCTCTTCTCTTCTCTTGAGCTCTCATTTCTCTTCTTTTCTCCCAAAATAGTTATGACATCTAAAACCTTATTCCCTTACTAACTTTCTTTCAAGTTAATGGGCTTAGTAACCTTACCACCTATTATTTCTATTCTCAACTTAGGCCCAAAAGCTAGTATAACTCATTATACTACTAATAATCTAATTAATCCAATTAGTACAAAATACAAATTAACTTATTACCACACCAATAATAATTAAATAATTATACTAATAATAAAATAATTATTAAATAAATAAAATATGAAAATTGGGATGTTACAAATCCTCACTTAGTGTAAAAAATTTAATAGACGTCGGTTCATGATCCTCTTTGTCAATTATCACATTTAGCACTATATTGTATGAAAATATCATCAATGTCGACTTCATGTCGGTTCCATTATATTCTATTATGGACATAATTTATCGAGATCTCTTTATTTTCATAAGTTTCAAGTACCTGATCAATCTCTTTTGGAGATAAAATGTTTATTATGTCTGAAGATTCTTTTATATTTTCTATATCCTCACTTAGACCATCTTTATTCTTAGCTCTCTTTCTTGTTCGAGGAATTTTGTCTTTGGAACCGATTGATCTTCCACGCTTCAGGTGTGGTTGAGACTCAGTGGATTTTCCAGCAGGGATACCCATTTTTATTGGAGCATTTGCAATTGGTATATATGATTTAGTCACACCTTATGGATCAGTGAATGCATTTGGTAATTGATTTGCTAAGTTTTGAAACTGAATTATCTTTTGAACTTCTAGTTCGCATTGTTTTGTTCGAGGATCAAGGTGAGATAATGATATTTCATTCCAACTAATCTCTTTTTCCAGCTTCTTATTCTCTCCCCATAATGATGGAAAAATTGTATTCATCAAAATGACAATCAGCAAAACGAGCAGTGAATAAATCTCCTGTTGTTGATTCAAGGTACTTACGATACATAGAGAGTCATATTCATCATATATTCCCGTCCTCCTTTGAGGACCCATCTTATTGTGTTGTGGTAGAAAAATTGGAACATACATTGCACATCCAAAAATTCTTAGATGAGAAATAATATGTTCTTTACCAAAAATTAATTATAAAGGGGAAGAGGTGTGGTAACTCGTTGGCCTGATGTGAATCAACGTTGCAGCATGCAAAGTTGGATGTCCCCAAGCAAAAAATAGGAGTTTGCATCTCATAATAAGCGGTCTTACAATTAATTTCATATGTTTAATAAATTATTCTGCAAGTCTATTTTGTGTATGAACATGTGCTACTAGGTGTTCAATGTCAATTTCAATAGACATACAATACTCATTAAATGCTTGAGATGAAATTTCGGCAGCATTATCAGGACGTATTTTCTTGACAGGATAATCGGGAAAATGAGCTCTTATTCAAATCACTTGAGCTAAAAATCTCACAAATGCCTGGTTGTGAGTTGACAACAAACAAACAAGTGACCATCTAGTTGATGCATCATTTAAAACTATAAAATATCTAAATGGTCCATATTGGCCACAAATATCACCATGTATACGCTCTAAGAAACTGATAGATTCATTTCCAATTTTTGTCGGTGATGGTCGAATTATCAATTTCCATTGCGAGCAAGAGTTGCATGAGAACTTCTTTGAATGAATAATTTCCTGACTCATTAATTGATGGCCGCGTGAATTTTCAATTATTTTTCACATGATTATATAACCGGGATGATCCAATCGGTCATGTCAAATAAGAAATTTATCATTATTTGTAAAGTTCAGGTTTACAGTTGTTAATATTGGAACTTACTATCCTACCATGCTTCATGCATGGTTTCAATTCATTTGCAATATAAAATTATCCAACAGGAGAATCCACTTCGATTGTAGTTTTAGCATTTGTAATTAGTTGTATAAAATTTGTAAATGAATAATCTTTCAAACTTCTGGTTCATATTGGTTTGTACGAAGATCAAGATTTAAAATTGTTCATTTGAACTTCTCGTTTACTATTTCAACTACTTATTCCCTTCCCTAATATTAAAAAAATTCCATTTATTAAGTGACAATGAGCCTACTGAGTTGCAATCAAGTATTTTATTATTTGCTCAAATTATATCCTCAAAATTGGGATTCATATTAATTATATTTTTTAAATATTATTTAATGACTCGTCTTAATGTATTATATTAGAGCAATTGGAATAAACAAAACACATCCAAATGTTCACTTAGATGAGAAGTATTAGAATAAATTATAAGCTAAGGGAGGGTTAAGATATTGTATCTTGTTGGCTTGATGCGAATAAATATTTTAATGTACTTGATTGCATGTTCCCAAAACATAATTTAGAAGTTATAATCACATAAGTATCAATCATACAACTAACTTTAGACATCTAAATAATGGATCTTCAAGTCCTTTTTTATCATATGAACATAAGTGTAGTACAAACTGGAGGAAAAAGTGTGTAGTTGTTCTATTACAAATGTCATTCATAAACACTATACTTGTAAATAGAAAAGAATAGTATAATCAAGATTTATATGAGAAAACGAAGCACGAAATAGCAACTATAGATTATTGATATTTTCTTTAATAGGTTGCAACATATTTTTATAAAAAAAACTTTGTAGTGCAAAATTGTAGCCTATACAATAAAAAAGAATGATACATGTTAATTATATAAACCAAGTCACTAACTATTGACATAAGAGACTAATTATATTGTTTGACTAGTACCAATGGATATGGAGAGTGGGGTTACTCGATTAGTAGCAATAAAATTATGGCTCCCTCTTTATATCGGACTCTTATGGTCCCAAAACTGACTTTTTTATTTTCTCCTCTAGTAATCAATGTCTCAATTCTCTTGTTAAAATATCAATATTTAGAAATAATAATATATAAAGAAATTGTATATTCAAAACCAATATAATAGAACTATATCTTGTTAATATGAGGAATTACAATTGAGGACACAAATTGATCATCCTAATTTTGGAGCATGAGTTGTTTGGATCGTTCTAGTAAGCTATTCCACGCACTTCTATGCACAAGTAAAATTGAACAGTATTATCGTAAGTGTAACTGAAACCTTAGTACAGCCACAAGTTCTCCTTTTAAAATTTGTCAGATTGTTCTCTCTTTAAAATATCATTTTAACAATCATATACTTCCTTCTAATTTATCTTTTTCCTTTTTTTGTTTTATTTTTTAAATAAAATAAAATTGTTTGAAATATTTATTATTGAGTTTTGAAGCTAGATAGAAGTTCACATCTTATCCGACAAATTCTAATAACGACAACAATTGGTAAATTCAAAAAAATGAGATTGAATTAAGAATGAAGTAAGTATAAATTTATATTTAACAAAGTGAGAATGATGAAAGATAAGGATTTGGTAGCCCAAAAACCTGATTTACCCGTTCACCGTAAACTGATATCCTCATTCTCTTGGTGGTTGCATTGTGTTTGATCACCACATTAACAGTGGTAAACTGATTTCCCTATACTATTGGTGGTTGCATTGTGTTTGATTACCACATTAATACTTGTAAACTGATTTTCTCATTCTCTTGGTGGTCGCATTGTGTTTGATCACCACATTAACGCCTTACGTCTGAGTTGTTTGCATGCACTTCTATGTGCAAGTTGTTTGGATCGTGCTAGTAAGCTATTCCATGCATTTCTATGCAGGCGAAATTGACCAGTGCTATCGTAAGTGTAACTGAAATCTTAGTAGAGCTACAAGTTCTCCCTTTAAAAAATGTCATATTGTTCTCCCTTTAAAATATCATTTTAACAATCATATACTTACTTCTAATTTATCTTTTTACTTTTTTTTTTCTAATTTATCTTTTTATTTTTTATTTTTTTAAAATAAAATAAAATTATTTGAAATATTTATTATTTAGTTTTGAAACTAGATAGAAGTTCACATCATATGCGACAAATTCTAATAACGACAACAATTGGTAAATTCAAAAAATGAGATTGAATTAAGAATGAATTATTTATGAATCTAGATTAAAGAAATTGAGAATGATGAAAGATATGAAATTGATTTGTATCTATATTTTAAAAGAAATCCTTATTCATTAATTTATTTATTTAGATACAATTTGATTTTTAGTAAAATTATTAATAAGAAGGATGTGAGTTTGTAAAGTGGTGAATGATGTTATGACTAATATGTCCAATATTTTCATAACATTATAAATTTATATTAAAATATAATATATATATATATATATATATATATATATATATATATATATATATATATTTCAAATCAAAAATTTATTAGAGGAAAAAAAAGAAGAAAAACATTTAACTTAGAGGAACACAAATAAAATAAAACTATATAAATTAAAAAAAAAAAAACTCATATTAAGATTTATACTCTTGAGTGAAAATTATGTATATGAAATTCATTTTATATATTTAAAATGTTATATCATTAGAAATTATAATTTTTATTTTTGTTTAAAATGTTTTTAATTTATATAAATAAATACATTCCTGATATTACAATTTGACTCGGTATATAGAATAGTGAATAAAATATTAATAAGAACATGACTTTTCTATATAAAAGAAAATATAATTTACCTAATTTTATAGATTAATGTAAACAAAACAAAAAAAACAATATTAGTGGTTTCCAAACAAAGAAACATGTGAATATGGAGAGAAGAAGAAGAAATCAAATGCAAATATTGCTTTATAAGAAGCAATCAATAACTACATCATCATATTTTACATAAATTTAGTGTGTGCTACATGAATATGAAGATGACCAACTACCCACAACAATATTTATATGTGTTAGCATACAATATAATCATGTAGTACAAGAAGATATAAATGAACAACCAATATCTAATGACTAAATCTTTATTATTTTTAATAAGGAAATATGTTTATATTATATCAAGATGTAGATGACCAATAACCAGTAACTACATAATACATTTTGTGAATAAAAAAACTACTATTTTATGTATTTCGTGCAATGTGGTCATGTATTACATGAATATATACTAGAAAAACAAGAGCCAATAACCCATGATTGGATTTTAATACACCCATATTATATACTAATACGTATACCAAATACTGTTCACTGTATTTGAACATTGTTTTCCAAAATAAAATAATAATATTTATTTTTATTTTTAAAATATTAGACGATGTTGTTAATGTACAAACGTACATTAACCAACTTTATTATTGCATTAATCAAATTTTTACACTTAATTAACTAAGTTTGATGACTGCTAAAAATTATTTTTAATAAGAATAGCTCTTTTAATATGTAACATCAACTATATTGTGTATCACCCTTGTGAATTTGGTCTAAACCCACAAATACTAAAGCCTCGTCCAATCTTTACTAGCTAAAGGTTGTTATGCATCTTTATTTTTTTTAACAAATACAATATATATATATATATATATATATATATATATATATATATATACATATATATATATATATACATATATATATACATATATATATATATAAATATATATATATATATATACATATATATATATATATATATATACATATATATATATATATATATATATATATATATATATTTGTGTTATATGGGCCTGGTTATATTTGGCTTATTGGGCCTAGGTGTATAGTTTAATATTGCCTTATATATAGAGCCTAATTCATTGTAAACATACACACATAAATAATATTCAGATTTCATTTTCCTAAATTTAAATTGGTGTTGCCGCCAAACATGGCCACACCTTCTTCTTCTTCAATTGCAATATGGTATCAGTGAACAAACCCTAATCTTCATCTTCCGCATTTTTTCCTTTTCCCCTTTTCCTTCATCTTCATCAGGTCCTCTTCATCTGATGAAGAAAGACCAAAAACCACATAATTCTCATCCAAAATCGATGACCCGAGTCTCAATCCAAGAACCCCTTATTACCTTCATCCTGGAGAAAACCCTGGTGCCACCATTGTTGCTCATCCATTGGATGATAACAATTACCACATCTGGAGCAAATCTATGCGGCGTGCATTAACCTCAAAGAACAAACTTTCTTTCATCAATGACGCTCTTCCTAGACCTTCATCAACCAATAAAGAAATTGTTTGAAGATGCATAAAGATAATGACGAAAGCTGCGATTCTGAATCTCGGGTGAGGTATTTCTGGTTTTTGTTCTTGATCTATCTTCCTCTCTCACAATTCTGAATGGTTTTGATTTTAAGGAAAATGATAAAGAAATTGTTTGAAGATCTATGAAGATGATGACGAAAGCTGCCATTCTGAATCTCGGGTGAGGTATTTCTGGTTTTTGTTCTGAAGGGTTTGTAAAATTGCAAAAGTTGTGAACTAGGGTTTTGGTTGTTTTTGCTCTGCGGCTGTTTTCTGAAAAGTACTCTCTCTTGAAATTTGTGCTATGATTGTTTATATACTGCGGAATTAGGGTTTGTTTCTGACTTGGTTAGCAGACCTTTGATAAATTCTGTATTGGGCTTTCAATTCTCATTTTCTGAATCGTGATTTGGTAAGTGATATCACAATTTACATCTGCTCCCAGTTGTACTAACATTGATCTCAAATTTGTGCTTTCAAATTTTTTCAGGAAAATTTTGTTCCAATAGCAAAGGATGATGCAAATTAACCTCCTGATGCACAATGTGTTTATCAAGGTTTGACATATGCAAATTAACCTATTCTATGATGCTTTCTATCCCTTATGGTTTGAAAATCCAAACAATAAAAACTAACAAAGCCATCTTAAACTGGTGAATTATTGAAACAAGCTATGCACACAACACATGACTTAAAAGCACTCTCTTATGCTGCTAATATCATAAGCTTTATCACAGGAAATGTTTTTCTTTTAGAGAATTGAGAGCTTTAACAGGTGCGGGAAAGTTCGGCTACTTGAAGATTTACCGGTGGGCTACAAAAAACTATTATCAATTTCATTACTTCAGGAGAAGCTAATAGGTTGAAGAATTCCTTTTCAGATGTTACAGATAATGAATTTCTCAGTGAGACAACATTTGATTGGATAAGTCTTTCGTCGGTACGTCTTCAATGCCCGAATCAAGCAAATAACCGCAGATAATTGTTGGTACGTCTGATTGGGAACATTTTTTATATGACAATATGTTATGTGTTTCTTTTTTATATGTGGCATAATTGTTTCTTTTAGTTAAACACTTTATAAACACGAACAGGCAAATGTTGATTTGATTTTTATTTTGTGTTCCGTAGCAGAAAGAAATTTAGTTGTATATTTTAATTAATTATTCTATTATTAATTAATACAAATTTATAAAATCAAACTACATGTGGTTATAAATTTAATTGTATATTTCAATTTCATGAAGCTTATTCAAAATTTCTGAATTATTTTCAATTATTTATCCAACTACAACAATGCATAAAGGTGAGATTTACCAGACTCCAAAATATAAACCTGTTTTCAATTATTATGGTTTATGGTTTTCTGGCTTCTTTCAAGTCACCATAAATTCCATTATTTATTACATTTCACCTTTCCACTTTCCTTATTATAGCACATTCCAAGGTATAATTATTGGATAGTGCAACTGT
The DNA here is from genome assembly GCF_029867415.1 of Vicia villosa. Classification (NCBI taxonomy): domain Eukaryota; kingdom Viridiplantae; phylum Streptophyta; class Magnoliopsida; order Fabales; family Fabaceae; genus Vicia; species Vicia villosa. Next base: position 444,811 of record NW_026705512.1, on the reverse strand, counting down.
CATTAATTGTGACCTTTCCACTTTCCAAATCCTATAGCCTTAAAACACTACCATTATATATACATGCTGGATGTCAATTCGTTTTTACACTATCCTCACACAAACCCTTATCACATACTTCACATTCCACCTATTACCAGAATGGAGCACATGCAAAACCCTCCTGTCAATGTAACTGTTAACCGCGTCGAGGGTACTGGGAATGTGAAAATTTACGTTCCTGAAAGTTCAAATGGAAATGTAGTTGTTCAGCCTGATGTGAAGCCAGCGGGAATTGGTCATCTCCTACATGGAGTCGCGGTGGCTACTCAAAGTAGGAGAAATAGGAAGAGGAGGAGACAGAGATCTAAGAGAGTGTTTGTTTCACATCCAATCTTTGCTTCTTCTGATGAAGATGAAGCACCGTGGGATTGGTCAAACTTCATGTCGGCCAGGGCCTATCGATTTGATGCTTAGGGTGGTGTCTCAGATTATATTTCATTTTCATTGTAATGGTCGTAGTATTTTGATTGATAAAACTTCTTTTATGTGTTAAAACTTAAGTTTTGTGTGGCCCTATTTGTTTGGGTGTGTTGTTACTATTTTGACAGACTATGGCTTAACTCATTTTCTATTGAAACGGTTAAAGAAGCTTCTGCTGGAGTTACTAAGTTATATGACTTATGAATATTATTTATAGGTTATCTTATAATTATATTGTTCTACTAATTATTTCTGTTTTATAGGTTATACATAAATGATCAATTCAAGTCCCTATGAGCCTTAGAATTAATGAACTGATTTCCTATTCTGTTTAATGATTTTCTTTACGATACCGTTGTTCCGACTGTTTTAATACGTTGACACTAATAAAGGCAATTTTCCACTGTGACTTGGATAATAAGGAAAGTTTTTGCATGACCATTGGCACATGTTTCCTGTAAATTATCATGTTGTTGTCACTTAACTGTATGTAGTTAGGGTTCAGTCAACTACTCGACAGTTACACGGGACACCAACAAACAGACTATTTCAGGTAACAGTTTATCAGATTCTTTTGGTATCTATTCTTTATGTTCTTCACATTGCTCAAAGAAAATTTATATTTGCACTTAATTGATAAATGCTGAAAGGTTGAAGAAGAAGAGGGAAGAGTAAGAAGAGGGAAGAGGAAGAAGTTTGACAAAGCGTGTCTAGGGAAAGGAAAGGAGGAGGACCAACGAAGAAAGCTGTGTGAATCTAATTTGTATCAATGCAAAATTCCAATTCCATTTTTGACAATTCAAAATGTTTGTTGGCCACTAAAACTATCATTTCATGGTTCAATCTATATATTTATATATATACTTATCTATATATATATACTTATAGTTTTTTATGAAACATGACAGGTTGCCAGCATATGATGAAGGATCGAAGATTAATTGGCAAGTTAACTACTGGACTAAACTTTTATGACAGTTGGAGAAATGATGCATACAGGAGTGAGTGGGAGCAACAGTTTTGGTAGCGACAAAACACAACATCGACTTATTTTAATTCCTGAAGTTAATAGGGGTTGTGAAGAAGAGAAATAGTTTGTGATGTTTTTTGGAACAATAGGTCTGGCGAACCCCTGATGGTTAACAGAGGCGGTCAAAAACTGACTACTAACGATGCCACCCCGTCTCGATCACTTAGAGTGCTTCCCCTACTGCCTGAAGATGACGCCGTCCTGAAAGAACCTTGCTTTGGATCGGGACACCCCTCGATGAGGTAGTCAATATTTCTTTGCCTTTATATTGTTGCCAACAGATCACATTGCTTTTGATTTGGTTTTAAAATAACTGAATTACTTTGTCTTCGCAGGACACTGCTCGAGATATTTTGAAGAATGCTTTGGGTGTAGTGGTTATTGATGATCGTGAGTCCTATAACTTTCCTACTCCATTAGAGGTGTCAAACAAGGATGACGTTGCTGTTGGCAGAATTCGTCGTGACCTATCTCAGGATTCGAATCAACGGTATAACTTTTTCTTTCACAATAGATTAGTAACAATTTCAATCAATTTATGTTTTCTATATCATTGTGGGTCATACAGTGTTATACCAAAGTACTGATAAATAACAAAATACAGTGTTATATCAATTCTCAATCGTTTTTTATGTTGATTAGGTTGCCTTTATGAATTGTTTTGGTGACTGATGATGATGCTGGTTTTAGGAGTTTGGAGCCTGAAACCTCTAAGGATGAATGGCGGAAGTGCCGAGCTAGATCTCTTAGGAGAATAACAATGACGTGCATGATTTGAAGTACAAATATGTTGGAAAGATGAACCCAGTTTTTTAATTTAACTTAACATTCCTGATTCTTATAATTTCTTACACGACTGGTTTTTTTTCATATGTAACAATTTCTTTTGTACAAGCTATAATTTATGGATTATTGATTTATGCATCAATTGGTTTATGTGTATGAAAATAAAGATCAATAATATTTTATGGTGGATTTAATGATTTGTTTATAATTGGTTTCTGTATATGCAATCATTGGATTAATGATTTATGTAAGCCTTACACGACTGGATTTTATGGATCTGTTTATTGTATGATAATAAAAAACTATATGAAGAACTAAAGTTAATATATCCATTTAATTGTTTTCTATTTTATATCATTCTCTTTTTATACTTTTAAGTCATTCTCCGGTGACGTATCCGCGGTACACACCAGTACTCGTGTGTTGCGAGCACACGGGTGACACATCAATATCATGTAAACGCACGGGTAATCAATCGAAACACGGGTAACGAGATAAAACTTCTATAATTCAATTTGATATCAATCAAAACTTATCTAATAAAGTCGATCCAACCCACACCAGATCCCGTAAGGACGCACGGGTAACACAACAATACCGTGTAAACGCACGGGTAAAAATACCAACATCCGTGTGAACGCACGGGTTAATGCACATTTTTTACAATATTCAACTAATTTTAATTTTGCAATATTAATTTATCTTATTTATTAAACTTTATAAATCCTTTTATTATTATAACTCTATCAATCTTAAAAAAACTTTTTTCCTTCTATTTTTTACAATTGTTTTTTTACAAAGTATGTGTTTAATAATTTAACTTTTTAATCAATTTAATAGTTTTGTTTAAACAATATAACTTCTATATTTCAATTTCATACAAAATATTTTTTCGATTTTTTAACTTAATACTATATATATTTTATGAACACGGTCCAACCCACACCAGAACCCGTGCGGACGTACGGGTTTCCTACTAGTATATATATATATATATATATGTGTGTGTGTGTGTGTGTGTGTGTGTGTGTGTGTGTGTGTGTGTGTGTGTGTGTGTGTGTGTGTGTGTGTGTGTGTGTGTGTGTGTCTGCGTGCGCGCGTATATATATATATATATATATATATATATATATATATATATATATATATATATATATATATATATATATATTAGTGTATTAGTCTTATATGGGCCTGGTTATATTTGGCTTATTGGGCCTAGGTGTATAGTTTAATATTGCCTTATATATAGAGCCCAATTCATTGTAAACATACACACAGAAATAATATTCAGATTTCATTTTCCTAAATTCAAATTGGTGTTGCCGCCAAACATGGCCACACCTTCTTCTTCTTCAATTGCAATATGGTATCAGTGAACAAACCCTAATCTTCATCTTCCGCATTTTTTCCTTTTCCTCTTTTCCTTCATCTTCATCATGTCCTCTTCATCTGATAAAGAAAGACCAAAAACCACAGAATTCCCATCCAAAATCGATGACCCGAGTCTCAATCCAAGAAACCCTTATTACCTTCATCCTGGAGAAAACCTTGGTGCCACCATTGTTACTCCTCCTTTGGATGATAACAATTACCACAACTGGAGCAAATCTATGCGGTGTGCATTAACCTCAAAGAACAAACTTTCTTTCATCAATGGCGCTCTTCCTAGACCTTCATCAACCAACCCAGATTTTGAGCTATGGGATCGTGCCAACAGCATGGTTCTTTCATGGATTAATCGTACCCTCTCTCCGCATATTGCACAGAGCACCATTTCCTTCGACTCTACGTACGATCTTTGAGAAGACCTCAGAGAAAGATTCACCAAAGGTAATCATTTTCGTTTCTCTGATCTATTAGGCGATTTTCATTCTATTCAACAAGGAGATCGATCTTTATCAACATACTTCACCGATCTTAAGATCCTTTGGGATGAATTGGAAGATCTACGCCCAACTCCATCCTGTTCTTGTTCTATACCTTGCACTTGTGACCTAGCTAAGGCAGTGCGAACATATAAACACATGGAATATGTGACATAATTTCTGAAAGGTCTCAATGACACCTACCACAACATTCGTACACAAATTCTCCTTCTTGATCCACTACCTAACATCAGCAAAGTGTATTCCTTAATCGCACAACAACAAACTTCTGCCTCTACTGCTATCTCTACCGTGCTTGCTGCCAACTCCAACTCTAAACCTAAGGGAAAACCATCCTCCATAACCCCTATGTTGTGTACCAACTGTAGTAAGACAAACCATACTATTGAAAACTGTTATTTCAAGCATGGTTTCCCTCCTAGATATTGTTCCAAGAACTCCAAACTTGCTGCTGGTTCTAAACCTGCCTCTACTCCAAAGAAGGACACTACCAAGTCATCCAGCTCAGATGATGCAATCATTTCAGGTATAGCACCTACAGGTAATATCTTACATAATCACTCTTCATGGATATTAGATTCTGGAGCATCTCATCATGTTTTCCCTTTCATTCAAAATATTTCTAACATTAAATCCATAGAACCTGTTAGCATACATTTACCTAATGGCACCTCCTTACTTGCTAAATAATCTGGTTCCATTATATTTACTGTTATACGGTGAACTGAATTTTAAAGAAATGTTGCGGATAGCAAGAGTCGCCACCGACTTTTATTTTATCCAATTGGAAAGGCAAAAAGAACAGGAAAGACCTTTGAAAGATTTTGAGTTCGGGGGGTAGGTTATACAAAGGGAAGGTGTAAAGCACCCTTTGTATCCATGGTTATCCATGGGCTCTTAATTTCTTAGCTCACTTGTTTGTTTGTTTAAAAAGTTCGAAGTGTCGTGTGTGAATAGTAAAAAGATTTGAATAAGGACTTTAGCTTGTGAATAAGCGTAGCCTTTTGGAAATTGTTTTGAAAAGGAGGTGTGAAAAGTAATTTTGAAAGTTTGAATGTGTGAGCAAGCATTTAAGAACACCTACCCTAAGATTGTCTTTCTTGTTCTTTAAGTCTTTCGGGCGAAAGGGTCTATCCATACCATGAGAGGGCAGGAAGTCTTTCAATTGGATGTGAAAGGATCATCGAGAGTATTGTTCGCCATAAGATTGTCCCTACCATAAAGAGGGTAGGTAGTCTAAGGGAAGGATATAATAGTCATTAAGGCAACAATAAGGATACCTTAGCATTCGAAGGGACTATCACCATTTTATCGAGGGACGAGATCATATTTATCGTAGGCAACTCGAAGGGACTATGATCTTTTATCGGAGGGACATGGTGATTTGAATTCGTAGGCAGCAAGCTAAAGTATCCCTACATCCGAGGGACTTGACTATTTAGTATAATTAGAGGCAACAGGCAACAGTAAGAGGAGTTACCCTAAAGGTGTGTGGGTGCACAATCACGTGATTCAATTCAATTATATTATCTTGTAATTTGTGATCTATGTTAATTAACAGGCTTGCACACCCTAGGATTACTAACCATGCAGAAAATAGAACAGTTTAATATTCCTATGCTATTACAATAAACACCTGTTGATACGGGAAAATTAAAGGCAGAAAAATAAACCTAATTACTATTACAATAAAACCCTTGAAGGGTAATAGAAAAATAAAGGCAGAAAGAAAGGTAGAAAACTTTTTGTGTACATGGCTTTGGGGCAGTTACATAATAGAGGAAGAGTTGGGCGTGAAAATAAAAAGGCAAAAATAAAGGAAGAAATTAAAGCGAAAATTAAGTAAAGGCAGATGAAATAAATGCACATAACTTAAATAAGGGGAAAAATTAAATAGAGAGCATTCGACAATCAAATGGAGTATGGGATGAGAAGAGAAGTTCGCGAGGTAATTAAGAAATTCAATGTTTAAGAACAATTTGTGGTATTGATGGTGATAAATCTTAAATCTTACAGGTTAAGAGAAAACCTAAAATTATTATTATAGTTAATTTTAACAAGCCTAAAAACAAAATTAGAGTTTGAAAACCTAGAACTAATTAATTAGCCTAAAATTAAACTACTTTCCTAAGAATAATTATTAGCCTAAAAACTAAATTAAATTATTAAATTATTAAACTAAATTAAATTATTAAACTAAATTAAATTATTAGTCTAAATTAAACGAAGTTAAATTGTTCTAATTATCCTAATTCTAAAAATTAAAAAAAAAACAAACTAAAAAGGTTTAATTAAAAAAGAAAGAAGAAAAAGAAAACAAATAAATGAATAAAATAAAAAAACCTGGTTGCTGGGCGAATTAGATCAAGTGCGGCGCTCCATTGAGTGTCCATGTTAATCTGGCGCTATAATGATCCTTGGATCTGAAGATCTGGCAATCCAACGGTGGAAGTGTGAAAGTGCGCCATGGTCATTCATGATAGAGAAACGCTGTATCACACAAAATATTTGGTGAAAAATACTTGCGTGGACCGGGAATCGAACCGGCTCCTTCTTGGTGAAATGTCTCATTCCTTTGCTAACTGGATGGAATACAATTGTTGTTAACTAAACGCCTCAAAACAAATAAATATAAAACATGAGATAATTGGGAGATTCAAAAAGTCAGAGTCAAAGTGGGGGCCATATCTGCGTGGCCCAATAGCAGTTGGAGAGATGGTGCGGAATTTTTGACCAGCGGCTGAGATGCTTCCACGCATGAGGAGATAGAGTCGCCGTTTTGACCATCCACCCACATAGTGCCGCGTGGCCTTTCTTCTTCGTCTTCTACCTGCAGATTACCTACGGATTCTTCCATGGACCTAGCTGCGGATCCACCTGCGACTTTTTCCTTCGAACTCTTACAAAATCAAAACTTCAACAAAACAGCATTATCCAAACAACATGAGTGCCCAGATCCACTAAATGGCATGCCGCAAATTCAATGGTGGAAATGGTTTAGTCTGAAAGGGCTCGTAACGTGGAATACGATGAAGAGACCTTCGAAGCCCTAACCATGGCAGTCCTTCATTCTCGCGTGAAAGCTTCGTTCCAATGATCTGAACCTTCTAATAATCATACAAGTAACTCAAAGGAATGGTTAAATTAATTCAAAACACGATCAAATGCACCAAACGAAAATTAAATATCAATGAACATGAAAAACATGAAGCCTACGTTCTGGGCATTATGGGACTCAACCAATGATCCAGTACCACTTCATATTACCTTGGGGAGAAGTTTGGATGGTTTCTTGGACCTGGAAAAGGCTGGAACTATGAATACGAAAGTTTCAAGTTCCTTGAGTTTTTTGCAAGCTTGAAAAACTCTTGGAGGCTAGGGTTTTTTTTGTCCCCTTATGCTGAATAACTTTGCTCTTATATAGAGGGAAGAATTAGGGTAGATATTGCTTAAGAATCAAGTTGATTGGTGAAAGAAAAAAATATGAAAAGATTTTATGAAAAATTTGTTCAAATCTTTCTCTTTTTGTCCAATTATCTTTCCAATCTCCTTTGAGCTAATTTGTATGAGATTTCCCCTGAATATATGCTCAAAATATGATTTAGAAATAAACCAAATGCAATCTTTTATTTTTTCCATCATTTACTTGATTTAAATTGAATTTTAAAAGAATAAATTCAAAATAAAACAAATAATAATGATAAAAATAAGATATTAGTCATTTGGGTCGTGGATAGGCTTAGGATCAAGTATCAAGACTAAAAGTTAGGCCCATGGACCCAAAGGATCAAAATTCTTCATTTTGCACTTCATGCATTTTCTCAAAATTGATCAACTTATGAAAGCCATAACTCCTTCAATATTTGTTAAATGAAGATGTTCTAGGACTTTTTGGAAAGCCCAATATATCTTCTACAAGCCACTTTAGAATATATTTTTCATTTGGATATTTTATCTTGATGATATTGCTCCTGACAAAAAACTGCTTTTTACGATCTTCTAGAAGGACCTGTAATGTATTAGCTCATATCTCTCAAATGAAGCATTTTTGGACTTGGCTTGTGAGAGACCAAGTTGTAGAGAATTCAATTTCCTTCAAAATGAGATTGGGATGGGAAATTTCTGATGTTCCATGTGAAAGTTATGGCTGGTGAAAGTTCAGTTGACTTTAGGTCAAAGCCTTAATTTAGAAACTTTAGGTTTTGTTGATTTCTGATCTTTTCTTGATGAATCTTGATCAATCCTTGATCAAATGATGAATGATACTTCTAAATAAGGTTGTTGACAAAAAAATCAGGAGTTTTGACTGTACTTTGACCACAGTTGACTTTAGGTCAACCTAGTCGACTGTTGACTTTTTGAGCAATTGACTAGTCAATCCTTGGAATTGAAGCTTGAATTTTGTCATGGAGATAGTTTGAAACATCATAGGCCATATGAAATCCTTTGGAGACTTTGATTCATTGATTTTCTTTAGAGAAATCAAAACCCTAGTTCCTAGAGCCATTGTTTAGGAGGGTATATCCTTGAACCTTGAACTTTGGTATGAGCTTAAATAAGGGCAAATTTTGGGGTATGACATTTATCAATCAGTTCCAATTACATAATGTATTCTATATGCATGAATTTACTTTCAGTTTAATCTCCATATCTAGACTTTGTATGTCATCACCCTACACAATCACATTTTCACACACTTCCTGCTCTATTTAGGATGTGTATACCAAGCTAATGATTGGACGGGTGACACAACACAATAATCTCTACATCTTAGGAACAATTACCCATACAAAATGCTCAATGTAAATCCATTAGCAATAAGGATTCCCTACCTTGTAGCTATCCCTTATGGCATCATAAATTAGGCCACCCTTCTTTTGATGTTTTACACTCCATATCTGAACAATTTCCTATTATCAAATGCTATAAAATTTCAGATTGCTCTACTTGTCATTTAGCTAAGCAAACTAAAATGCCTTTTCCTACAAGTAACTCTACTACTACTAAATGTTTTGATCTTGTTCATATGGATATATGGGGACCCATTTCTCACCCTTCTATAGATGGTTATCATTATTTTCCTACTATTGTTGATGACCATTCTAGATATACCTGGACTCTTCTTATGCACAATAAAGCTGAAACAAGACTGCATATTAGAAATTTCATCACTTACTGTCAAAATCACTTTTCATGCACCATTAAAACTATTAGAAGTGATAATGGCAATGAATTCCTCATGCCCTCATATTATGCATCTCTTGGAATTTTGCATCAATGAAGTTGAGTGGAAACACCACAACAAAATTCTATAGTAGAAAGAAAACATAGACATCTCCTTAATGTGACTAGGTCTCTATTATTTCATGCTAATCTTCCTAAATTCTTTTGGTCTTATGCCTTATGTCATGCTACATTTCTTATCAATAGACTGTGCAGCCCTTTATTACAACATAAATGCCCTTTTCAATTACTTTTTCAAACTGAGCCCTCTTATGCAGATTTAAAGACTTTTAGCTGCTTAGTTTATGCATCATCCCTTACTAGGAATAGAGATAAACTGGACCCTAGAGCCATTAAATGTCTTTTTCTAGGCTTCCCCATAGGAGTTAAAGGCTACCTCCTATTTAACTTACAAAACAGGGCAACTTTCATTTCTAGAAATTGCCCCTTTAATGAAATCATATTCCCTTACAACCCTCACCCTAACAACTCCCTCACCACTGCATCTTCCCTTGACAATCACACATCTACCATCCCTTTTTTGTTTGATCACGCCAATAGTCAAAACCAATTAAGTGACATGCATGATATTCCTAATAATAATCAATCTGGCAGTGGTATGCAAGACATTCACCATAACAATAACTCTGGCAGTAATTCCACTAATGATCACAGCCCTATTCCTGACCATAATACTGATCATAACATCCCTGTTTCTCCTAATAATGACACAATGGAACAACATACCAATCCTACAACTACTACACAAACTAACCAACCTCAAATAAGAATTTCCACTAGAATCAGATCTGCACATGCTCACTTAAAGGACTTTGACTGTAACATTGTTTCATCTTCTCCTTTATATGACATTTCAAAATATATTTCATATTCCAATTTGTCTCCTGCATTTTATTCATATATCTCTGCTATTACTACTACATCTACTCCTATCAATTATAAACAAGCTAGCCAACTTCCTCAATGGATCAAGGCTATGCAAGATTAAATCACTGCATTAACAGCCAACAACACTTGGCAAATCACATCTCTTCCAAAAGGTAAGAAGGCCATTGGGTGCAAATGGGTATACAAGACCAAATTTCACTCAAATGGCACGATTGAAAGGCACAATGCGAGGTTAGTAGCTCAAGGCTTCAATCAAATCCAAGGTATAGACTACTTTGAAACTTTTTCACCTGTTGCTAAACTAACCACTGTAAGACTTATCCTTTCCCTTGCTTCTTCATTAAACTTACACTTATTTCAACTTGATGTTCATAATGCTTTCTTACATGGCACTTTAAATGAGGAGGTTTATATGTCTCTTCCTAAAGGCATGATTCCTTCCTATCCTAATCAAGTATGCAAACAGCTTAAATCTATCTATGGTCTAAAACAATCAAGTAGACAATGGTTTGACAAACTTTCCAAAGTCTTGCTTCATAATAGTTACACTCAATGTACCTCTGACCATTCTCTATTTATACACTCTTCCAAGAATTTTTATACCTTCATCCTCATTTATGTTGATGATATTTTGATTGCAGGAAATAACCTGGACATTATTAATTCAACTAAACAAATATTGCAACATCATTTTCACATCAAAGACTTGGGCCACATGAAGTATTTCCTGGGACAAGAGCTGGCTCGCACCACTGAAGGCATCAATATCTGCCAAAGGAAATATACTCTGGATCTTCTGCACTCTGCCGGTCTCCTTGGTTGCAAGCCTGATTCCACTCCTATGGCTCGCGACACACGGCTCACATCCACATCTGGTACTGCATTAGAAGACCCAACACCCTACAGACGACTCATTGGTCAACTAATCTACCTCTTAAACACAAGACCAGATATATCATATGTTGTCCAACAATTAAGTCAGCACATGAATTCTCCCACTGGTCTTCACTATGCTGCTGCCATCCGTGTTCTTCATTATCTTAAAGCTTCTCCTGCCCAAGGTCTATTCTTTCCCAGCAAATCTTCTCTACAACTCAAGGCGTTTTCCGATTCAGATTGGGCAACATGCCCTGAAACGAGAAAATTCGTAACTGGTTACTGCATTTACCTGGGTGACTCTCTCATTTCATGGAAATCCAAGAAACAGGCCACTGTCTCTCGTAGTTCCACTGAAGCAGAGTATCGCTCAATGGCCTCCACATTTTGTGAACTGCAATGGCTACACAACCTTCTCAATGAATTACGCATTCCTTTCATCAATTCAGCGGTTCTCTACTGCGACAATGCGTCTGCTATTCATATCGCTAACAACTCATCCTTCCACGAACGTACAAAACATATTGATTTGGATTGCCACTTCATTCGAGAGAAGCTACAACAACATCTGTTCTGTCTGCTACCTATTCCTTCAACCCAACAGCTCGCTGATATATTTACAAAACCGTTAGACGTTAAGCTCTTTTCTGAAAATATTTCTAAACGTGGTTTATCTTCCATATACCCCAAGTTTAAGGAGGGGTATTAGAGTATTAGTCTTATATGGGTATATTTATATTTGGCTTATTGGGCCTAGGTGTATAGTTTAATATTGTCTTATATATAGACACCAATTCATTGTAAACATACACACAGAAATAATATTCAGATTTCATTTTCCTAAATTCAAATTGGTGTTGCCGCCAAACATGGCCACACCTTCTTCTTCAATTGCAATAATATATATATAATTTAAATTTGAAAAGAATGTATGTTTTTGTACATGTGCCCAGAGAACATTTAGAAAAAAATAAAAGAAAAAGAGCTTGTTTCATTCCAAACAGCATGCTTGCATTCTGAGTTCTGAATGAGCAGCAAACAACATTAAGAAGCACTTTCTACTTTTTCACTTTTTTAGCGTGTGATATGAATTATCTTTATACGTTGAGAAGTGCAAGACATAAAGGACTACATACATATATATGCATATGTTTGACAGCAGGAGCAATAGAAACAATTCAACCCACATGCATGATGAAAGTGCCTTAATCTTAAGAGGTAAAAAAGATAAAGGTTTGCATACCACTATGAAGTAAATAGGATGTAAGAATTTTTCAATGGAAAACTTTGTTTCACTTAAAACATGCATGAAAAGGATTGTGAACCACAAACAATGAAACCAAATTTATTTTGGATATCTTGTAAGATTTTCCGTCAAAGAAGAGAGAAAAAGGACTAAGTGTGAAAACTATTTATTATAATTTTGCAATTTGTAGTTTAAAAACAAATGGGCAGAAATATATGTAGGGTATGTTACTTCGTTATTGTTTTTTTATTAATTTTTTTTTATTAAAGAATTATTTTTTATTTTAAAAAATTGAAAAAATTGAAAGTAATCAATCAAAAAATAATTTAAATATTCGTCTAGATCCGCCAATTTGTTTACGGTGATTTCTGGTAAACAACCGCTAGTCCTCCAAACTATAAATATACTTTGGTTACTCGCAGGATCGACTAGATTGATCCTAGGACATGTGTCGAAAAGTTATCTTTTATGATGATTTGGTTCATACTTTTTTGGTTTCCTTTAACGTGATGATCTTAATCTATGAATGGCTTTAAAGTAAAACTGGACAAAATGCAGCGAAATAATTTATAAAGAGCAAATTGAAATTGGTTAGACAATAAACATAAATAACTTCGACAGAAATGTAAAGGAATTTAACTGTAAATGTAAAAGATTCGACGAGAAAGTAAAGGAATGTTAAAATACTTCGTTCTTGTAAAGGAAAGACATATATATAAAAAAGATGGTGGTGTTACTGTTAGCTGAAGATTTCGTTTGGGAAGAATATCTTTCGAAGGTTGAAATTCGAACGAAGATGGTTACTGATGACCATCTTTGAGATAAAAAATGGCTACTGATGGCCATGTTCGAAGGTGATGGTTTAAGTTGGAACGGAGATAGTTCGTATTGAAGCTAAGTTCGAAAAGAATTATCTTTGGGGACTTAAACGTTTTACGAAGATATGCAAAGTACTGAAGCTTAGCGTATTTTCGTGGTATTATTGATTCTGATTACTTTGCCACGCGTCGAAAGAGGATTCAGGCGGGATGATTTGAATTTCGAAGTAGTTTATGTAACCGCACGAAGACAGATGGCATGCCTGGATTTTCTGCGGGCAACGTGGCATTAGATTAGTGTAGGACCGTTAGGGTCGAAACTAGTATAAATAAGGGTCTTAATGTTAGGATTCTGTGTGTTCATTTTGTACAAATCACTCACATATTGCTCAAGTATCAAGTGTTAAGAGAACGAGTTTCGCTGAGAAATGTACGTATGACACCACCATCAATTTAAATACATTTGTATCTTTCTTTATTCAAGTATCTTCAGATATTACTGCATTTCGTTTACTTCCTGTCATTTACATTCCTGCATTCTTCATTTCCATTCTATTTAGTTTCGAAGCATTTAAGTTTCTGCACTTTAAGATTCTTGCACTTTACAGTTTTGTCTTATATTTTATCTTTATATGATCTTTCGCTGATGTTGTATTTACGTGTATAACAAGGTGATTGTTAATCTTTATTTCTTTGATTAAACATTTCTTATTTCGAGACAAGCCAACCATAGACATGATTCGAACTATCATGAATAACAACCTTTTTGACTATGTGCTAGGATCAATCTAGTCGATCCTGCGAGTAACCAAATCATATTTATTATAGTTTGGAAGACTAGTGGTTGTTTACCGGAAATCACCGTAAACAAATTGGCACGCCCAATGGGACAGTGTCAAACAGATTGTTATTAATTGATTGCTTTGTTTTGTCTAGAAAATATCAAGACCTTGTATGAACCTTAGGAACGGTAAATTAACCAACAGTGCACAACCGATTCCTAAACGAAGGTACAACAAGAAAATGGTCAATGTGGCCAGTGCAGGGGGAGATCAGGATCCCCCACAAGGGTCAGGAACAGTAGCGGCAAGTTCTTCACATGTTTCGACTTCTGCTCCAGAAACCCAGGCTATACCGGTTTCGACGGAATCTGATCCTATAGGTAATTCCCAGGCGATACCTGAAAATACTACAGGGACGACAGGAACGCTCCCAGTTTCGAGTTCGACTGCTATCCCTTCATTAACAGGTACAAGCGAGATACCGCATTTCGCAACTAATACCACAAATCAGATGTTTACCCCAAAACCACCACCTGCCTTAGAGATGTGGAGATCCCATTTTCAATACGGAATGCCACCTTCATACTTGATAGGATTAGGAGGAGCGGGGCCTACATACACTACAACTAACCCAACAGCGTTTTCTCCTAATGTTGGTTCGATAGGTCGAAACGGGCAGAATACGACTTTCTCTGCCCAAGTACCCCCTTTTACCACAAATAGTCAAGCAGCATTTTGACAAGAAATGGATGCTAGTAACCATGATATGTTAGTAAATCTTGCTAAAGAATTGGGGTCCATTTTGAATCCGTTAGCAACAAACATTGCTAGGACTAACCACGATAATGCGGAAACCTTCCAAAAAATATCATCTCAAATGAATCGAATGGCAGATTTTCTAGGAGTTCCACAGAATAGACGAAGGAACAACCAATCAACTTATTAGGAGGGGCAACCCATTCTAGAACAAGTTAGACCCCCAGTACCGCCACCTAGGCCAACATCAGTCGAACAAAATAGAGTCGAACAAAACCAAGTGATAGACTTAGAAGCTCGAAGTCAAACGACTAACGTTGGCCAACAAGCAGTTACCCAGCCACAACCTAATTTAGTGGTGGTAAGAAGAAACGAACATCCTGATGAAGTGGTGCATAGGGTTAGGAGAGACAATTTGGCAACAGAGAACAACCTTACTGCTATGATAGAGAGAATAATGGCTAACAATGGCCTTAATACCGGGCTTTGACGCCCAAACTATACATCCCCAATAGCAGAATATATTATGCAAACGGAATTGCCAAGGGGTACCAAAGTACCAAAATTTACTAAGTTTTCAGGGGACACCAATGAATCTACCATGGAGCACATAGCCAGATATCTGACGGAAGCAGGGGAACTAGTAGGGAACGAATACTTAAGGATTAAATACTTCCCTAGTTCGCTGACAAAAAATGCTTTTGTTTGGTTCACTACGTTGCCCCCAAATTCCATAGATGCATGGGCACACTTGGAGAGATTATTCCATGAACAATTTTACATGGGTCAAACCAAGATAAGCTTGAAAGAATTGGCTAGCATCAAGAGGAAATTCACGGAGTCTATAGATGATTACCTGAACAGGTTCCGTTTGTTGAAATCAAGATGCTTCACGACTGTCCCAGAACATGAATTAGTTAAAATGGCTGCAGGTGGCCTAGGTTATTCAATTTGAAAGAAACTGGATACTCAATACCTGAGAGATATGGCCCAATTGGCAGACAGGGTTCGACAGGTCGAACGGTTAAAAGCAGAAAAGGCCAGAGCAAGTAAGAGTTATAAGAATGAGAGAGTAGCATACGTCGAAGCAGACGATGGTGATAGCGAACCTTTCGACGACTCATACGACATGGAAGAGGTCGAAATAGATCTTGCTGAGTTAAAAGAGGCGCCACCCTATTCTTGCAAATTGCTTACCCCTTCTAATGGAAAGAATCCAATAGAGAATGATAAAAGCGATAGATTTCCTAAGAAGACTTATACATTTGATGACACTAAATGTGACGAAATGTTTGACTTATTAGTAAAAGATGGCCAAATGATAGTACCTCCCAACTTAAAAATTCCTTCGTTGGAACAACGAAAGAAGCGAGGTTTTTGCAAATATCACGGTTTTTTAGGCCATAAAACTTCACAATGTTTTCTTTTCAGGGATCTAATTCAGAATGCTATCAAGGATGGACGTCTGAAATTCGCTGACAAAAACAAGAATCCTATGAAGGTTGACACAGACCCTTTGAATGTGGCTAACACTAACTTGTGTGAACCACTTGACGTCAACATGGTGGAAGTATCTGAAGTTGATGCTGTTGAATTGGAGATAATTTCAAGTGGAAAGCAGGCTACTGAAGGCCTAAATGGCAATTCGATCTTCAATACTGATGTTGAAGGATCCTTTGATGCTGAAATGACTGAAGATCTGAAAGGAAAAACAAGTGAGGCCACTGAAGACCTCACAGTAAAGCTTCAGCAGATACGAATTTCTGAGGTTCCTCCGGCAGGTGTTAACATGGTCAATGTTAGACGCCCTTTATCTGAAATTGAAGAACTAGAAAAATAGCTGATAAGGGAGAAAGGAAACATTGAAATCCCGCCAAGGGGAAACAGTCTGAAGGATTATCTCTGGGATTGCCATGTGAAAAATGGTGGAAAAAGGCTGATGTGCCCAAGATGTTCAGTGATGACAAATCGAAGGATTCAAACCAATTTCGAGAGGGCCCTGCGAGAAAGAATGGAGCAACCTTGGAGAGGAGGAAACTTGCTGCTGAAAGTATACCCAAGGTCTGAAGAAAGCTTGGTTGGTTTCTTGGTCAGGTGTCACAATGACAATTCTGATGTTGCACTGTGCCCTAGATGTGGTGCAGTCTATGACGAACTGCTAGCAGGATCATTCGAAAGGGTGTATCTTTATATGGGTCGGGAGACCCAGGGACTTCGTCCTAATTTGTATGGGTTCGACAACCGGACCCCATCAAGGAGGCCTGACAGCCCACACCCTATAGCTCAAAGGGTCACATTCAAAGTTCCTGCAGACATACCCAAGGATAGATGGATGCAAGCTGGTACCAGAACCAACAAATGGCAAAGTTGGGACCAAGGAGGAAGAACTGCAATGGCATATAGGAAGCAATTCCAGACTTCCAATCGAGAGATGTACAGGTTGGAAAACTACAAAGGCAAAAATCCTATGTCCAGATCCCAATGGAGAAGGCACCAGAGGATGAAGAAAGCCCAAAGGGAATACAAACCAAGGGAGACTGGAGAATCAAGTAGCAATCAGATCCCAATGCAGGGGGCAAGGACAAGTAAACCTCCAGTGGAGCGTAAGTTGTTCGATTCTGAAAATGAGAAAGAAGAAGAAAAGATGCATTCCAGCCCTTGGAAGGAAGACGATAGGTTGACGAATGACTTCGACTCAGACGGAGTATCGTCTATAAATCTCAATTGCAATGTTGTGTCAGTACTCCCTCATGAGTATAACCAAGAAACAGAAGTCGAAGATTGTGAGGAAGCTGATGAGGAAGAAATGGCAAGACACAGACCTGTGTGTTATTATGTGCTGAACAATGGGGCAGTCGAAGAGCAGAACGCTTTCTTCAAAAGGCCTGATGAAGGTATGAGGAATCATTTGAAACCACTCTACATAAGAGCCAAGATTGAAAATGTTGGCATTAACAAAGTGTTAGTAGATGGGGGAGCAGCAGTAAACTTAATGCCCCAATATATGCTGAAGAGAATTGGTATGTTCGATACTGATATAAGACCACATAATATGGTTCTGTCCAACTATGAAGGCAAGATACGACAGACTTTAGGAGTAATTCAAGTGAATTTAACTGTGGGTTCCGTCACCAGGCCAACGATGTTCATGGTGATACCAGCAAAGGCTAATTACAATCTTTTACTTGGAAGAGAGTGGATCCATGGAGTGGCGGCTGTGCCTTCGACGATGCATCAAAGACTAACCATTTGGAGAGAAGATGGCATAGTAGAGAACATCGAAGGAGATCAAAGTTACTACATGGCTGAAGTCAATCAGATCAATAAAACTAGTTTCGACAGGAATCTGGCAAACATAGGACCTTGTCATGCTGCTGAAGACATATACACTCCAAACAGAAATGCTTTGTACTATTTGTCTTTACATCCTAATGGATTCCAATGGAATAGAGAGATAATGGATGGTCTAGAAGATATCCCACCAGTGGAGCATTCACCACCAATACGGCCAACAGGTTGGGATGATGACATTGTCGATGTCTGAGTCATCCTTCTTCGAAAAGATTTTGGCTTATATAGCCGAGAACAAAAGAAAAACGGCTCTTGAAGCTGAATTATCAAGCATGAATGCTTAACGCAGTTCCAAGAAAGGAAGAAACGACAGATTCGGGGATACACATGATCCCTCAATCCCTCGAAGATCCAGTTCAAGCCAAAGAGATTTCAGGGGAAGAGATAAGTCAAAGACTGGATGCAATCTACGACGAAGAGCCTTTGGGATTCGAGAAAGACCCAATGGGGGCAAATATCAAAATGTTAGCCCAAGATCCACTCGAAGAGGTAAATCTCGGAGATGGAGATCAGAAGAGGGTAACATACATCAATGCGAAACTGGCGCCAACACTGAAGGCAAAAGTCATTGCGTTATTGAAGGAGAACAAAGATTGTTTTGCATGGGACTACGACGAGATGCCTGGTTTGGGGCGAGATTTGGTCGAATTAAAGCTGCCCATAAAGGAAGGAAAAAAGCCCATCAAGCAAACTCCTAGGAGGTTCGCACCAGAAATTCATTCGAAGATCAAAGCCGAGGTCGAAAGACTTCTACGATGCAAGTTCATCAGAACCACGAGGTATGTCGAATGGATTGCTAATATTGTACCGGTTATTAAAAAGAACGGTTCATTAAGAGTATGTATAGATTTTCGTGATCTTAACGCAGCAACGCCTAAAGATGAATATCCCATGCCTGTGGCAGAAATGTTAGTGGATTCAGCCGTAGGCTTCGAGTATCTAAGCATGTTGGATGGATATTCTGGGTATAACCAAATCTTCATTGCAGAAGAAGATGTGTCTAAAACAGCTTTTCGCTGCCCAGGGGCCATAGGCACCTATGAATGGGTTGTAATGCCGTTTGGTCTAAAAATGCTGGGGCAACTTATCAAAGAGCAATGAATTCTATATTCCATGATTTCATAGAAACTTTTATGCAAGTAAACATAGATGACATTGTGGTGAAATCTGTTTCGGATAACAGTCATCTTGACCATCTGAGCCAATCGTTCGAAAGAATGAGAAAACATGGCTTGAAGATGAACCCCCTTAAATGTGCTTTCTTTGTGCAGGCTGGAGATTTCCTAGGTTTCGTGGTCCACAAAAAGGGAATAGAAATTAATCAAAATAAAATAAAGGCTATTATGGAAACAAAGCCTCCATCCACGAAGAAAGAATTACAGTCTTTACTGGGGAAGATAAACTTCTTGAGAAGATTCATTTCCAACTTGAGTGGACGCACGCAAGCATTCTCTCCCCTACTTCGAATGAAGCAAGGAAAGTTTGAATGGAGTGCTGAACATCAAGAAGCTTTCGAGAAGATAAAGCAATACTTGATGCATCCACCAATCTTATCTCCCCCAAATGGGAAGAAACACATGCGCCTGTATATTTCAGCGTCAGATAACACAATAGGTAGCATGTTAGCTCAAGAAGATGATAATGGCATCGAAAGAGCCATTTATTACTTAAGTAGGGTACTCAATGATGCAGAGACTAGGTATAGTGCAATAGAAAAACTCTTCCTTTGTCTATATTTCTCTTGTATCAAACTAAAGTATTATATAAAGCCAGTTGATGTTTATGTTTCGTCTCATTGTGATGTGATTAAACACATGCTATCAAAGCCTATATTGCATAGTCGAATTGGAAAATGAGCGTTGGCCCTTACTGAGTACTCTTTGATATTTCAACCCCTTAAAGCAATGAAAGGTCAAATCGTATCGGATTTCATTGTTGACCATGCAGTGGTTGAAAGCCCTCAACAATACGTAGAATTGAAGCCTTGGAAGCTATACTTCGATGGTTCAACCCATAAAGAAGGAACTGGCGTTGGAATACTAATAATTTCTCCTGATGGAATTCCAACAAAGCTCAAGTATAAGATCGAAGGTCCCTTATGCTCCAACAACGAAGCTGAATATGAAGCATTTATTGCTGGACTTGAGGCTTTGTTAGAATTGGGGGCAACCAGAGTCGAAATTAAAGGAGACTCTGAACTAGTGATTAAGTAGTTGAAGAAAGAATACAAGTGTATCAAAGAAAATCTGATCATGTACTTTGTCATAGCAAATAGGCTGCTCAAAAAATTCGAGTACGTGGATCTAAATCACGTTTCCAGGTTGAAAAATTAAGAAGCGAATGATTTGGCACAGTTAGCTTCAAGATACAGGGTATCAAAAGAGAAACTAGAAGAACTGATCGAAGTAAGAGGCAAGGCAATGGCTACAAGGCTCTCCCCAAGTGACTTGGAGAACTCTAAATTAGGTTTTGCCAAAAAACAAGAGTTTGAAGTTTTGAATGTAGACTCCTTGGCAGACACAGACTGGAGAAGTCCAATTGTGAATTATTTGAAAGATCCTTCGACAGACACAAATAGAAAGGTAAAATATCGAGCCTTATCATACTTCTTAATGGGAAATGAATTGTTTGAGAAAACCCCCGAAGGAGTTTTATTAAAATGTCTGGGCGAAGCGGAAGCGTATTTGGCTCTTTCAAATGTGCATAGCGGTGCATGTGGTGCACACCAAGCAGGGCACAAAATGAAATGGATTTTATTTCGTTATGGAATGTATTGGCCCTCTATGTTGAAAGATTGCATAGAGTTTGCAAAAGGTTGTCAAGAATGTCAAGAGCATGCAGGTATTCAACATGTCCATGCAAATGAGTTAAGTTCAATAATAAAACCATGGCCTTTCAGAGGTTGGGCATTAGACTTAATTGGAGAAATTCACCCTAAGTCTTCTAGAGGTCAAAGGTACATTTTGGTAGGAATAGACTACTTCACAAAATGGGTCGAAGCGATACCACTTGCGAATGTGGATCAGGAGGCTGTAATTGAGTTTATTCAAAAACACATCATATACAGATTCGGAATCCCAGAAAGTATAACCACAGATCAAGGATCAGTGTTCACTGGGCGAAAGATGCAAGACTTCCCCAAAGAAATGGGGTTCAAATTATTTAACTCTACACCTTACTATGCTCAGGCAAATGGACAAGTCGAAGCAGCAAATAAAATAATAATTGGTCTCATAAAGAAACATGTAGGGAAAAAACCCAAGAACTGGCATAAGACTTTGGACCAAGCGCTTTGCGCTTGTCGAACATCGCCAAAAGAAGCTAGAAACACAACGCCTTTCCAATTGACGTTTAGACATGATGCAGTACTCCCAGTCCAAATATACTTGCAATCAGTCAGAATCCAAAGGCAAGCAGAAATTCCTCCTAACACTTATTGGGAATTGATGATGAATGAATTAGTAGATTTGGACGAAGACAGACTTCGAGCATTGGAGATGATAAAAAGACAAAAAGCAAGAGTGTCCAGAGCATACAATAAAAAGGTGAAAGGTAAAACGTTTATTAGTAATGACTTAGTTTGGAAAGTTATTTTACCTATAGATCGAAAGAATTAAGCACTTGGTCAATGGTCCCCACATTGGGACGGACCCTTTCGAATCTTGAAAGTGTTTTCAAATAACGCTTATGAAATAGAAGAATTGGCAGAAGATCGTAGGATTTTAAGGGTAAATGGGAAGTATCTGAAAAGATACAAACCAAGCATGCATGAAGTAAAGATTCTTGCAAAAACGTAGATATTCGAAGTACGTAACGTAGGCCAAAATGGTGGAGCTAACACCAAAATGGCTGTATGTTCAAACAAACATGCATGGTAAGTACAATAAGAAGACCAAAGAAACGTCAAAATATTTTTTCATTAATACCAAAGGAGTACATGCGTTACAGAGAAGTTGGTTCCCAAAAAACATTGAAGACTACAAAATGTAAAACATAAAGCCTAAAACAACCCAACTCCTAGTTGATCCTTTGATCCAAACCCTCTAGAGACAGCAGGGGCAAGCTTTCCGCGTCGAACATGTCCAAAGATCCAGATCTGCGCATCCTTCCCACTATCCCCTTTTTAAGGAACATGTAAGATAAGAGTCTTCCATATGGAAGGCATGTTACTACGCCTTGTCGAGCAGCAGCCATGGAAACTGCTTCAACAAGTCCTTTGAAGATCATCAGAGGAAAGTTGATTTTCTTCCCACGGAGGGCACAGAGTATAAACTCTAAATCCTCCACCATGATGCTATTTTGATCATGGTTTCATGGACGAAAGTTGCCCACGAGGAGTTGATGCCAAACCCTGATGACCTTGGCGCTGAAAGGATCATTATCCATAAGAGTCCTCAACATAAGATGAGTGGTCATGTTGAAGGTATTGTCGTCAAAAGTCTCCCCAGAGTTGTTGCATCTCAGTAGGTTGGAGATGGTGGAGGGAGTGATAGTGATATGGGCCCTTCGAACCTCAGAAACGATAGTGGTTCTGCCTTCCGGATCTATGCACAGAGACGCAAACATCCAAAACTCCGCTAACATATTGGGATAAACAGATCCCTCCAGCATTTCATAGTAAAACTCAAGATCTTGATTAGCAAAGAGGGCGCTAAGACTTATGAAGTTTTCATCAAGCTCTTCTTCAGAAAGTTTGAATTCTTTCTTAATGCAAGCCCTGATGTTAGCATGAGTAAGGGGTAGTGCCATTTGGAGAAGAAGAGTTGGAAAAGGTTTTGTCTGATTCTGTGTTTGAGAGAATGCAAGAAGGAACGAAGTTTTGGGGCAAAGAGTTTGAATAAAGTGTGAAGGAAGAAATGGAATGCCAACCCTTTATATAGAATAAGTTGGCAGTAGAGGAACAGTTTGTTTTAATGATTGATTGGACTGCGTTTGGTATTCCAAAGAGAAGTTATGGCTTCCGCCGTTTCCCGCCCTTGGAAATTGAAATATAATCATGATGAGAACTGATGCACGCACGTCTCAAAGAGACGTTTTGGAAAAGGTGACGTCAGCTTTCAATGATGGTTACGGCTAAGGGTAGTAGAAACGTCAAGTCTAGGCTCAAAGGGCTGCGAAGGATAATCATGTCACGTGGTTACATTTATTAAAATTACTGTGACAGTGGAAAAAGTATATTTTGGCAAGTTTTAGAGAATTGCTAAGATATTACTTATGATAATTGCAAAATAAAATATGTGGGGAGATTGAAAGATAAAGTTGCACATACATATATATATTCCTGGAGAAATTTGATTACAGAACGAGATAAGTACGTAACACAAAAAGAGTACAAGGTTCGAAGCAACTAATTAAAATCTTTGGGAAGGTTATCTTTTATCTTCGAGTACTGGATCTCCCATAAGGACATATGACGTTCGATCAATGCCTGTTGTCTTTTCAGTTCTTCGATCTCTAGCACTAGCTGCTGTGCCGTCTCGAAGTGTCGAATCCCTGACTGCTCCACTTCAGTTAATTCATCTTGATTGGTCTTTTGGATTTCTACCTGACGAGACTGGGCACCCTTTATCTTCCCTTTGAGTTGCTCAATTTCTTTCTTCCAGGCTTTGATATTTGTCTCACACTCTTCATATTCCCGTTGGTTCTTCGAACGCTCGAGCTTAAGGGTTTCAACCTTCTTCGTTGCATCGTTAGCAGCTTCCCATGAAGAACTGTGAGAATTCATTTTTGCTGTGAGTTGTCCGTCAATATCCCGTTTTCGAAGGAGATTAGATTGGAGTTGTTCAATCAGAGAACTCAATAAAACAATTACTTCTGAGATTTCCACTGGAACAAGAAGTAAATCCACTTTCTTCAGAAGGTTGTTTAGGCCATAATATTTGGTGGAATCCTTGCTGAGAGCTTCGACGAGGTTGGTTTCAAAGAACTTCTCTCTTATCTGACGAAGGAGTTTAGGAATATCATCCTTGTCACCAGCACCTTCCAAGATAGTCGAAGGAGCTCCAAGGGACGAAGTGCTATCGATACTCATCATGGTCTTGAGGAAGCTCACAGGATCAGTCTTCTTGAGTTGCTCTAGTTCTGAGGGAGTAGGCATCGCAGGAGCTTGCTTCGAAATAGTCACGGGACTCACCGTAGTTCCAAGGTTCAAGTTTTCATTAGAACCAGGTGTAGCCAGTTTGGAAGTTTCTTCTGCAGCATCCTTTTCAGATATAGTGTCTTCGCTGCCAGTTGGTTGTCCAGCTACGTTACCACTATTCGAACATTGCGTATTTTCCTCCATAGTTTCATCTTGATGAGTGGGTGGAGACTCATCATTTGAATGGCTTTCTTCAGAAGACGCAGTCGGAATGATGGTTGCAAGAGGTTGATGGTCTTCGAGAACGGGGGAAAGCACATGAGATTCGTGTTGAGAAACACCTGTGATGGACAGTCAGGATCGATTAAAACTAAAAGGCAGAAAATTCATCAGTCATTCGAAAGAGCAGATATTTACCTCGAAGTTTGTCAAGGTCAATGTGTAAACTTGAGGCTTTGAGATCAGAAGTAGAGGTACCAGCATCATCCTACATTTACAAGGTAAAAATGTGAGCTTAATCATTGGAATTAGAATGTAAAGAAATGATTAAATGATGAAACCCAGAATACCTTGGTCGGAATGTTGTCTGGACTGGATTTATGACTCTCCATAATGGGGATAGTGCTAGCGGCCTTCAAAGGTGATTCCTCGGAAGACACCTTGTCACTCGAAGAGGTGAGCTTCGAAGTCCCAGATCCCTTTCCTTTGGCTGAAGGGGTAGCAGGTTTTTGTCTTTTCTTTATCGTTTGTTTGGTGCGAGGAGGAGATTTATCTTCATCGTCTGAGTCGGCTGTTGGAGGAGTTTTTCGTTTCAAATGCGCTGGAGGCTTCGAGCTCTGAAGTGCATATTAAAACCAAGTGAGTGACATTCATTAAATTTTACAGGCTAAAATATAAGGTATCCATGTACCATAGGTTTTTTGCTAGTGGTAACAGAATCACTCCCACTCGCCCTGGTATTCCTCGAAGTCCCAGAACCCTTTTATACAAGGGCCTCCTTGATTTGTCTCTTTCGAGCAACAGCTGCGAACAAAATATCAATCAGTATTTCAATGAAAAAAGGGGGAATTAGTCGAAGGATTATCTAAACCCCAACCTTCAGGCATTGGAGTCAAAACGCGAACATGCTCAATATCTATATGAAGATGTCCTTTGAAAGTATCCAAGGTATGCTTAGTCGGGACCACTCGTTCAGCGCGTTTTTTAGTTTGTTCCTGAAGAATTTTCATAGGATTTCCACACACAAACCAGTCTGGAAAAGGAGGACTTAAAGCCACACCAAAATCAGCACTTGGCAGTGGAGGAAATTTTGGAGGATTAAGTTTGAAAGCCACTTCATAACGCAGTTCTGGTCGAACAGACGGGGGCAGTTTCAACTTATCCAGTTTAGCAGAAAACTTTTCACGTAAAGTAACCGCAGCCTCGCGAACGGTCCGACTAAGGTCATCAGGCCTATAGATAGTTTCAAAGAACTTTTGAAATGCTTGAATTTCTTTAATATGAGTCGAAGTACCTTTCTGGAAATTCTCCTGCACATCAGCAAAAGCTGCAGTTAGTTCTCGAGTAAGGCTGTCAGCATCAAAGATTTGCGTAGAATAATATTCTGTCCACCATTGATGAAAATCTATAGTGGAATAAAAAGCAGGCTCGAAGGAAATGGGAGACAAAGTGGTGATGCCAACGTATCGGGAGATTTTTTATTCATATTTATCTTCTGTCAGATGCGAAGTGTGTAGGCACATGTGATTCCTTTTGTCATACAAACATTTCGGTTTGAGTTGAACCAGCCCAAATTGTCTTGAAACCAGATTCGGTTGATAGTAGAGGAGACAACAATGACTTTTTGGAGATCGAAGTCGGTGATATAACAGCTTTGGGGTGAGGAAAGCCTCCCAGATGATCATAGATTCAGCTTGTTGATCAGGAGAAGTGGCTGGAAATTCTCGAGTAAACCATTCGGGACCCACCTTACGTTGTACGAATGGAGCCATTGAAGGAGTGAATTGATAACGTTCAGCGAACATCATCATGAATGCCAGGAAAGTTTCACGAAGTTTGCCACTTTCTTCCTTTGGAGTTAGGTAAGCCAACCTGGTTCCTTCTACTGTTCGATCCTTTATGGTTTCACTTTCTTCATCAACGACATTTTTATATGGGAGGTGAGCCTCGAAAGTGGCATTAAGCCATAGTTGCAACAGCCAGAAAGGACCAGCGAAAAGAAGAGACCCTGTTTTGTAGTTCTTAACAAGGTTCGTTGCCTCACCAAGTTTCTCATAAAGAAATCCTAGGATTAACTGGCCTAGGTTTAACTTTATCCCAGCATTTAGCTGGTTAGCCATGCAAAGATATCTTTTTGCTACTTGTATAGACCTAGAGCAAAAGACACATCTCGAGAGCCAAAGTGCCAGAAACGCTATGTGTTCTTCGTCAGAAACGTTTGGGTCCGTTTCATTATGGTATTGTTGAATGAAGGCAGTATAGGTGACTGTTGCTTCGTTAAAATTAATGGTGTCAGTATCCATGAAATTAGGGTCGAAGGTTCCCTAGTTGGTTGAAGCCCTGTAATGGCAGCTACATTGAAGAGGGTAGGGGTAACCATCCCGCATGGAAGGTGAAAAGTATTGTGAGAAGCATCCCATAAGTAAACTGACGTTACTAACATGGTTTGGTTATATTCTAAACCTGTTTTGGATAATTGGATTAAATCGTAAATCCCTAGATGTTTCCAGAAAGGCGCTTTTTGCTTTTCTACCTTCGTTAGCCAAGCGTAATACAGGTCAGGATCCTTTGCTAACGGGATTGACCTAAAGACTTTCACAAAATTGGTTACATAGTTTAACCTAATTTTTTCTAAGGCCAAAGGAGTTTCAATTGAGGTCTCTGTTGGATTATCAGGGTTTGCTGAGACTGGGTGGCCTTCATCGTTTATCCTATTTTTTCTAACTAAAGGCCTAGTCTTATAATAAGCAGGAAAGAATTTGTTCAAAGCGGAGTTATTTTCTCCTGGTAAAGGACCCATGAAGGCATGAGTTTTTCCAGAAAGTTCAAAGGGAATGATTACCTGAGAAGCATAGATGGCGCGCGCCTCTGCAGTATTTGGATTTGGTATGTGTTCTTGATCCCCTGTCTTCATAGGATTTTGAAGTTTTAGAACAGGTTGAAGAACATTTGAAGAAGACGCCATGGGTAAATTTGATTTGGGAAATGGGTTTGAATGTAACCGAAGATGTTCTTTTCTGTGAAGAGAATGAGGAGATAGAAGTGAAAGTTATATGAAGGTGGAAGTTCAAGTATTTAAAGGTTTAACGGAAACCCTTTCAAATCTTTTGGGTAAAAGCCAAGAGACACGCGGCAGGCGTTGATTTAATCCAACGGCGGTCGAATAATTATTAGCTTTACTCCTAGTATATAGGAGTAATGATCATGAAGTAAGACCAGAACATGGGAATGTAAGTTATGAGAAGACATCTTTGAAAATGACAAGACGTTTTGGAAACAGAGTCATAAATGATTATGACGTCAGTCAATAGTCTTGGAACTCTAAGAAGTAAGTAAAACGAAATCTTATTATAACAAGAAACGCCTATTTCTCTTGTTTTCGAAACAGGCATTTATTGGGGGGCAATTTGTTAGCTGAAGATTTCGTTTGGGAAGAATATCTTTCGAAAGTTGAAATTCAAAGGAAGATGGATACTGATGACCATCTTTGAGATAAAAAATGGCTACTGATGGCCATGTTCGAAGGTGATGGTTTAAGTTGGAACGGAGATAGTTCGTATTGAAGCTAAGTTCGAAAAGAATTATCTTTGGGGACTTAAACGTTTTACGAAGATATGCAAAGTACTGAAGCTTAGCGTATTTTCGTGGTATTATTGATTCTGATTTCTTTGCCACGCGTCGAAAGAGGATTCAGGCGGGATGATTTGAATTTCGAAGTAGTTTATGTAACCGCACGAAGACAGATGGCATACCTGGATTTTCTGCGGGCAACGTGGCATTAGATTAGTGTAGGACCGTTAGGGTCGAAACTAGTATAAATAAGGGTCTTATTGTTAGGATTCTGTGTGTTCATTTTGTACAAATCACTCATATATTGCTCAAGTATCAAGTGTTAAGAGAACGAGTTTCGCTGAGAAATGTACGTATGACACCACCATCAATTTAAATACATTTGTATCTTTCTTTATCCAAGTATCTTCAGATATTACTGCATTTCGTTTACTTCCTGTCATTTACATTCCTGCATTCTTTATTTCATTCTATTTAGTTTCGAAGCATTTAAGTTTATGCACTTTAAGATTCTTGCACTTTACAGTTTTGTCTTTTATTTTATCTTTATATGATCTTTCGCTGATGTTGTATTTACGTGTATAACAAGGTGATTGTTAATCTTTATTTCTTTGATTAAACATTTCTTATTTCGAGACAAGCTAACCATAGACATGATTCGAACTATCATGAATAACAACCTTTTTGACTATGTGCTAGGATCAATCTAGTCGATCCTGCGAGTAACCAAATCATATTTATTATAGTTTGGAAGACTAGCGGTTGTTTACCGGAAATCACCGTAAACAGTTACACGTACATTTCTCAGTGAAAACTCTTTCTCTAACGCTTGATACTTGAATGATTTGTGAGTGATTTGTACAAAATGAACACCCTTGGATCCTACCACTAAGACCCTTATTTATACTAATTCGACCCTAACGGTCCTAATCTGACGAAATGTCACGTTGCTTGCTTGCATGCGCTTCAAATTTCTGGGGCTCCACAAGTCCTCCTTGATATAAACGGAACTTTTCGAATTTCAAATCTTCCCGCTCGAACCTTCTTCGACTCA
This sequence comes from Vicia villosa, assembly GCF_029867415.1. Taxonomy (NCBI): domain Eukaryota; kingdom Viridiplantae; phylum Streptophyta; class Magnoliopsida; order Fabales; family Fabaceae; genus Vicia; species Vicia villosa. The sequence continues at coordinate 415,761 of NW_026705512.1, read as the reverse complement.
CAACAACGTGTTCTTCATGAAAGTATATCAAAATACCTTAAGTTTCAACAGCCTTTATGTTTCGAAGGCCACTTAAGTTTTCGAAGGTCATCTTCTCCAATTTAGCTTCGATTTAGGAATTTTCATGATATATAACAATCTTAAAAATAGCCATTCAAAGTCATTCTTCCTCTGAGACTTATATCTTCGAAGAATATAAATAATATTCGAAATCTCCGGCTAACAAAGAGATACATATTTATAATAGCCAAAATCCAACAAATCCATACCAAATTCCAAAAATATCTCTTTAAATATTAGAATAAAATATATTATTATAATCTTATAATATCTCTTACTATTATAAATATATATCATATAATATCTTTTAGACTATTAAAAATATATCTTATAATATCTTTTAGAATATTATAAATATCTTATAATATCTTTTTATATTAACTTATATGATCTCCAAATTAATATAAAATATTCTAACATTAATGAATGGATCAATGAACCGAACCGACCCAACCCGATACCCGTAAATCGCTCGAACCAGATTATTTTTCGACTTTCTGAATTGTTGACAATCTCAAAATATGTTTTTTTTCTCTTCATCAACAAAGGTTTTAAAGCATACTTCAATAAAATTTTCAATAATATTTTATAATTTATTTGAGGGAGTTTTTAGGAACCTCCAAAAAAATAATCGGAAACATCAAGTTAAGTGTTTGTTGTGATATAACATCCTACCAGGTTTGACTTATAGACTTAACAAATACAAACTCACGGACAGTAAAACAAACACTTAAAAATACAGGACTGACTCAATATGTTATATAGCATGACTTAGGGAATTATAAATAAATATAAACCTAACAAAAAGGCAATTTTACATCAACCAAGCTTCTATCCAATAACATTAAATTATGTGAATTCTCCTTCTTGGGCATGGTTTTCTCCTTTCCAATCACCAATCTACCCTAAAGATTGTTTGTGCATTCTTCCAAATCTTTTTGGTACTCCTCTTGTAATATTTTGATGCTTATTGTATCCATTCACGATTGGATGCAGTATGCAGTAGCTGCGAAAATTTGATTTCCTCGTTACCCTTGATAGATGTCTCCAGAAAATTTTGAGATTCATCTCCACATTAACACCTTCCGTCTGAGTTGTTTGGATTGTTTTACTTCCATGCACTTCTAAGCACATGCACAATTTTTTCTCTTTATTATTGAAGATTAAAAAAAAGCTAATTCAAAATATAAAATAAAAATGAGGAGAAGCTAACCTATAGCTATTAAACTGATAATTAATTTATCTTTTTTCCTTTTTTTGTTTTATTTTTAAATAAAATAAATTTGTTGAAATACTTATTATTCAATTTTGTAGTCAGATAGAAGTTCACATCTTACCCGACAAAATCTAATAAACGACAACAATCGGTAAATTCAAACAATGAGATTGGATTAAGAATTAATCATCTATAAATCTACGAAAATGAGAATGATGAAATATATGAAATTGATTTGTATGTATATTTTAAAATAAATTCCTTATTCATTAATTTATTAATTTATTTATTTAGATACAATTTGAATTTTAATAAATTATTTATATGAAGGATGTGAGTTTGTAAAATGGTGACTGATGTTAAGACTAATATGTCTAATATTTTTATAACATTATAAATTTATATTAAAATATATATATATATATATATATATATATATATATATATATATATATATATATATATATATATATATATATATATATATATATATATATATATATATATATATATATATATCTTAAATTAAAAATTGTTTAGAAAAAAAGAAGAAGTAAAACATTTAACTTTGAGGAACATAAACTTTACCCCACAAATATAATAAAACTATATAGATTAAAAAAAAACTCATATTAAGATTTATACCTTTTGAGTGAAAATTATGTAAATGAATTCCATTTTATATATTTAAAATGTTATATCATTAGAATGTATAATTTATATTTTTTGTTAAAAATATTATTAATATATTTAAATAAATACATTCCTATATTACAATTTGGCTCGGTATATATAATAGTTAATAAAATATTAATTAGAACATGACTTTTCTATATAAAAGAAAAAATATAAAGAAAAAATATTATTAGTAGTTTCTGACAGACATAGAAACATGTGAATATGGAGAGAAGAAGAAGAAATCCAATTTAAATTGGTTTATAAGAAACAATCAATAAATACATCTTCATATTTTACCTAAATTTAATGTGTGTTACATGTAGATGAAGATCACCAACTACCGATAACAATATTTATATGTGTTAACATACAATAAGATCATGTATCATAAGAAGATATAAATGAACAACAACCATTATCTAATGACTAATTTTCTTTTTTTACATGAAATACGTTTATATTATAAGAAGATGTAGATGACCAATAACCAATAACTACATTTTGTGAATAAAAAAACTACTATTTTATGTATTTCGTGCAATGTGGTCATGTATTACATGAATATATAGAAAAACAAGAGCCAATAACCGATAATTGGATTTTAGTATGTAACATCAACTATATCGTGTATCACCCTCATAAATTTGGTCTAAACCCACAAATACTAAAGCCTCATCCAATCTTTATTAACTAAGGGTTGTTATGCATCTTTATTTTTTCAACAAATACTATATATATATATATATATATATATATATATATATATATATATATATATATATATATATATATATATATATATATATATATATATATATATATATATATATATATATATATTTTAAATTTGAAAAGAATGTATGTTTTTGTACATGTGCCCAGAGAACATTTAGAAAAAAATAAAAGAAAAAGAGCTTGTTTCACTCCAAACAGCATGCTTGCATTCTGAGTTCTGAATGAGCAGCAAACAACATTAAGAAGCACTTTTTACTTTTTCACTTTTTTAGCGTGTGATATGAATTATCTTTATATGTTGAGAAGTGCAAGACATAAAGGACTACATTCATATATATGCATATGTTTGACAACAAGAGCAATAGAAACAATTCAACTCACATGCATGACGAAAGTGCCTTAATCTTAAGAGGTAAAAAAATAAAGGTTTGAATTGTTTCTATTGCTACATACACATATACCCCTATGAAGTAAATGGGTTGTAAGAATTTTTCAAAGGAAAACTTTGTTTCACTTAAAACATGCATGAAAAGGATTGTGAACCACAAACAATGAAACCAAATTTATTTTGGATATCTTGTGAGATTTTCGGTCAGAGAAGAGAGAAAAAGGATTGAGTGTGAAAACTATTTATTATAACTTTGCAATTTGTAGTTTAAAAACAAATGGGCAGAAAGATATGTAGGGTATGTTACTTCGTTATTGTTTTTTTATTAAATATTTTTTACTAAAGATTTTATTTTTTATTTTAAAAAATTGAAAAAATTTAAAATAATCAATCAAAAAATAATTTAAATATTTTTTCGTAAAATATTATGTTAGTTATTTTATCCATTTCTATAACTTTTATGGATGTTAAATTTTCAAAAAATTACTTATATTTAAATATATTTTGAAAATTTTTTTATAATAATTATTTTATAAATATATTTTAAAAATATGTAATTTTAACTATATTTTAATTTTTAATAATATATATTTATATTACAGGAAGTTAAAATGAATTTTATAATTTATAAAAATAATTCGGAAAAAATTTAGTGTTTAAAATAATCATAAAACTATTTTTAAAAATAAAATAAAAATACATTTTTTAAAACTAAAAACAAGTCTATAATATTTAATAGAAATTATCATAACTAAAGATAATATTTACCCATTTTGTTAAGTCAACTCAATTAATAACTGACAATAGTCAAGTGAATGGAAAACATCTCACATATTCATCTGTCTAAAATTTTGACAATTAAATCGTAAAATTTTGACAAATAAACTTCTAAAAAAAATCATTTACATAATACAAATAAAAGAGTGAGAAAATTATAATTAATTGTGGCTGTTGGATTACACAAAAAGGGTAACACATTTAATCGGTAGACAAATCAATTTAAAACAATGGCACGCCTAAATAAAGAAACACTATCTAAACTTAAATATGAAGTTCGGTAAGTAAAAAACTTCTTTTTGCTTGCATGCAATGATATTGTCTCATGATTTTATTTCTTCCTTTCACATAGTGAATCTTCTCCATCAAGACATGACTTGATGTATCCTTAATAACGGAAGGTAAAATATTTGTGGAAAAATATTTTAAACACACAAATTGCATGCAAACAAGTGGCTAACTAAATATCTTGAACCACACCCTATTCCACGTTAGTAAGAATCTTCTCTTGTGATAATCTCCATAGATAAGCATTTTTTTTTTACACAACCAGCAATTTTCAAAGACTCAATATCATCATCATTATCATATGTTCCAATGCTAGACAAAGACGGGTCGTTTTTAATAATTTGGTGGACATGTACAACTTCTAATCAACATCGTCCTAATCAATCCAGAAGTTTCGTTCTAATTTTAAAAATGAATTTAAATTTAAAAATAAATATAGTTATAATAATTAAAAGACACATAAAAAATAAAAATATGTATTAATTATTAATATATTTAATTATAATTATTTTGAGTTTTGATCTATCTCAATTTTTTGTATGTATTAAATATTTTATTAATTTTTTATAATAATATTTTACTTATTTCGATTAATATTTATGAAAATAATTGGACTTTTCAAAATCCGAGGTTCCTAAAATTTGGGACCCTTTACTACAACATTTCTTACACTTGCACAGAGCCGGCCCTGGTTCCAATGCCTACTTTTATGCTTAAATAACTATTACTTTTCTTTTATCTTTTTTTCTTCAAAATAAATTTCAAGTTCCCCCAAATTATATGATTTTTAGTGTTATGAATACAAGTTAATCCTTCAAAATCCTCCCAACCAAAACCTTTCTATTATTTTCACCTAACTCTTCCTATTTTTCAAAGTCATCATCTCTCTTCCCCTCCAAATTCAAAAAAAATATTTTCTTTGTCATGTGACTATAGTTGTTAACTTATATACATATTCAAATTTAAACTTCAACCTATATGTTTAGGTTTAAAGAATTGTCACTTAATAAATCTAAAAATTTAAAGATGGCCAATAGACCCTAATATTTTGTATTGAAAAATAAAATTATTTTTCTCCAATAACAAAATTTCTCCAAAAGTAAATTGTAGCCATGAAAGCCTTTTACTTGATTGAACCAAAAATAAAATGATAAAATGAATGGGGACAAAAACAAAAATTTCAATTGATAATCCATAATCAATAAGTTTAGTAGTTTAAGTAGTGTCAATGCAATAAGTTTTGTTAAGTGGTATCTTCATCTTTTCTTATTCTTTTTTTAAAATGTTTGTTAAGGAATAAAAAGTATCATTAATATTGAAAGAAGATTCTGCTGTGTGTGTATGGGGGCGAGGGAAGAGATATTAAAATGATCTTTAGATTAGACGGTCGGATGTTTGTAAACCTAAGTTGAAAGATGGCTTGAGAGTCTGTGATCTCCACTTGGTTATTCTTGCTTTGATGTTTAAGTGTATGGACATTTTGTTTTCTAGATACAAAAGCCATGTTATTTTCTTCTTTTAAAGACGATACAAACTCTACTCTTTGGTCTTCTTCAACCAGAAGGAAATGATCTCTTTAGTAGGCTTTAGAGTTTATGCACCTTCTGATTGGTTTGTGGATAGTCTGAGACGGAAGATGGGAAACTTTCAAATAGTATGGTTTCTTACCGATGTAAAAAAAAATTAAAATTAAAATTGAATATTAGTTTATGTATAGAGGCGAAAAATATATTTAACTTTTTATTTTATAGTTAGCTACTTCTGAATTGGTTAAATCCAAAAAAAAAAAATCAATTCACATAGAAACCATTGAAGACCTAAATTGAATTGATTGATAACACTTTTTTTCTTCCTTTTTTTCAACAAGAAAATGCACCTATCTACTTAATATAAATCTAAGGTTGTCATGATGACAACCTTGACAATAACCCTAACCCTAAATCCAATGTGGCAACATATTAGAATTATAATGCTTATGTGGCAACATATTATAATTTAGAATTTTTATCCCTCTTTTTTAATTCTTCACACAAACTCCCATTTAATACCATAATTAATAATTATATTAAAATAAATAATAATAATAATAATAATAATAATTTTGTTTTATAATTTTTGTATTGGTTTTTGTGAATTAGAAGATAACGATGGTAAAATTGTATCACATTATTACCGTTTCAGAATTCTAATATTTATATTAATTATGATTCATAAGTATTATTGTAAAGTATTAATGATATTTTATTTAAATTCTAACAAAATCTGAATGGTCTAATAAAAACATATAATTCAATTGTAACGTATGTCACCAAAATAAAACGGTGGAGTATTAATTAATTAAAATTCATAAATGGTGAAGTATTAATTAATTAAAATTCATAAGTATTATTGTAAATGATCAATAATTTTTATTTCAAGTGTAACATACATCACCAAAATAAAACGGTAGAGTATTAATTAATTAAAACTCATAAACGGTGAACTATTAATTAATTAAAATTCATAAGTATTATTGTAAATGACCAATAATATTTTATTTAAATTCATAAATAGTGGAGTATTAATTATATATGTATATATAATGATTTTTCATCATTTAATTTATATATTTTTAGAACTTAAAATAACAATAATGAATATAATTGCAATGAATTAAATTTAATATATAAATTAGTATTTATGGAAGATGAATAGTAAAGATAGTGAAATGTTAAAAAAAAGAGTACATAAAATATTTTTTAAAAATAATTAATTTAAATATGTAATTGATGAAATAAATATATTGATAACACATAAATATTAAAACTACATCTTTTTCTATTCTGTAACTTCTATATTATTATTATGGTAACCCACTCATTTATTATAATAAAAGGAATGTTAATTACTAATTTGATTGATTATTAATTTTTTTAGAGGTTATCGTTATTGGGTAATCATTATTTTCTACAAACAAATCTTTGATGTGCATTGGTGGTATGTGTATATATATGTCTCTGTGATGTTGAGTAATCATTATTTTCTACAAATAAATCTTTGATGTGCTTTGGTGGTGTTTTTACATTTTTATAATTATTTTTTCACTTTACCTATATGTATTGACATTTGTTTTTGTGGCATAAAAGAAACTCTAATTATTCTATTAGAAATATTTAAAATTTCAATTATATTGATATAGTTTTTGTTAGTCTCCTATTCTGACTTTTGTTTTCTAATTTTTTATTGTTTTTTGTGAGTTAGAAGATTATGATGGTAAAATTATATTACATAAATTACTGTTCGGAAGTCTAATATTCGTCAGGTAATTTATAAACTCTTTTTTTTTATTAATGTGTTTTATTTGTTAGAGTTTTATTCTAACTTTATTTCTTATTCTTTATTGATTAACATAAATATAATTATTTTTTCACGTGTATCAGGAATAAAAAGACCTTTTTTTCAATTGTTGATGTATTGATGCTCTGAAAGTCTATGGGATGGTCGTTCATACATTTATTTTTTATCCAAATATTTTGTCATTTATCGCATTTCTACGATATTATTATTGTATTTCTAAAGTTATTTAAAGAAGAATATTTCCACTATAATATGATACTTAATAAAAAAATATGTATTTTTATACAATCTTATTACATTGGTATTAAAATATGTTTTAATAATGTTTTTAACCAAAGTTTTATTACATTGGTATTAAATAAGTTTTAATAATGTTTTTAACCAAAGTTTTTTCAAAGAAATTATGTATGCTATAATACAAAAAGATTAGACACCCCTACTAATAATATTTTTATACACATACGAAATAAATGTTTTAGATTTTAATATTTATGATTACTTAATTTTCTCAAGATAGAATCAACAATTGTTAGTTTTTTTTATAATAAAATAAATGGGTTAAGTTTTTATTTTTTCTTCCAAAAGGAAAAATGATTATGGAATAAAATATGAATATTTGTAATGGTCTTTATATATTGTTTTATTAACAATATAATAAAAATTTAATCGGAATACATCGACAGTATAAATATCTTTATACTGACAATGAATCGTAATTGTCAGATCTTAAATTATATTTGAATTTTATTTTAATTATATATAAAGTAATAATTATAAATGGTTGCACTAACCGTGCATAACAATTAATCCCATATAATAATATTTAATTAATTTCACAACTATAAATTTTCTCAAATAATAAATTTATTATTTGATATTTGAAATTTTTATATTTAATGTAAATAGCTAAAAATAATCCTTTTTTTGTGGCCATTAAAATGACAATAATAGAAAATAGAATTAAAAAATTATAAGAATTAAAGTTTAGAATAAAAAGTTTTTGAAAATGTTAATTCAATGAAAATTTAAAAAAGAAAGAAAAATTAGTAAATAATGGTCAGTTAAGAATTGAAAGAAAGATTAAAAAAATAGGGTCTTGATAACCAGTGCCCTGGATAATTAGCATTGCCCTAAAATATATATTAAAGTGTTTTATATGTGTAAAATTATATTCAACTATAATATGTTACATAAATTTATTGTATATTTTATAGTTATTAAATTTATAATCTAAATTCATATTAACTAATAACTATGACATTTTAAGTAGTAGTAATATTTTACTTTTTATTGAGATTAATATTTTAAAAATATATGAAAATAATTTTCATTAAATTTTTTAAAGTCTTTCCGCGCATCGCGCGGGTTAACGCCTAGTTATTCAACAAAAATGACTATTGATAGAAATGAAAGTGTCGGTGGATTCATTTGTGACATGAAATGTAAAATAGAATGACAAATAGATTGGAGTGAGAAAGCAAAATCATGGTAGCCACTCATAGCCATGCTTGAGTTGACAAAAATCAGTTGACGAAACATAAAGATATTCATACCTATTTAAAATGCAATAAACAAATAATCATGCATTTGTCACTTTTATTCTTTTTTTTTCCTCTTAATTTTTAAAATTTTTCATCTTATCTCAAGTACCTAAATAATGAAGACATACCAATTGGATAGTACTTCTCAATTATTTCCGAGGTAAATCTATTTATTCAACAAAATGAAGACATATTTGCGCAAAACACGCGGTGATGTCATCTACCACAATCAACGCAGTTTGAAGATTGGGAACACAAAATCCACATGCATAGGCAAGATGAAATAAGAGCAAATTATGCGTATATTTGGACGGACTAGTTTGTGTTCAAAAATCATTTTTATAAAATAAAATAAAGTTTTATTTATTTTTTATGTTGAGAATTAAGTGAGTGTGGATAATAGTCCTACATTGAAAATGCATGTGGTGACTTGAACATATATATAAATGGGAGAACCCATTCACCTATCATCTCAGGCAATGTTTGGATTGATGACTAGAACGGAGCGGAGCGGAGTGAAACATGATGGAATGGAGTGAAGCGGAGCGGAATGGTATTGAGATTTCATTCCATTCTTTGTGTATATTTTATAATTTGGCGGAGCGGAATAGAATATTTTAGTTCATTTCATTGCATACACCCTAAATTGGGTGGAATGAAAATTGAAGGATATGATGGAATAGGATGGAATGGATTCCATCATATTCCATTCCACTCCATCCATTATTTATAAATCCAAACAATGGAATCTTATTAAATACCACTCCACTCCATTTCATTCCATCACATTCCATCAATCCAAACATACCCTTAAGGTTTTAGGTGGAGAAGTGGTGTGTCTCCCACAGAAGTGTGTTGCTCAAGTGGAATGTTCTGGAAATAAATGATGCTCCCGAACTCGACCCTCCCCCGATGTTGCACTAACAAATGGTATCATGAGACTTTGGCTCGAGAAAAAGGACCGGCAAAAACTTGTAGTTGAAAGTCAACGGATACATGTAGTTGAAGTCAACGGATACAAGTGTCTGTGGAAGAGAGAGCTTCCACATGAGGGGGATCATTCACAAAGGTGTGTTGCTCAAGTGGAATATCCCAGAAATAAATAATATTCTCGAACTCAACCCTCCCCCGATGTTGCGCTAACCTTTTATAGATTAAAAAACTAATTTTGAAATTCAGTAGCATAAATATAGATTAAAATCTAATAAAACTCACATCATTTTAAAATTATATATATATATATATATATATATATATATATATATATATATATATATATTAAAAACATAATTTTTATAAATTAATTCAATATAAGTAAACTGTAATTTTAATTTTCCATATTGTACATTGCATTTTTTAATTTCCCCCAGCCAAGGCATTCTAGGGTAATTTGTATACATAAAGAAACAATCATTTACATATCTAACAACTTAAAATTTTCAATAGAGATATAGGAAACATTATTTTATCTTTAAAAATATATATTTTTTTTAAAAGAATCGTATGTAGTCATCATTCATCATTTTGAAATGATTAGTCAGAGTTACAATCTAATGTCATCCGTTGGTCAATGACTCCAAATACAATACAAAAGAGAGATGAATGGTGTGAATTAAAAAAATATAATCCAATCGAGTTAAATATATTAGGAGTTATAATTATATAAACCAAACAAATAATAGGCAGCATAAAAGTAAAAAAACAAAATAAGAGTAAGGAAGAAATAAATTACAATAATAACCCAACCCCAAGACAAACAAAAAATGTCTCATTGTTTTTTTTCACTCTCAAAGCACTAAGGAAATTTAATGGAAAAAGAAATGAGAAAGGAGGGAGTAGAGAATTAAAAAGTATATAGAAATATGTTTTTTAGTGTGTTTTGAATGTGAGGAGAAACCCTCTATTTATAGGTGAAAAATCTAGCTCAAAAAGAAAAATGATTTATGGGCTTTTAAATGTCATAATCGATTATACCATAGGTTTAATCAATTATGAGCTCCACGAAAACAGAAACCTTAATTCCTAAAACTAAAAAGCTACAATAGTTAATGTCTTAATCGATTATGAGTGTTCTTAATCGATTAAGAAGTTTGATGCCTTGATCTAATCGACCGACTAAGGGCCTTAATCGATTAGACAGTGTATGTAAACAAGTTTCTTAAATATTTAGGAGCATTTTTTATCAATCCCATAAGAGCCTTGATGGTTCCTTTAAGCGTTTTAAGGTGTTTTAGAAAATTTAGAGAGGTTAAAACAATTTTACGCGAGTGTATGCGTTGCCTTAGTTATTTGGAAATTACTCTAATATCTTTACAATACTTAGATCACTTGTACACAAACCAGACGAGTTTTCTAATAGATAAGTTTTAATAAGGATTTTTGATACATACCATCATCAGAGATATTGTTTAATTAGAGATCATTAGTAATACTAATTCCATTAAACACTACTTCGCATTATGTGTTGTCCTTAAGATATTGCCTTTGACATCTTTTGATTTCATAAGCATAACATCTTGATCATAACTTCATATGATGACTTTACATTATAGTGTTATCATCATTAAAACCATTGAGATCATCTGACTACTGCAGACATTGTACCTGCAACCACATAGATCCACATTGTAACACCCCAATTCTACCCAAAGCATTTAGGCAAGAAAATATCAGAGTATTAAAATTTCATACAACACAATTAGGATGTTACACCAAGTAACTAAACAAACACCTAGAAAACAAACGGCCATCAGCGATGCCAAAAGTATACAACACCTGCCTATAACACGATACATAACACACGGAAGATATGAACATATACATATACGTATAGCTCTCACTCTCAAAGAGGAGTTTTCCAAAATAAAGAGTTTACAATGCACATCAGCACATCATCACATATACATGTTCAAAAGAGTTGTATACAAATAAATAACAACAGACTCCCGACTCCCCGGTGTTACGTATCAGAGCAACTGACAAGACCAACTGGAGAACTACCTCTTCCAAAGACTCCCGAAGCGGCTAATCTGCAGGATGCCACTCAAGCATCAAATCAGCAGAAGGGTGAGTATATAGTTCATTACGAATAAGTATAATATATGTAGCGACTAAAACACAATTAATCAAAATACAACACACGGATCAACATAATATCTCAAGAATAAAAGTCACGGCATTCCACTCATTCAACCACAATTGATATATAAGTAATGCGACACATGAATGATAACATAAATTATAAAGACAGACAATGATGAATGAGACTCGACTATGCATATGCATGTGGTACTAAATCCGGAGTAAACTCCTCCTTGTCATTATGACAAATACACCTGGCCGAGCATTATGCTGGGACTTTATTCCACTCAGGAAGCCTGCAGGCTGTCGTCATCGAGCATGTAGCTCCCACTGATGACCCTTGCTGAGCATTATGCTGGGACTTTATTCCACTCAGGAAGCCCGCAGGCTGTCGTCATCGAGCATGTAGATCCCACTGATGACCTCTTGCCACTCAGGCTAATATACCGTTACCGAGCATTAAGCTCCTACTGGTAACCAATGTTAGAACAAGATTTGTTCTGATCAATATTCTTAGTTTTGATGATAACAATGTATATGAATTTTGTATGAGATAATGTGGTACTCTAATACTATGAATTTCCATTTAAGGAATTATATAAAGAGTATGCACAAAATCAGCGCAAGAAGCACTGACTCAGAAGTTTCAGCATGCAACATCAGAACATGGTCTGGCAAGACATCAGAAGATGGTCAAGCAGAATCAGAACATGGTCTATGGAAGCATCAGAAGAACTTGAGATCAGAAGCAGAAGCACTGAAGTTCTCATGGTATCACGCTAAGAAGCACTTCAAGGTCAGAAGACAAGAAGATGCTCTGCACCAAGCTGTTTGACTCTGATGATATTCAAACGTTGTTTACACAAACATCAGATCAGAAGCAAGCACTAGCTGGCAGGCTACGCTGACTGACAAAAGGAACGTTGAAAGCTATTAAAGGCAACGTCAGTAGACACAGCGAAAGCAAGGCTCGAGGTAGTTGACAAAAGAGTGAAACATTAAATGCAATGCTGTACGGATTACGCAAAGCATTAAATGCTCCCAACGGTCATCTTCTCAAACGCCTATAAATTGAAGTTCTGATGAGAAGCAAAAAAAAGAACACTTGCGCAAATATACAAAAATGCTGTCAAATTCAAAAAGCTCTCAAACTTCATCTTCAACCTCACTACATTGCTGTTGTAATATATTAGTGAGATTAAGCTTAAACTTAAGAGAAAATCATAGTTGTGATAATAGCTTTATTAGAAGCATTGTAACTCTTAGAATTTGTTTACATTAAGTTGTAAGAACTAGAGTGATCAGGTTGTTGATCAGTATACTCTAGAAAGTCTTAGAGGGTATCTAAGCAGATTGTTCCTAGAGTGATCATGTTGTGATCAGTATACTCTAGAAGTCTTAGAAGTTGTCTAGGTGGAAAAACATTGTAATCTTGTGTGATTAGTGGATTAAATCCTCAGGTGAGGTAAATCACTCCAAGGGGGTGGACTGGAGTAGTTTAATTAACAACGAACCAGGATAAAAATCTTTGTGCAAATTGTTTTTATCTTACAAGTTTTAAAGCTACACTTATTCAAACCCTCCCCCCTTTCTAAGTGTTTTTCTATCCTTCAATTGGCATCAGAGTGTCGGTTCTAAGGTGCAAGCACTTAACCGTGTTTAGAAAAGATTCAGGAAGAGAAAAACGCTTAAGTCAAGATGTCTGGTGAAAATCCAACAAATACATCTACATCTGGCTCTGCTGAGCAATACAATGGAAATGGTAACAATGGTTATACTAGACCACCAGTATTTGATGGTGAAAACTTTGAATACTGGAAAGATAAACTTGAAAGTTACTTCCTTGGTCTAGATGGTGACTTATGGGATCTGATGATGGATGGTTACAAACATCCAGTGAAAGCTACTGGTGTAAGGCTTACAAGACAAGAAATGAATGATGATCAAAAGAAGTTATTCAAAAATCATCATAAATGTAGGACTGTTTTGCTGAATGCTATCTCTCATGCTGAGTATGAGAAGATATCTAACAGGGAAACTGCCTATGATATATATGAGTCATTGAAAATAACCCATGAAGGAAATGCCCAAGCCAAGGAGACTAAAGCTCTTGCTTTGATCCTGAAATATGAAGCCTTCAAGATGGAGGATGATGAAAATATTGAGAAGATATTCTCAAGATTTCAAACGCTAATTGCTGGATTAAGAGTTCTTTACAAGGGATACACAAGGGCTGATCATGTCAAGAAGATCATCAGAAGCTTGCCAAGAAGATGGGATCCTATGGTGACTGCTTTCAAAATTGCCAAGAATCTGAATGAAGTCTCTCTTGAAGAACTGATCAGTGCTCTGAGGAGTCATGAAATTGAGCTGGATGCTAATGAACCTCAGAAGAAAGGTAAGTCTATTGCGTTAAAATCTAATTATAAAAAATGCACTAACGCTTTTCAGGCTGAAGAAGTAGATCTTGAAGAATCAGAATCAGAAGAAGAAGATGAACTGTCCATGATCTCCAAAAGGGTAAACCATCTCTGGAAGAGAAAGCAAAGGAAGTTCAAGAGCTTCAGAAGTTCAAAGAAGCTTGAAAGAGGAGAATCTTCTGGAGGCAGAAGTCTGACAAGAAGAAGGTCATCTGCTATGAGTGCAATGAGCCTAGACACTTCAAGAATGAATGTCCAAAACTTCAGAAGGAAAATCCCAAGAAGAAGTTTCATAAGAAGAAGGGTCTTATGGCAACATGGGATGATTCTGAATCAGAATCAGACTCTGAAAGTGAGCAGGCAAACCTTGCACTAATGGCCACAGTGGATGACGGATCAGAATCTACATCAGAATCAGATTCTGAAGAGGTATTTTCTGAACTTTCTAGAGAAGAGTTAGTTTCCAGTTTAACTGAACTTCTGGAACTCAAGGCTCATCTTAGTATCAAATACAAAAAGCTGAAAAAGCTATTTGAATTTGAAACTAAGAAGCTGGAAGTGGAAAATTCTGAACTGAAGGAAAATGTTTTAAAATTATCCAAAGATATTGGATCTCCTTCTCAGAAAAATCCATTCCTAGTCTCAATCATATTCTGAAAGAATATGACTCGGGCTTCAGAAAGTTCCTATCTAGAAGTATTGGCAGAAGTCATCTTGCTTCTATGATATATGGTATTTCTGGAAACAAAAGGATTGGCGTTGGCAATGAGGGTGATACCTCACAAAAATTTGAACCTGTTGATGATTTGAAAATCACATACAAGCCATTGTATGATCAGTTCAAATATGGCCACTCACATGATATTAGGCTCACTTCACATGCTAAAAGTTTTAACACTTCACACACCAAGAAGTATGTGACACAACCTAAAAAATATCAAGCTGCCAAACCTAAAGAATATCATGATGTTCCTCCTGTTACTTATCATGCTAAACCCAAGTTCAATCAGAACTTGAGGAAAACTAACAAGAAAGGACCCAAGAAACTGTGGGTACCTAAGGAGAAGATAATTTCTGTTGCAGATATCCTTAGCAGCTAAGAAGACAAAGCACAATATGTCATGGTACCTGGTGCTTAAATCTGGTGGAGAAGTCAAGTTTGGAGGAGATCAGAAGGGCAAGATTATTGGCTCTGGAACCATAAGTATTGGTAACTCTCCTTCCATAACTAATGTACTTCTTGTAGAAGGATTAGCGCATAACTTATTGTCCATAAGTCAATTAAGTGACAATGGTTATGACATAATCTTCAATCAAAAGTCTTGCAAGGCTGTAAGTCGGAAGGATGGCTCAATCCTATTTACAGGCAAGAGAAAGAACAACATTTATAAGATTGATCTTTCAGATCTTGAGAAGCAGAAGGTGACTTGCCTTATGTCTGTTTCTGAACAGCAATGGGCCTGGCACAGAAGATTAGGACATGCTAGTTTGAGAAAGATTTCTCAGATTAACAAACTAAATCTGGTCAGAGGACTCCCAAATCTGAAATACAAATCAGATGCTCTTTGTGAAGCATGTCAGAAGGGCAAGTTCTCCAAACCTGCATTCAAATCTAAGAATGTTGTCTCTTCCTCAAGGCCGTTAGAACTTCTGCACATTGATCTGTTTGGACCAGTCAAAACAGCATCTGTCAGAGGGAAGAAATATGGATTAGTCATCATAGATGATTATAGCCGCTGAACATGGGTAAAGTTCTTAAAACACAAGGATGAGTCTCATTCAGTGTTCTTTGAATTATGCACTCAGATTCAATCTGAGAAGGAGTGCAAAATCATAAAGGTCAGAAGTGATCATGGTGGTGAATTTGAGAACAGATTCTTTGAGGAGTTCTTCAAAGAAAATGGTATTGCCCATGATTTCTCTTGCCCTAGAACTCCACAGCAAAATGGAGTTGTAGAGCGAAAGAATAGGACTCTACAAGAAATGGCCAAAACTATGATCAATGAAACCAATATGGCTAAGCACTTATGGGCAGAAGCAATAAACACTGCATGTTATATTCAGAATAGAATCTCTATAAGACCTATTCTAAATAAGACTCCTTATGAATTATGGAAGAAAAGAAAGCCCAACATTTCATATTTTCATCCTTTTGGATGTGTCTGTTTCATTCTGAATACTAAAGATCATCTTGGTAAGTTTGATTCTAAGGCACAAAAATGTTTCCTTCTTGGATATTCTGAACGCTCCAAAGGCTACAGAGTATACAACACTGAAACATTGGTTATAGAAGAATCAATCAATATCAGATTTGATGATAAGCTTGGTCTTGAAAAGCCAAAGCAGTTTGAGAATTTTGCAGATATAGATATTGATATATCAGAAGCTGTAGAACCAAGAAGCAAAGTTTCAGAAGCTGAAAATCTCAGAAGCAAAGAATCAGAATTTCAAGTTGCTGCATCTTTAGAGAATCTCAGAATTTCTGAAGAGCCAACAGTCATAAGATCTTCTAGACTCACCTCAGCTCACTCAGAAGATGTGATCCTTGGAAAGAAAGATGATCCTATCAGAACCAGAGCATTCCTTAAGAACAATGCAGAATGTCAATTAGGTCTTGTTTCTTTGATCGAGCCAACTTCTGTTGATCAAGCTCTAGAAGATCCAGACTGGATAATTGCCATGCAAGAAGAACTAAATCAGTTTACAAGGAATGATGTATGGGATTTGGTTCCTAGACCAAAAGGATTCAACATCATTGGTACAAAGTGGGTTTTCAAAAACAAGCTTAGTGAGAAGGGGGAAGTGGTAAGAAACAAAGCCAGACTGGTGGCTCAGAGATATAGTCAACAAGAAGGAATTGACTATACAGAAACCTTTGCACCAGTGGCCAGGTTAGAATCCATTCACTTATTAATTTCTTTTGCCACTCAACATAACATCACTCTATATCAGATGGATGTCAAGAGTGCCTTCTTAAATGGTTATATAGATGAGGAAGTCTATGTCCACCAACCTCCTGGTTTTGAAGACTCTAAGTCTCCAGAACATGTTTTCAAACTTAAGAAATCATTTTATGGATTGAAGCGAGCTCCTAAAGCTTGGTACGAAAGATTAAGTTCTTTCCTTTTGGACAATGGTTTCACTAGAGGACAAGTGGATACGACTCTCTTCTGTAAAACATCTAAGAAGGACATTTTAATTTGTCAAATTTATGTTGATGATATTATTTTTGGAACATCTAATGCTTCACTTGGAAAGGAGTTTGCTAAGTCTATGCAGGCTGAATTTGAAATGAGTATGTTGGGTGAACTCAAGTATTTTCTTGGGATTCAAATCAATCAAACTTCTGATGGAACTTATGTTCATCAAACAAAGTATGTGAAAGAACTTCTGAAGAAGTTTAATCTTTCTGAAAGCAAAGAAGCCAAAACTCCTATGCATCCAACGTGTGTTCTAGGTAAGGATGAGGTAAGTAAGAAGGTAGATCAGAAGTTGTACAGAGGTATGATTGGATCTCTTCTATATTTAACTGCTTCTAGACCCGACATTCTATTCAGTGTTTGTTTGTGTGCTATATTCCAATCAGATCCTAGAGAATCTCACTTAACTACTGTTAAGAGAATTCTGAGGTATCTGAAAGGCACTACTAATGTTGGTTTAGTCTACAGAAGATCTAAAGAATACAACTTAGTAGGATTTTGTGATGCTGACTATGCTGGAGACAGAATTGAAAGGAAGAGTACTTTTGGAAGTTGTCAATTTCTAGGAAGTCATCTGATCTCCTGGCACAGCAAGAAGCAAGCTACCATTTCCCTCTCAACAACAGAAGCAGAATATGTTGCTGCTGCTGGTTGTAGCACACAAATGCTGTGGATGAAGAGTCAGTTAGAAGATTATCAAATATATGAGAGTAACATTCCTATCTTCTGTGATAATACTTCTGCCATATGTTTATCTAAGAATCCTATCTTACATTCCAAAGCTAAACATATTGAGATTAAACATCATTTCATTAGGGACTATGTTCAGAAGGGTTTTCTCTCTTTAAACTCTGTGGATACAGACCATCAATGGGCTGATATCTTTACGAAACCCCTTGCTGATGATAGGTTTAAGTTCATTCTGAAGAATATCAGTATGGATTTATGCCCAGAATGAGAAGATGAGAAGATCTTATGTATGGTTAAATTCTGAAATGTGTTGGGATTATGTGTATATAAGAAGTTCTGATAATGATCAATTAGAAGTTCTGATTTTGTTATTACTAACGCTTCATTATCTAAGTTGATTCAGAATCTCTTTTAAAGTAAAACAGCTGTCACCAGTTTTCCAGAAAACGAACACGTGTTTACTATTTCTGGACAAGCATGCGTGCAGTTGAGGAGACGCCGCCCTAGGTAACTGTGCAAATCATTTCATTTTGTCACTTTATCTCTCCTAACGTCATATCTCATTAAATGCAAATTGATGTCATGTTTTTCTGTAATCATTTCACTTAAATCATATTGCATTCATTATTTTCTTTTATTCAATCTCTTAAATATCTCTCTTCATCTTCATTTCATTCTTTTCACTCTCTCTCTTCATTCGTCCCTCTCTTTTTTTTTGCATTCATCGCATAAACCCTAGTTGTGTCTGAAACTTAGCATCTCATCATGAATCCTTCGTCAAGTTCCTCAAACCAAGCAGAAATGTCTTCCACTCAACTGGATCTGAGCAAGCGTGGTTTTGCTCCATTGAAGACCTGTTCCATTCCTACTGCAGAGATGGAAGTTCTTTGTGAGTCCTCAGTGGACTTTTAAAATCTTAGAACACATGGTTTCAAACCGGAAGCAAAGACAATGGCACAAGGATTGTCAAACTACCTTGATAGGTTGGTTGAACCAATTTATCCGGCTCTTGTAAAAGATTTCTGGGCTCATGCAACAGTTACTCCAACTGCAATCATCTCCTTCATGTTAGGGCATGAAGTTGTGATTACTGAGAATTTGATAAGGAAGCTGTACAACCTGGATGATGAAGAAGGATGTACTGGTCCACTTCCTGCCAGAGTTAGTTGGCCACATGTTGAAGGACAAATATCTTATGCTACTGGTCTTCAATCTCACAAAACTGGTACATTGAGGGCATTCTATCAAGTCTGGGCTGAAATCATTCTGGGATCTCTTCATCATAGAAGAAGATCATTATCCTCTACATACATCAGTTCTGATCACAAATATACTCTCTTCTACATTGGAAGAAGAATTAAACTGAACATCTCCAACATTCTGTTTCAGAATCTGAAGATGGCTATTGAAGAGTCAAGAGATGAAGAACGTGAGAAGTATCCTCATCTTCAAAGAAATACTATTCCTTTCACCAGAATGATCTCAGACATTCTGATAGAAAGTGATTTGACGGACTCTCTAAGGACTATTGGAACGTCCAAATTCTTTGGGGCCATTCAAGGGCATGTCATCAATGCTTTTGATCTGCTAAGACTGGAACTCATCACGAAGGTAACTTCGGTTCCAGTAATCTCCTCAGATATTCTAACCAGAAGAATTCCAGTTGAAGGCTTTGCTACCTTGTTCCAAGCAGAACTTCACAAGGCTGTTAAACACTATTTGGAAGCTTCTGTAAGAACTCAATCTTTTGTTGATCCTGCGTGGATTCGTGGAAGAGTGCTTCCTTCTCTAGCTGACCTTCAGAAGAAGGATCAGAAGAAGCAAGAAGCAAGGCTAAAAAGAAAGGCTCAAGAAGAAGAAGTCAAGAAAGCCAAGAAGCAAAGGGTCACCTTTGATCCTGTCAAAGTAAATTCTAAGGAATTTCAAGACTAGCGCATCAGGGAATCTTTCCGTACTGTAAGAACTACAAATTTTCCCAGGCAAGTATACCAACCACCTCCTTCTGAACCTCAATCTTCTGTCCAACCTTCTCCTTTTGAACCTCACAACACTTCACCATTCCAAATCCTCCTCAACCATCTCTTTCTACACCTGTTTTGAACCCCACTCCACTAAATGTCTGTCCTCCCACACCCACTGATATACCTTCATCATCAACCATCTCCACAGATATTCCATCCTCTTCCACCACAGCAGTTCCACCTTCTATATCCCATCCCTTTCCTACTAGAAAATCCAACCCATACTGCCTTCTCTACCCTGACTACAAATTCACCTTCAATCCTCCTGAACCTGAACCTCATATTTACCTGGAGCTGTTCAGAAATGAAGGTATCAGTAGGCTGGATCTCTTGAAAGATGCCTTCTTCAATGACCTTGATGATGTTTCTACTAAAAATCTTTGGAGAAGTTTTCACCAAGATTTTCAAGTTGGAGCCATGGCTGTTCAGAAGAGACTAGTGGCTGCTACCCCTGGTTATGCTGGATATCTTCTTGAAGTTGATGATGGAAAATATTTTCATCCTATCAGAAACATGAGAGTTCTTGAGGAGAAGATGTTTGTTGATGAGTTGCTGGACAATCCTTGTAGGGAGATTGTGGTCTGGAGACCTAAGTATCCAGTTCTGACTGGAGACTTCAAGTCACTGTTTGACTTTCTGAGGGAAAATTCTTCTGCGGAAGACCCCAATTTGGTCATTCCAGAAGTTGTTGACCCGCCAGAGGTTGAAGGTCCTTCTGCTCCAAGGAATCTAGCCGCCATTCTTCAAGCTCTTGAGAATGGAGATTCTGATCTTCCTGCTCCTGAGTATGAAGAAGATGCTCATATGGGAGAAGTTGATGCTGAAGATCATCCTGCTGAGTCTATTCTTGTTGAGGAAAATCAAGATGATGATCTCACAATGGAAGCTGCAGTTGAGAATGATGTCCCTCTGGACAGAAGTTATGAAGCTTCTTCTGGTGAACCCTCTCTTCTGGCAAAGACTCTAGAGGCTATTCAGAAGAACCAAGCTGAGCTAGCTTCTCGTATGGACAAGCAAGAAGACACCAATGCTGAGTTCCGCTCTTTCATGGAGAGGCAGACTGAGAGCAATGTTGGGATTCATGCCATGCTGGCCAAGATTATGTCTAAGCTAGGGTCGTCTTAGTCCTTTGTGTCTTAGTTGTTTTTCTTTGTTTCTTGCATCTGTCTTCTATGCATCTTCTTTGTACTTTCTGATAATTCTCTTTTGCTATCAATGAAAATTATCTTCTTTTCTCTCATTTTGTTTTGTTTTTCATCTGAATCTTTTGTGTTTTTGATGTTATGACAAAAAGGGGGAGAAATGTGATAAATGATCTGATTTACATTATCGGTTGCTGGGAGAAAGTCTCCACATTTCTAACAGAATGTGCAAGTTCTATGTCTTTGAGTGTTTTGCAGGAAGTGAAGATACTCTTAAAAGCTCAACATAAGAAGCAAAGACATGAGGAAAAGCAATTTTGTATGGAATCAAGCTCATGGAAATTCGAAGCAAGCTGAGTGCTGTAAAGCTTCAAGATCAGAAGCAAGAAGGAAGAATGTTATGATATTATGATGATAGAATATGCTCTAACACTTTCTTATTCCTTATATGTTCTGATGCATGTTTTAGTTCTAAATATGCTCTGAAACATTATTGTTTTTGCTCTGATACATATTATATGTTCTGATACGTATATTATGTTCTGATTCATTCATGCTCTGATTTTTGTTGTTTAGTTTGTTCTGTAACATTTCAGGATGTAGAGATGCTCTGATGATGCTCTGGTACATTCAACAATGTTCTGATACAATCTAGCATGCAATGACTCAAGAAGAAATTCAAGCTCTGAAGCTGTCCTATGGAAGCAAGAAGCAGAAGCTATGAATGTTCTGAAGATCTAAGCATATGTGATCGTCTCAACTGAAATGGAAAATACTCAGGGAAGTCCTTTATTTATAAATTTCTTCCAGTATTTATTTCAGGGGGAGATTATGTATCTCAGGGGGAGATTGTTAATCTCAGGGGGAGACATATTCACACACTATGTTTATATGCTTATGCTATAGCTGTGTAATTGTCTTTAGCCGTCTGATATTCTGATTGCAAATTCATATCATTTATATATGTTTTTGTCATCATCAAAAAGGGGGAGATTGTTAGAACAAGATTTGTTCTGATCAATATTCTTAGTTTTGATGATAACAATGTATATGAATTTTGTATGAGATAATGTGGTACTCTAATACTATGCAATTTCCATTTAAGGAATTATATAAAGAGTATGCACAAAATCGGCGCAAGAAGCACTGACTCAGAAGGTTCAGCATGCAACATCAGAACATGGTGTGGCAAGACATCAAAAGATGGTCAAGCAGAATCAGAACATGGTCTATGGAAGCATCAGAAGAACTTGAGATCAGAAGCAGAAGCACTGAAGTTCTCATGGTATCACGGTAAGAAGCACTTCAAGGTCAGAAGACAAGAAGATGCTCTGCACCAAGCTGTTTGACTCTGATGATATTCAAACGTTGTTTACAGAAACTTCAGATCAGAAGCAAGTACTAGCTGGCAGGCTACGCTGACTGACAAAAGGAACGTTGAAAGCTATTAAAGGCAACGTCAGTAGACACAGCGAAAGCAAGGCTCGAGGTAGTTGACAAAAGAGTGAAACATTAAATGCAATGCTGTACAAATTACGCAAAGCATTAAATGCTCCCAACGGTCATCTTCTCAAACGCCTATAAATTGAAGTTCTGATGAGAAGCAAAAAAAAAAGAACACTTGTGCAAATATACAGAAACCCTGTCAAATTCAAAAAGCTCTCAAACTTCATCTTCAACCTCACTACATTGTTGTTGTAATATATTAGTGAGATTAAGCTTAAACTTAAGAGAAAATCACAGTTGTGATAATAGCTTTATTAGAAGCATTGTAACTCTTAGAATTTGTTTACATTAAGTTGTAAGAACTAGAGTGATCAGGTTGTTGATCAGTATACTCTAGAAAGTCTTAGATGGTATCTAAGCAGATTGATCCTAGAGTGATCAAGTTGTGATCAGTATACTCTAGAAGACTTAGAAGTTGTCTAAGTGGAAAACCATTGTAATATTGTGTGATTAATGGATTAAATCCTCAGGTAAGGTAAATCACTCCAAGGGGGTGGACTGGAGTAGTTTAATTAACAACGAACCAGGATAAAAATCTTTGTGCAAATTGTTTTTATCTTACAAGTTTTAAAGCTACACTTATTCAAACCCCCCCTTTCTAAGTGTTTTTCTATCCTTCAACCCGCAGGCCATCTGTTAACAGCATTCCGCCATTAACATATTGAAATGTTATGATGCGCAAATATATGACTCTATTACATGACAACAACATCATCAATAATATAACACGATCATACACTCACGTTACATCGTTTATATTCTATCCAAAAGGATACATCACCAATTAATAACATCGTTTTCAATTACATCACACCATAATTACCACACAGGCATTAATAAGCACACAGCACACATTCACCGTCAAAACATACTGGCCACATTGACATAAATGATCGCATAATTGCATCACATCAAATTAATATTGGCCATCGGCCCACAACTTCATCAATACATCATCAACAAGTTGTAATAACAACAATTCAACAATGATAATACATCATTCTCATAACAACAATTACTTGCCATAAGGCCACACATCATGTTAACAACAAACAACCAAACATCGTCACATATCAAGAATGAACATTCATTAATACATAACACATATGAACATGATCTCATGTTATTGATAACTAATCACGTACCTCGTACCAATACGATAACATTCACACAACACATCATCATGATTTATCATGCACAAGTTCACAAAACCATTTATGAAAATCAACCAACCACTACTACATCCTACATCATCATATAGAGCATGGAAATAGCTTCCAAATGTTTCAAACGACACATAAAACGAACACCCAAGTTAAAAGATACGACTTTTCAAAGTTTGGAAAACATAAACATACTTCATATGTTAACCCTACTTAGTTCTATCATTAAATCCTAATAAAAATAATAGGAGACTACATCCTATGAACCATTTTACTAGATCATAGTATAGTTCATTGCGTTAGCTTTCCAACACTTCGAACGGCGACAAAATCGGAGTTACGGTTCAAGAGTTACGATCGTTACAAAATTTGCCAAAAATTGGAAAAGTTGTAGGTCGACGCATGGAAAACATAGGTCGACGCATTGAACTCCTGTCACCCTCGGGTATGCGCATGCTGACCCAATAGGTCGACGCATTCAGTAGAAAACGCAGATTTTTGCCTTTTAGGCTGCACAGGTCTACGCAAACCCCTGTGTAGGTCGACCTAAGCTTCTTAGAAACCCTAAAATCACCATTTCCACCACCCAAACTCTTATAAACATTTCTCTAACACCTATACATCATTATAACATCAATATAACACACACATGCCATATAAACAACATAACATTCAACTTTCATGGTTGATTCATCAATCTTTCTCAAAACCTAACATTTTCTTCAAACTCAATCAAGCCATGGAAATGGAAAAGAAAATGGAAACTCATCAAACACACACAACAAAGATATCATTTAATCACCATACAATTATTCTCAAACAAGCTTAGATCAAACAAAGACCACACAAGAAAGTTTTGGAAATTGAACAAGAAGAACAAGAACAAGAACAAGAACAAGACTATAAGAATCATACATCCAATATAAATTAGATTCACCCCCTTACCCGACTATAGCGACGATCGGAACTCGATTCGGATGAAAAACCACCAATCTCCACTTTTTCTTCTTTCTCTCTTCCCTTTCTTTCTCTCTTCTTTCCTTTTCTGTTTTTCTTTCTTTTCTTTCTTTCTATCTCTCTTATCTCTTTTCTTATAAAGAAAATATCTACTTTACGGTCTAAACTCAATTGCTCAGAAAAACCCTAAAACGCAGAATATTACCTTAATAATATTTCTAGTACCAAAAATATGAAAACCTTCTGTTATACCCCAAAATTTGCCCGCATCTTTTTTAGAAATAAGGCAACAGACTTCTGTCTAAAAATTGGGAGTTTCATATAATCTTGGATTTTATTTCATAAATATCCTAATTTTATGAATACTCGGTTTTTAGAATATTTCTTATACGGTATTTTGGTTCGCTGTTGAATTTATTCTTACACAAACGCCAAGTACTGTTTATCACTTCACACACGCTGTTTATTTGAGATTTATTTGCAGATAAATAGTACTGACGCAATTGGTACAGAATTAAATTTTGCAGGCGCAGAGTCCGGGGATTCAGACTGTACTGGTAACAAGTAAATTATTATTAGTTTTTGTTTCCTATTAATTTTTGTACTATATTATTATTTTCAAAATCTATATTATTATTTTCAAAATCTCTTCCTTTCTTTTCAAATCTCTTTCTTTCAAGTCAAATCCTAACTTTATTCTATACATCTCTCTTTTCAAACCCTACCATACACTTTCTTTCAAATCCTACTACCACTCAAATTTTCCTTTTTTGTACGGAATCACTTCATACCCCAACGTCTCTATCCTTCTTTTCACTCTATAAATACCTCTCATTTTTTCCATAAATTCTCACATCAAATTTCAACTCATTTCTCAAACTTATACCTCATAATTATTTTCTCTTCTTCCCCGGCAAAAATGGCAAAGTGGATGGATACGTGTTTTCTTATGGTCATCACTGTCTTGGTGGTGATCATGTCCTTTTTCTGTCTGCATAGTCCTGAAAAATGCGGACCTGGGTTGCTTACACTCCCGTTCATCTATATGTTGTTATTTATAGCATGGGTTTTTAATCGTCATTTTTAAAGTTTGTCGTATCTTTCGCTTTCAAATAATGTACCGTTCATTTTTGTCGTACTGTTCATTATAATATGTAATATTTATACTGTCAGTATTAAATGTCGTACTATCTGTCGTACTGTCGTTTAATTATCAAGATAATATTATGTGTGTTTATTGCTAGTTAAATATTTATTTTTCTGTGCATTAAATATTTTTCAAGATAATTATCGGTAATTTCGTTCACGTACGGTATATTTTATTTATTTATCATGTTTTGTGTTTTTCTAACAACTCATGTAAATAAATTTTCACCATTAACACAACAAAAAACAAAAAAAGAAAAAAATTAACTTTAACTGTTAAGTTTTCACTTTAACTGTTACGTTAATGTCCGGACAGTCAGTTGACAGTCAAACCCGCTGACAGCACGATTCTCCGTGTTTTGTGTCATCAATCAAATCAATCTTTTGCATTTCAAAATTCCAAGATTTTTGTTCTAGAAGTCTTCTGATAATCACATGATCAGCAGAGACTCAGCACTGCACAAAAATCAGGTACGCTTAACTGTCTCCTACACAAACAGTCCCTAACTAGGGTTTTTGTTTTTTTCAGGAGAACAAGTTTTTTGAGACCTCAAATGGATTTCATGGACCTCCATATGTCTCAAAGTACCACCAGACAAAATTTCAAACTTCAATTCGCTCCGACGCACAGTCAGCAGCTCAAACAGTCAGCAGACGACCAGTTTGACTGAAAAGTCAACAGACAGTCAAAAATGAAATTTTTTGTCAACATCCATATTTTGTCAAAATATTCATCATTTGATCAATGTTTGATCATAATTCATCAAGAAAAGATCAGAAATCAACAAAACCCTAAGTTTCAAAATTAGGGTTTTCTCCTAAAAAGTCAACTGAACTTTGACCGGCCATAACTCTCTCCTCGTTCATTCAAAAAATTCCAACCAAAGCTTTTTTTGAAGTAAATTCAATTATCTTTCAAATGCAATTGATCCCATGGTCATTGGATTCACCATTTGAAAAATATGAGCTCAGACATTACATGTCATTTTCAAAGTCAACAAAAGTGGTTTTTTGACAAAGGCCATAACATCAAGATAACTTCTCCAAATGAAAACAAGTTTCCAAAGTAGCTTGTAGAGGACATCTTGAGGTTTCTAAAAAGTACAAGAACTCCTTCATATGATCAAAATTGAGGGATTTATGCCTTGTTGAAGTTGGCTATTTTTTGGAAAAATGCATGAAACCAACATTGATCAAAAATGTTTTTTTTTTCCAAAAGAGGCCAAGTTTTCATGATCCAAACATGATTCTAATGATGCTAAGGGCCTCCCACGACCAACCTAAGGCCCATAACATTTTTATTTCTTTTTTAATTTAATTGTATTACCTTTAAAATTAAATTAAAAAGAAATGGTGCAAGATCATTATCCAAAGCTTTTGTCTCTTGCTTGAGTCACCAAGGTAGCTTATTTTCTGCAACAAAGAGAAGTACATGGCAGGCCTAGAGCAAGAGGTTGAAGAAATTCAAAGCCATGGCCAAAGAATTCAAAGATTTTTAATATTAAAAAATCAAAAGTTCAAAAAGCAATCAATGCTTGATAGCTTAAGATTGCAGCACTTCCATGGCTTATAAATGGACTAGAACACTTCAACAACACACACACACGAAATCTGAATCAATACTATGCTTGTATCACTCTTGTAACAACTTGTAATTTTGAAAGAAATTTGAAATTCGAATTTTAAGTTTAAGCTCATTTCAATACAAACTAAACACTCAAACACGTTCCTTGACCTTCACTGAACCTATCCAGATCAATTGCAAGCCTTGAAACCTCAAGAACACACACATATAGCTCACGGTTTGCTCAAACATAAACCTACCAAAATATAATCATACATGCATGTTTAACAAGATGTAATTGCATATTTGTGTTTGGCTTGATGCTCTGGTCGTTTCTGGAGCTTTAATTGGGTTTTAATGGACGTTTGAAGCATATGCCATTTTAGGGTTTCATGAGCTCGAAATGGGATTTTTCGTTAGAGGCAAAATTAGACAAAACTAATGGCATATTTGAACTCAGGGGGCGATTTTAAGCTGAACCATGGTCTCCAAAATAATTTATCATGTTTGTATGAGATTTTTGAATTTGCAGGAGCTATGGCTACGCTTGGAAACCGTCACTAAAACCTTTAGCAAGAGTTGCAGACCTAAGCCAACGGACGGAGGAAGACGATGAGCTCGTGGCAGCCTCTCATTGGCTGCCCTGCGCGCGTTTTATTTTTTAAAAAAATCTCTGATTCAGTGCTTTGCAGGTTTTGCACGCGCCATGCTCCCTTGCTTGGTCACCATCAGATCAGTCCAATCACTCAATCCAACGCCCATGACACGTTAGTCCATGCTATGGACTTACCAGCCAACCACACATGATCCATATTTAATATATATTTTATATTTTTCTATTTTATTTAATTTTCTTTCAACAATTATTTAAAAATAGTTTTAAAAATCAGAAAATTATATTAAAAATATTTTTAGGTTGATAAAATGCTATATTAATTTTTGACACAAAAAATATTTTATTTTTCTTAATAATTAAAATATTTTGTTTAATTAATTAGTATATATTTATATATTTGCTTTTTAATTATTTCAACCTATCAAAAAAATCAAAAAAAAATATTTTATTTTTATTTAAATTAAGTTTATATATTATAGACTAATTTTGTACATATTTAGAATATTTTTCTCTTTAAGCTTTAATTATTTGTATAATTATTTGCATAATTATATATTAATTAACTTAATAAATTTCCAAAACAACTTCAAAAATCCAAAAAAAATTAGTTTTATTTTAAAAATTAATTAACAAGCAATATGAACATATTTTAGACTTAATTTTTAGGTTTAAATTTTATTTCTACCTTTTCTCATTTAATTAAATTAATTATGCATTAATTCTAATTAAAATCAACCATCCAAAAAAATTCAAAAATACTTCCCTTTATCTTATTGCAATTTAAATTCATATATAAGTGTATAGGTTGTCAAAATCATGTAAATAGCGTAGTTTACATTTCCCGCACAATCGATGTAATAGCGTAGATTTACTTTCCGCATTTTACATCCCCGCACTTTAATTTCTGTACATATAAAACTGCGTGTATGTCAAAAGATAAAAACTGAAGCGCTAGGTCACTAACTTCAAAGATAAAAATATCTGAATCAAAACACAATCACACTTGCACCTTTTAGGGTAATCCCTCTGTTACTCTTTCAAAATCAATTCTACTGTTTCAAATACAATTCAAACAATTTCTTTCTGTATCCAGTCAAAGAAAATTTTCTAAAAGAAAATAGGAAAGGACCTTATAAATTTAGGGTAGATCTCCTAATTGCTTGCTCAAATCAAAACAACAAATGTTTCACATATCACTGTTTTTCAAAACAAAACTTTCAAAAAAGACAATACTTTGTATATATCCAAACAAGGATCATTACGAAGTTAAAGATCTTTTTTTCAAAACATCTTTCGAAAGATAAAAACCCTTTGTATACATCCACACAAGGATCATTACAAAGTTAATTTACAAAGGTATTTTAAAACCACATACAAGCATTTCAAAGCAAGACAAATGATTCAAACAAGTGAGCTAAGCAATTAAGAGCCCATGGATAACCATGGATACAAAGGGGTGCTAATACCTTCCCTTTGTATAACCTACCCCCGAACCCAAAATCTCTTAAAGGTCTTTTTCTGTTTCTTTTATAAACCTTTCCTTAATTGGATAAAATAAAAGTCGGTGGCGACTCTCTAATTTTCACAACTCAAAAATAAAAGAAGAGTCAGTTCGTATCTCACGAGAAAGACCGAGGACGACACCTTCAATTAAATATTAGTCCGCCATCCCGAACTAATACCGACTGAAACGACTCCAAAAACAGTAAAATTCCAATAAACGTCACAAACGTCCAAATTAAGCATATACTTATATTTCCGGGCGTTACAACTCTCCCCCACTTAGAACATTTCCGTCCTCAGAAATATCCCAAACGCAAACAAACCTGGGTACGCTCTCGCATCCGACTTACCAACTATCAAGCCACGAAAGCAACGACACAATCATCACCAACAACGAATCACTCTAGCTAAAAGCAAAACAACCAAAACACAACAACGACAACGAGATGCAATGCCCATACAATGCACTCATCGACTAACACCAAAACACAAGAAATAACCTAGACACAACCAACAAGAACAAGATGCAATGCCCATACAATGCACTTGTCAACCAAACCGCAACCAGATTGTTACCATCATCAAAGGCAACACACTCCTAATCCCCCATCCAAGGAATTAGCTACATGTACTCGAACCATCACCATGGAAACGAGACATCATCTTAGATAAGGACATAAAGTTCCATGACATATACAGCTTCTGAACAGCCTCAACAAAACTAGAATACCAACATCCCGATCGCACAACATCCAAACAACCATGCCAAGACATAGCAGTCAAACATGTAACCAAAACATATGGTGGTCTTATCATTCCTACCACGCCCACTGTCCAAAATTTGAACTCAAACAATTCATACACATACGAACCGCGTCATTCACGCTTACAATGTGCACTCTGATTTCCCACAACAAACAGATTTACCAATTTCATATCCAACTTCCAGCTCTTTCTAGTATTCACCAGAAACTCATTGTTCTCTCTTAACAGACTCAACCTCTTAATCTGCTGTGTCAGCTTGCACACCAGACAAAAGTCTTTGCTTTATCCAATCAAAGGCAAAAAGCTAATCCAAACACATCCTTGTTTCACAACACAAGCCCTCATAGATCCTTAAGTGACCAAATCGTCCTCTCAGTCTGACCATCTGCTTGAGGATGAGACGCCAAACTCAACCCAACTTCGTACCCAAAGTACTTTGCGAACCTTCTCAAAATTTCAGAAATAAACCTCGGATCTCAATCCGAACATTACCTTACGAAACGTCATGCAAACAAACAACCTGACCAATATATAACTCGCAAGTACTTCCATCGGTTAATCCATTCATATCTGAATATAGTGAGCATATTTCGTCAATATGTCCACAATAACCCAAATCACCTCACAATTACTCGAGGTCCTCGGCAAACCAGAAACAAAATCCATAGAAATGTTATTCCGCTTCCACTCAGGAATGGATAACAGTTACATCAAACCAGACGACTTCTGACAAGTCAACACAAATAAACAAATCCCTTCATATCCTTCTTCATTACCTTGCCACTAAAAACGACCTTCTCAAATCTTGATACCTCTTAGTAGCATCAGGATGAATACTCAAATCACTACGACGCTCTTCATCCAAAGTCCTCTTTTCAAATCCGAACATTAGGAATACAAACTTGATCATGACATCCCATGACATTGTTCTTATCAATCCGAAGATCACTATCTTTATCTTTGACTAATCAATGTCATCTTATTAACCCATTCAAATCTGATTTCTGATCTTTTCTAATCTCATCAAGAATACCATAAGTAAGCTTTCACATATAAAGCTCAACACCCGAAGAAGTCGCTTCACAAACCAAACTCAAATCTCACAATTGTTTCAACAGTCACAAAACTCGAATCATCGACATAGACGAATGCGATGGTTTCTCATATTCAACTCGTTCTGATCACACGAATACTTCAAACTCTTATAATCACTTACACACACAAATCTCGATCCGAATAATTAATGCCTTCAAATTTCCCAAACAGAAATTACAACTGCCAACTCTAAATCTTGTGACAGATAAATCCTCTCAAAAATCTTAACTTGCACAAAAGCATAAACCACCACTTACCCCTTTCTGCATTAGAACTTCTTGCAAACCCAATAAAGGAACATCCCAAAACTCCACAAACAGCTCTAACAGATCTGGAAAAATCAAAATAGGAATGATAGTCAACCTCCTCTTAAACCCTTGAACATTCACTTCACTCAACCAAAAACTCACATAAGGAGACTTAGAAAACAACTTCTTCTTCCCAACACGGACAAAACAATTCTCAAATACTTAGCATGATCATCTTCACACTGATGATACCCATACCTCAAATCAAACTTGCAAAACAAACAAGCTCCAACCAACTTGATCCGTCAAAATATCAATCTTCGAAAGTGGATACTTTTCCTTAATTGTCACTTTTCTCAATTGTCTAAAATTGACACAAAGCCTCATAGAACCTTCCTTCTTAACCAACAAAACACGCGCACCCTACGGCGACACACTCGAACGAACAAACCTCTTCTCAAGAAAATCCTTAAGTTGACTCCTCAACTCTTTCAACTCAGAAGTTGGCATCCGATACAGAACCCTCGACACAACAATAGTTCTAGGAACTAAATCCTTCAAACAGAACTCCAAGACGGAATTCCCCTTTTCGACGATGAATCACTTAAACCTTCAAGAAACACTTATACAAATGCGCAACTATCCACAATTCCCACAATCGCTCTTTCTCAAGAACATCAAAAGTCGTCGACAACATAAACAACGTCGTACCACCTTGCATCGACTCATTCACTTCCAATATTATCAAACTAGCCAGATAAGCCTATCACGTCCAATACGATCCCGTCTACTATCAACAAGAGATTAAGGGTAATCAAGTCTTCAATTTGCCAATAGGAAGCCGACAATCATAATAGAGTATAAACTATCAGTACCAACATTAATAATATTCTTTTCCAACTTTTGCTCATAGCACAGAAGCACTATGATTCCATAATTCACAAATCTCTCAAGATCATCTGAACCAGCCAACCCGATGTCTTGTAGCTACGTACCAAAACACTTCTAACAATATCTCAAAACAAAATTCCTGAGATCCTAATCAAAACTTCATATTCCTAATTCTTACTCGAGTTTCAGAACATTTCCAACAACGACACCTCACACAAGGCTACTCAAACAACAACTTCACAGTCCATCAGTAGCGTTAGAGCATCACAACTCTCTAAATTCCATTCCTTAGAAATAACCAAAATCTACTCCGTGACACTCCAACTTAATTAACAACCAAAGTCTTAAGTCCAAGTCACTTTCACTTCAGAAAACAACAAATTCCAACAACACTAGTACTGTTGCCCTCAGTAGCATACTAACATCTTGCAACTAAAACATATCCGAGAAGCATATCTTCTCCCCCACTTAGCTTCAAACCACTCCTGCATAAAACTGACTAGAGGCACAACAAGTACTGACAGTGCTCCACACACTTATCATGTACTAAGGAATTAAACAACATTAGACAACACTGGCCGGATAGACCGACCTGCTCTAATACCACTAATGTAACACCCCAATTCTACCCAAAGCATTTAGGCAAGAAAATATCAGAGTATTAAAATTTCATACAACACAATTAGGATGTTACACCAAGTAACTAAACAAACACCTAGAAAACAAACGGCCATCAGCGATGCCAAAAGTATACAACACCTGCCTATAACACGATACATAACACACGGAAGATATGAACATATACATATACGTATAACTCTCACTCTCAAAGAGGAGTTTTCCAAAATAAAGAGTTTACAATACACATCAGCACATCATCACATATACATGTTCAAAAGAGTTGTATACAAATAAATAACGACAGACTCCCGACTCCCCGGTGTTACGTATCAGAGCAACCGACAAGTCCAACTGGAGAACTACCTCTTCCAAAGACTCCCAAAGCGGCTAATCTGCAGGATGCCACTAAAGCATCAAATTAGCATAAGGGTGAGTGTATAGTTCATTACGAATAAGTATAATATATGTAGCGACTAAAACATAATTAATCAAAATACAACACACGGATCAACATAATATCTCAAGAATAAAAGTCACGCCATTCCACTCATTCAACCACAATCGATATATAAGTAATGCGACACATGAATGATAACATAAATTATAAAGACAAACAATGATGAATGAGACTCGACTATGCATATGAATGTGGTACCAAATCCGGAGTAAACTCCTCCTTGTCATTATGACAAATACACCTGGCCGAGCATTATGCTGGGACTTTATTCCACTCAGGAATGCTCGCAGGCTGTCGTCATCGAGCATGTAGCTCCCACTGATGACCCTTGCCGAGCATTATGCTGGGACTTTATTCCACTCAGGAAGCCCGCAGGCTGTCGTCATCGAGCATGTAGCTCCCACTGATGACCTTTTGCCACTCAGGCTAATATACCGTTACCGAGCATTAAGCTCCTACTGGTAACCAATGCCCGCAGGCCATCTGTTAACAGCATTCCGCCATTAACGTATTGAAATATTATGATGCGCAAATATATGACTCTATTACATGATGTCATACCCCAAAATTTTCCTTCCATATTCCATTTACAATGATTCAAAGTTCAAGATTCAATCCCAAAGCTTTGCTCAAACAATCCCAAGATCCACAGTCAACTGGTCCAATCCCAAAGGCCAACTACAATCAAAGCATGATTCAAACCTATGATCATTGGTTAAACATCAAGTATAGAGGTGCATAACCATCATTTGATCAAAGATTGATCATGATTCCATTAATAGAAACTCAGAGATGAACAAATACAAAAAGGTTCAAATTAGGGTTTCTTAGGAGAAAGTCAACCCAACTTTGACTGGGCATAACTTTCACATGGAACATCAAAAATTCCCCACTCAAAGCCTATCTTGAAGGAAATTGGATTCTCTACAACTTTGTCTCTCACGAGCCAGGGCTAGAAATGCTTCATTTAAAAGATGCAAGGCAAAAGATTATAGGTCATTTTTAAGCATCCTTCAAAAGCAGTTTTCTTGCAAAGAAGATATGATCAAGATAAAAGCTCCAAATGGAAAATATGTTCCAAATTGGCTTATAGAGGACCTCTTGAGGTTTCTAAAAAGTATTAGATCTCCCTCATAGCTTAAAAATTGAGTGAGATATGCTTGATCAAAGTTAAGGTGATTTTGGAGGGCCAAATATGAAAAAGGAGGGTTCAAATTGAGAAATCTTGCAAATGGGCCTATGTTTTTATGGTACAAACTTGATCCACAAGCCATTAGCTTGTCCAAAACAAAAGGGCACGAAATTTAGCATATTAATTGATTTAATATATTTTTTATTTCATTTTATGATTTAATTAAGTATGAAAAATCAAATATTATGATAAAATATTCATATAGGCCAATTTCAATCAATATTAATGGCAAAATATGATATAATTTCGTGACAAATCAAATGAGAAAAGATTGATACATAATCTTGGCAAAAAAGAAACTTCTTATTCAAGAAATAAAAGCAATTTCTCAAAGAAGAAAGATTGGATTCTAGTGGAGTTTTGGACCAAACTTTAACCTAATTCTACTCTACTATAAGTACATAACCTAAAGCATAGGATTAGTGGACGCAAAAATCAGAAAAGAGGCACAAGCTCAAGAACACAAAAAGCTTGCAAAAGTGGAATTCGGTTTTTGAGTTTTAAGAGGTTTCAACGCGATTTGAAGGTTCCAAAAGCTTCGACAAGGGATTTAGAACGTGTCGGGATCGCTTCTCTGCTTCAGCACCCCCAGAATAACCTCCCATAATGCAAAGTAAGTCGCTCCTAACTCTGGTTCGATTGGCATGATTTACGCATTCATGTGTTAATTTGTTTGTGTTTTATGATTGGTGTGATGTTTGTGAATGTTTTTGTTTGATTAATTGGATTTCTGGGCATGATATACTGAGTTGCCATTGTTGACCGAGTAGAGTTCATAGGGTTTGTAATTGGGGCTTTCTAATAGACGTGAAATTGAGTCAAATTGATGGTATGAACTGATTCGTATGCTTGAGACGAAGAGGATAGGACAGGTGCGCCATATTTATGTGTTGGTATGTCTTAATCGCTATTTTCCAGGCCCCCATTGCTACGAAAAAGTCGTAGCTAAATCGCAGCTGATATACGCAGGTTTTTGTGTCTTCTTGGGGAAGACGATGACGTGTTCTGTTGTTATTGGATCGTTTGAAAATACGCGCCAATTTCCATGTGTGTGTGCTTGGATCTGGTATCATGTAACAGGCGCGTATAATAAACAACTAACCATGTTAGTTGAAGTGGTAGCGCTTGCTGTGTGTAACCTAGGGGTCTGGGGTTCGATTCCGGGCCCCCTTCCTTATTATTTTTCTGAATATTTCTTTGTAATCCTGTGCGTGTGTCATCATGAATGCCATCGTATGCCCTCTAGATCTCACCATCAATTCCCACCGGCCCTAGATCTAACGTCTCAGTTTGATCCCCATACTATGCACCCTAATGGTGTCCACACAGGATGAAAATCTTAATAAAACTAAATAAATTTTAATTATTTGCTTTATTTTAATTAAAATACTTATTTTTAATATATATTAATTATATGATAATTATTTTTTTTAATAAAATAAATACATAATGATTATATAAAAAAAATTTCAATTTGTTGTTCGTGTCGATTAAATCGATTAATCGCTATGGTCAATAATGATTTTAATTAAAATACTATTTAAATAAAATCCAAATCAAATTATATTCGATTAAATGGTTGCAATTATCTTATTGATTGTGATGATTAATCCTCCCTTGTTCTAAATCTAATTTGTTATTATTTGTAATCGTATTAATCGGTTATGAGGGGTAACAATACAAAATAAAATTCACAAGAATAATAAAATACATTAATTCATTATTAGTGATAATCGAATCAATCGATTTGAATTGGTAATGGTGCAAAACCCCTAGTCTCTTAACTATGGTGATCAAACCTATTGATCATTGCGGTTAATTGTGCCAAATCAGGGTTGTACGCCCGGATCTTAAAATATTTCTTAAATCCATTCAAAAATACAAAATCATCGAACTACGAAAGGCCATTCAAAAAGCCTCTAAAAAACATTTCTAATCAAATTCAATTCTAATGGCGTACAACCCGTCCCGAACTACGTTGACTCTGATTCTCCATAAGGAGATACGTAGGCACTTGGCAACAAGGCGAGTCCCCCTCTTCCAAACTCTAATCATTTCAAATAATTAGCCTTTAACTCTTACTACTCTCTGTCACCTTTCTTTATAAACCTTGCCATAAATCTTTATCTTTGAATGTTAGCCTTTAGGAAAGGGTTGAGGGTGCCTAACACCTTCCCTCGACCTGAATATAGTATCTTACCCTGATCTCTATACTGCGTAGGGTTTCCTATTCGCCCTTCAGAATAGGTGGCGACTCTAAAAGTCTAAATTTTTAGGGCAGGTTGCTACAGCTGGCGACTCTGCTGGGGACAACACTATTAGGTTAATTATTATGCTCCTAAGGCTTGAGTGGGTTTAGGTTTGTGGTTTGTGGTTTGTGGTTTAGGGTTTGTGGCGCATTTTAGGGTTGGCAAATTTGCCACATTTAGGGTTTGGGGGAGGTTTATCTTTTAATAACATTAAATCATTTAATTATTTATCTGTTTTATGTTTGTTTATCTGCCTGAAAATATTTGCTTTTATTATTATATATATGCTTTATTTTTATGTCGGTTAAACCTTAAGTGTGGGAGTTAATTTTGAGACCAAAAGGGGACATGAATCGCCTACGAGTCTCACTGATAACTCCACTCGGAGTGGGTTGGGTATTCGGAAAGGTCCAAAACGAAGCTTGACTTTGTGGAGGGCTGGACTGGATACTTAGCTGATCTCTCCGAGAACCTACCCCAAAAATTCGAACCTCGTGGATAAAATGAGTTGTTCTAAAATCCGAAGAGACAAAAAGTCTCGGAGGCTACGAACGACCCCATGAGACCTTCTAGAACCCCCCCTATAAAAAGGTTGGCTCCCAAGAGCCGCTACGTCGAACCTATGAACCTGGATTTCTTGAAATATTATGATATGATTTGCATTTTTGCCTTACATGATTTGTTTTTTGTTTTGTTTGTTTGTTGCTATATCTTTGTGTTTGCATGCATCATACATCATTTGCATTCTTGCATCATGTCTTATCCAGAAAAAAAAACAAAAAAAGGAGTTTTATTATATTTAATCCATAGGTGTGGATAAAGACATAAATACGAACAAGGCATATCATGCATGGCATGCACATCATTTCCATGGCATTAAGAGAAGATTTCTCTTCTATCTCCAGAGCAAGGAACCATTGGGAAGGATAACCTAACATCCCGACCGTCTTATCAAACCAGATTTCAACAAAAGAAATCGATGGAGCAGCTAGAACAGAATCAAACTGCCCTTCGTGAAGACGTGGATCAACTAAAGGTTAGTATGGAAGAGGTTAAGGGAGTTATGGCTCAGATGCTAGAATTCATGAAGACCCTCATGGACGAAAAAGAAAAAGCAAAAGAGGTTCAGTCTAGGGATACCCTGGTTCAGGATGAGATCCCCAACGACAAAAACCCGCTGCTAGGATTTGTTCCAGGCTTTGGCCCTGCTAAGGACAGACCTCAAGTCCGATCTGTTATGAGAGCTATCCAATTCCAAGAGGAAGGAGAAACCTCCCAAGAAGGATTTGTCCCCACTCTACAAACGAAAAGGACAACCCGCACAGTTCGCATTCCTGCTGACGATGTCCCTAAGGACGAAGATTACCTGGATCTACAATACGGAGTGCAAGAGGTGGACAATACAGACCAAGCACCTCAGACGCAACAGTCTAACCCCGACTCTAGGGAAGACTCCAAGGATAGTGAACAAATCAAGGCGCTGGAAGAAAGACTAAAAGTGGTAGAAGGATACGATGCCTTCGATGTGGATGCCTTCGAAATGAGTTTGGTCTCAGACTTGACTATCCCTCGCAAGTTCAAGATTCCCGATTTCGAGAAATACAAAGGACTCACCTGTCCGAGAAATCACTTGCACATGTATGTGCGGAAAATGGCTGCCTACGCCCACGATCAAAAGCTAATGATACATTTCTTTCAAGAAAGCTTAAGCGGAGCGTCTATTGACTGGTACATGCAACTAGAGAAGTCTTCTGTCCGAAGCTGGAATGATCTGGCTAACACATTCTTGAAGCAGTACAAGTACAACTTGGACATGGCACCCAATCGGATGCAATTACAAAACATGTCACAGAAGAAGGATGAATCATTCAAGGAATATGCCCAAAGGTGGAGGGAAATGGCTTCTCGAGTCCAACCTCCCCTAATGGAAAAAGAACTGGTGGACATATTTATGAGCACCTTGCAAGGACCATACTACGACAAGATGGTCGGAAGCATATCTTCAGGGTTCTCAGACTTGGTAGTTATTGGTGAGAGGATTGAAGATGGAATAAAAAATGGGAAGATACAAGGGGCACCCTCAGGTTCCTATCACACAAAGAAGTCATATGACGGAAAAAAGGAACCCAACACTATTGGAGCGATCCTGGTTAATCAGACACCGACACTACAACAGAAGGATCAGCAAAAACAACAGGGTGGCCAACGCCCCTGGAGGTCCAAGCCAAAACGATCGTTTACCCCATTGCACATGCCGCTGTCTCAAGCTCTGCAACATCTGCTCAGTCAGAACCTGGTAACACTGCTGCCTCCATACTCAGCTCCAGCTAACCCCGCTCCCGGGTACAAACATCATGCTAGGTGCGCTTATCATTCAGACAGTCCTGGCCATGATACAGAGGACTGTGGGCCGTTAAAGCACAAGATCCAAGATTTGATTGAAGAAGGGCTCATTGAGTTCGAAGATCCTAGCAAGTCTAAAGCCATAGGTGGCTAGAAAGAGGATTTCTTAGATCATTAATTTTGTTTTCATTCGCAATTTCTTTCCGTTTGTTTAAACATTAGTCTTATGACATATGCTGTGTACTTTACAATAATCATTAATGCATTGCTCACGTTTGTCTTGATTCATCCCTGGTGTTCTCACTATATTTAAAACTGTGTTTTTACTTGGTTTTATTTCTTTGTGATATTCAACTCTCGTTAAAGTCATACACCTTTTGAGGGAGAATGACGAAAATGATACCACAATTTCATACATTATGCTTTCGAACAGACCGTGTTGACGATGTACAGGCATTGTTTCGATTCCCAAATAATGGAGATATAAGGATGTTAATCCCTTGTCAACCTCTTTGAGCCCAAAGAAGTAGGAGTTTTCCTTCATACAAAATAAAACCCTTAATATATAAACTGGGGTAGGGTAGCTGCTCAGTTAACTTAATTATTCCAAACTGTTCCTTTGAACATAACCACCGATGGTTCTCCGTCATGATTAAGCCTGGCAGTCAATATCCGCAAAGAAAAAAGAGAAAGCAATGCAAAAGCCTGCTGAGTCAAAACCTATTAAGGAGACTTAGGCAACATTGGGGCATCCCGCTGACTGCAGTTTTAAAACAAACAGTTCAGGCAAAAGTTAGGGATAACAAAGTCGAAAAAAGGTTACTATGTACCTTCGACAAAAGGAAATATTACAAAAAGGAGAATGACTGCCTTTGCAGATAAACCTTTGGTTTTTGAACCATCATAAATGCCAATGTCACAATTCCCAAATTCTTTTGGAGACTAAACGCATAGCTAACTGAGCATAGGACTGGAGAACATCACGAAGATTGGGATGGGTACAAATAAACTTTGAGCCTCTATCTTTTGTTCCTCTAAACCGTGAACCAGGCCACGTTACAACCCTTAAAAGTCCTAACTGAAGCATGGTTAGTTCGAAAGTATGCTGTTACCAAAGGTATCCCGACTCCTTAAGGTCTACTATAACTCTTGAGTCGATATCACTTTCTTACAAAAAAAAAACACTTTGTTTTATTCAAAAATGTTTTTAAACTTTCAAGACAGACATATGCATTCGCATCTTATGAATTTCATTATGAAGTACACTTGCCTATGTAGATTCAAATGTTTAAACATCAGGGAGAAGTTACATGGGGCATGGCTAATGGCTAAAAATCCTACTGACTGACGAAGTAGCTTTAAAAACTCGTCAAAAGAAGAAACATCTCTTACACAGGACTGAGATAGCTAAGGTGTACACGGGGCATAACCCGTCATTATCCCATTTACATGGGGCAATCTGATCAAGATCCATAGAATCTCTCAAAGACGCTGAATAGCCCATGGGGCAAGTCCATCACCTGGGGGCATATTGCAAAGGTCACTCAGTATTAGATGGTGTCAATGCCAGTCTCACATCCTTTCCAGGAACCTTTATAGGACACTTCTCAATCTGTCCATATAGTCTTCTTTAAGACATGTTCAAATACTTTTTTACCCTTTCTAGGAGCCTTTTTCAGACAGTCTTTTAAAGACCCACCTTCTTATCCTTTCTATTTTCAAACCCTTTCAAACAGTCTTCTCTAAGACATATTCCTTTCCAAGAACCTTTTCTAGGTAGTCTTCTGTAAGACATCTCTTAATTTTTTTTTCAGTTAGTCTTTTAAGACATATTCAAACTTCTCTTATGCTTTCAAGAACCTTGTCAAACTTTGTTTAAAGTACAGAGTCTTCTCTAAGACAGTTCACCATCCTTTTTAGGGTGATCTTCTTCAAGATATCTTTTCCTAAGTTTTGTTTAAAACGCCACAAAAAAAACAGTCTCTATCCTCTATAGGAATATTTTGACCCTCTGCACAAACACATCCCTTTGAGCTTTGTTTAAAGCGCGATCTTATTTAATATAATCTCCCATTTCTTTCCAAGGACCTCTTCAGGTAGTCTTATAGAAGGCATCATCTCATCCTAAGTACTCAGCAAATCATTGTCTGTCAGGATGCAACCTAAACGCATGACTCATTCTGAAAAGCATCTGCTTCACATTCAAATCAACACTTAGCATCAAGGAGACCTCAAAATTGGTCTAATCAAAGACGATCATTCCTGATAAAGACTCTTGGAAACCACATCCAGAGGGTTTTCCTAAAACAGGGGCATACAACCAAGGATCCTATTGACTAGGGGCATATCTTTCAAAAAATCAAACACTGGGGCAATGCATATCAGGCAAGACATGGTGAAACTCGAGTTCCCTCTAAAGGTCCCTCCTTCAGATAAAGGGGCATGTCTCACAATTTCTGATAATCGGGGAGTCACACTAGTATCATACAAGGAGCATTGTTGCATAATTGATCTTCCCACGTCTGTACTATTTACAGCCCACAGTGTGGGATAGGCATACATGCATAATTCTCATTTATTTTGAGAATCTCATTACATGACACATGCATCATGACATTGCATAAAACTAACGCTGCCTTTTCAGGCCACTTCATATTCAAAAGGATGTTATCATCCAATTACAGTGCAAATACGGTCGTATCAACGATTCAATCTTAACAGATACAATTCCAATACCTCATCCCAAGTATTTCTTCAAAGACAATCCAGAAGCAATTAAAGAATTTCTTACCTCTCCAGGAAGTCTTGTCCAAGACAATTATCCTAACCTTTCCGAGCAGTCTTGTGTAAGACGTATCCTGGCCTTTTATAGGTAGTTTTGTTTAAAACATCCCATGTCCTTTATAGGAACCTTTCTAGGTGGTTTTGTTTAAAACTTCTTATGTCCTTTATAGGAACCTTTCTAGGTAGTTTTGTTTAAAACGTCTCATGTCCTTTATAGGAATCTTTCTAGATAATTTTGTTTAAAACATATCGTTCCCTTTATAGGTAGTTTTGTTTAAAACATATCATTCCCTTTATAGGAATCTTTCTAAATAGTTTTGTTTAAAACATATCACTCCCTTTATAGGAACCTTTCTAGGTAGTTTTGTTTAAAATATTTCATAGCCTTTACAGGAACCTTTCTAGGTAGTTTTGTTT
This sequence comes from Vicia villosa, assembly GCF_029867415.1. Classification (NCBI taxonomy): domain Eukaryota; kingdom Viridiplantae; phylum Streptophyta; class Magnoliopsida; order Fabales; family Fabaceae; genus Vicia; species Vicia villosa. The sequence continues at coordinate 372,671 of NW_026705512.1, read as the reverse complement.
AAAACGTCTCACGACCTTTATAGGAACCTTTCGAGGTAGTTTTGTTTAAAACATATCGTATCTTTTATAGGATCCTTTATAGGAAGCTTTGTTTAAAACATGCCATATCCTTTATAGGAACCTTTATAGGTAGTTTTGTTTAAAACGTATCATGCCCTTTATAGGAATCTTTCTAGATTGTTTTGTTTAAAACGTATCGCTCCCTTTATAGGAACCTCTCTAGGTAAGTCTTGTTTAATATATCCCGTATCCTATCTAAGAGCCTTTCCAGGTGAGTCCTGTTTAAGACGTTTCATATCTTTCTAGGGGCTTTTCTAAGTAGTCTTATTTAAGACATATCATATTCTTTATAGGAGCCTTTCTAGGTAGTCTTGTTTAAGACATATCTCAACTTCTTTAGGTAACATTCTTCAAATATTTATCCAATCTTTTCTAAGACATATCTCGCTCTTTCAAGGAACTTCTCAGTCAGTCTTCTCTAAGACAATTCTTCCTAAGCATTGTTCAAAGCTTAAGCTTCTTCGCATCAACTTTCGATATACCCTATTCAGGAACCTCTTCAGGTAGTCTTATGTAAGACATTGCTTCCTCTCTCCTCAGATACAATCAAATGATCCAGGTCTGAAAAGCATATGCTTTAGACAAGTAACCTTCCGGGCAAATAGATGGCATCTATAAGCCCATCTCCAACAGAACTCTTTCCCTACGCAAGCAAATTTCAGGGCATTTCAGTGTCCAATCATCTTCTACCTCTTCAGGTTCAAGAAGATTGAACAGGGGCAGCTGTCATACCCCAAAATTTGCCTTCCATATTCCATTTACAATGATTCAAAGTTCAAGATTCAATCCCAAAGCTTTGCTCAAACAATCCCAAGATCCACAGTCAACTGGTCCAATCCCAAAGGCCAACTACAATCAAAGCATGATTCAAACCTATGATCATTGGTCAAACATCAAGTATAGAGGTGCATAACCATCATTTGATCAAAGATTGATCATGATTCCATTAATAGAAACTCAGAGATGAACAAATACAAAAAGGTTCAAATTAGGGTTTCTTGGGAGAAAGTCAACCCAACTTTGACTGGGCATAACTTTCACATGGAACATAAAAAATTCCCCACTCAAAGCCTATCTTGAAGGAAATTGGATTCTCTACAACTTTGTCTCGCACGAGCCAGGGCTAGAAATGCTTCATTTAAAAGATGCAAGGCAAAAGATTATAGGTCATTTTTAAGCATCCTTCAAAAGCAGTTTTCTTGCAAAGAAGATATGATCAAGATAAAAGCTCCAAATGGAAAATATGTTCCACAGTGGCTTATAGAGGACCTCTTGAGGTTTCTAAAAAGTATTAGATCTCCCTCATAGCTTAAAAATTGAGTGAGATATGCTTGATCAAAGTTAAGGTGATTTTGGAGGGCCAAATATGAAAAAGGAGGGTTCAAATTGAGAAATCTTGCAAATGGGCCTATGTTTTTATGGTACAAACTTGATCCACAAGCCATTAGCTTGTCCAAAACAAAAGGGCACGAAATTTAGCATATTAATTGATTTAATATATTTTTTATTTCATTTTATGATTTAATTAAGTATGAAAAATCAAATATTATGATAAAATATTCATATAGGCCAATTTCAATCAATATTAATGGCAAAATATGATATAATTTCGTGACAAATCAAATGAGAAAAGATTGATACATAATCTTGGCAAAAAAGAAACTTCTTATTCAAGAAATAAAAGCAATTTCTCAAAGAAGCAAGATTGGATTCTAGTGGAGTTTTGGACCAAACTTTAACCTAATTCTACTCTACTATAAGTACATAACCTAAAGCATAGGATTAGTGGACGCAAAAATCAGAAAAGAGGCACAAGCTCAAGAACACAAAAAGCTTGCAAAAGTGGAATTCGGTTTTTGAGTTTTAAGAGGTTTCAACGCGATTTGAAGGTTCCAAAAGCTTCGACAAGGGATTTAGAACGTGTCGGGATCGCTTCTCTGCATCAGCACCCCTAGAATAACCTCCCATAATGCAAAGTAAGTCGCTCCTAACTCTGGTTCGATTGGCATGATTTACGCATTCATGTGTTAATTTGTTTGTGTTTTATGATTGGTGTGATGTTTGTGAATGTTTTTGTTTGATTAATTGGATTTCTGGGCATGATATACTGAGTTGCCATTGTTGACCGAGTAGAGTTCATAGGGTTTGTAAGTGGGGCTTTCTAATAGACGTGAAATTGAGTCAAATTGATGGTATGAACTGATTCGTATGCTTGAGACGAAGAGGATAGGACAGGTGCGCCATATTTATGTGTTGGTATGTCTTAATCGCTATTTTCCAGGCCCCCATTGCTACGAAAAAGTCGTAGCTAAATCGCAGCTGATATACGCAGGTTTTTGTGTCTTCTTGGGGAAGACGATGACGTGTTCTGTTGTTATTGGATCGTTTGAAAATACGCGCCAATTTCCATGTGCGTGTGCTTGGATCTGGTATCATGTAACAGGCGCGTATAATAAACAACTAACCACGTTAGTTGAAGTGGTAGCGCTTGCTGTGTGTAACCTAGGGGTCTGGGGTTCGATTCCGGGCCCCCTTCCTTATTATTTTTCTGAATATTTCTTTGTAATCCTGTGCGTGTGTCATCATGAATGCCATCGTATGCCCTCTAGATCTCACCATCAATTCCCACCGGCCCTAGATCTAACGTCTCAGTTTGATCCCCATACTATGCACCCTAATGGTGTCCACACAGGATGAAAATCTTAATAAAACTAAATAAATTTTAATTATTTGTTTTATTTTAATTAAAATACTTATTTTTAATATATATTAATTATATGATAATTATTTTTTTTAATAAAATAAATACATAATGATTATATAAAAAAAATTTCAATTTGTTGTTCGTGCCGATTAAATCGATTAATCGCTATGGTCAACAATGATTTTAATTAAAATACTATTTAAATAAAATACAAATCAAATTATATTCGATTAAATGGTTGCAATTATCTTATTGATTGTGATGATTAATCCTCCCTTGTTCTAAATCTAATTTGTTATTATTTGTAATCGTATTAATCGGTTATGAGGGGTATCAATACAAAATAAAATTCACAAGAATAATAAAATACATTAATTCATTATTAGTGATAATCGAATCAATCGATTTGAATTGGTAATGGTGCAAAACCCCTAATCTCTTAACTATGGTGATCAAACCTATTGATCATTGCGGTTAATTGTGCCAAATCAGGGTTGTACGCCCAAATCTTAAAATATTTCTTAAATCCATTCAAAACTACAAAATCATCGAACTACGAAAGGCCATTCAAAAAGCCTCTAAAAAACATTTCTAATCAAATTCAATTCTAATGGCGTACAACCCGTCCCGAACTACGTTGACTCTGATTCTCCATAAGGAGATACGTAGGCACTTGGCAACAAGGCGAGTCCCCCTCTTCCAAACTCTAATCATTTCAAATAATTAGCCTTTAACTCTTACTACTCTCTGTCACCTTTCTTTATAAACCTTGCCATAAATCTTTATCTTTGAATGTTAGCCTTTAGGAAAGGGTTGAGGGTGCCTAACACCTTCCCTCGACCTGAATATAGTATCTTACCCTGATCTCTATACTGCGTAGGGTTTCCTATTCGCCCTTCAGAATAGGTGGCGACTCTAAAAGTCTAAATTTTTAGGGCAGGTTGCTACACATGACAACAACATCATCAACAATATAACACGATCATACACTCACGTTACATCGTTTATATTCTATCCAAAAGGATACATCACCAATTAATAACATCGTTATCAATTACATCACACCATAATTACCACACAGGCATTAATAAGCACACATCACACATTCACCGTCAAAACATACTGGCCACATTGGCATAAATGATCGCATAATTGCATCACATCAAATTAATATTGGCCATCGGCCCACAACTTCATCAATACATCATCAACAAGTTGTAATAACAACAATTCAACAATGATAATACATCATTCTCATAACAACAATTACTTGCCATAAGGTCACACATCATGTTAACAACAAACAACCAAACATCGTCACATATCAAGAATGAACATTCATTAATACATAACACATATGAACATGATCTCATGTTATCTACAACTAATCACATACCTCGTACCAATACGATAACATTCACACAACACATCATCATGATTTATCATGCACTAGTTCACAAAACCATTTATGAAAATCACCCAACCACTACTACATCTTACATCATCACATAGAGCATGGAAATAGCTTCCAAACATTTCAAACGACACATAAAACGAACACCCAAGTTAAAAGATACGACTTTTCAAAGTTTGGAAAACATAAACATACTTCATATGTTAACCCTACTTAGTTCTATCACTAAATCCTAATAAAAATAATAGGAGACTACATCCTATGAACCATTTTACTAGATCATAGTATAGTTCATTGCGTTAGCTTTCCAACGCTTCGAACGGCGACAAAATCGGAGTTACGGTTCAAGAGTTACGATCGTTACAAAATCTGCCAAAAATTGGAAAAGCTGTAGGTCGACGCATGGAAAACATAGGTCGACGCATTGAACTCCTGTCACCCTCGGGTATGCGCACGCTGAAACCCTAAAATCACCATTTCCACCACCCAAACTCTTATAAACATTTCTCTAACACCTATACATCATTATAACATCAATATAACACACACATGCCATATAAACAACATAACATTCAACTTTCATGGTTGATTCATCAATCTTTCTCAAAACCTAACATTTTCTTCAAACTCAATCAAGCCATGGAAATGGAAAAGAAAATGGAAACTCATCAAACACACACAACAAAGATATCATTTAATCACCATACAATTATTCTCAAACAAGCTTAGATCAAACAAAGACCACACAAGAAAGTTTTGGAAATTAAACAAGAAGAACAAGAACAAGACTATAAGAATCATACATCCAAGATAAATTAGATTCACCCCCTTACCCGACTATAGCGACGATCAGAACTCGATTCGGATGAAAAACCACCAATCTCCACTTTTTCTTCTTTCTCTCTTCCCTTTCTTTCTCTCTTCTTTCCTTTTCTGTTTTTCTTTCTTTTCTTTCTTTCTATCTCTCTTATCTCTTTTCTTATAAAGAAAATATCTACTTTACGGTCTAAACTCAATTGCTCAGAAAAACCCCAAAACACAGAATATTACCTTAATAATATTTCTAGTACCAAAAATATGAAAACCTTCAATTAAATATTAGTCCGTCATCCCGAACTAATACCGACTGAAACGACTCCAAAAACGGTAAAATTCCAATAAACGTCACAAACGTCCAAATTAAGCATATACTTATATTTCCGGGCGTTACACACATTCTCGCCATTTTTTTATGATGACAATGCATCTCTCAGGGAGGTGGATAAATAAAGATACAAAGGTAAATGATTGGAATGGTTAAACTCGCCTTGAAAAACATAGAGAGTATACCTACCCCCATGAGAGTATAACTTTCCCCCTTTGGCTTTATCAAAAAGACGGAAAAGTAAATAGATAGGGAAATAAAACCAAGCACTTAGATCAAAAGATTCAAATATTGAGGAAATAATACATAGATTATATTTTCCAAAAGAAATATAACTCACTAATCATAAATAGAATTTGGTTACAAAAGTAAAAACAGATGCATGGAAGACAAAAAAAGCAACTACCAAAGACAACAAGCATGCAAACAAGCAAAGACTACTATGTGTCCTCATCATCATTGAACAAATATGATGGCAGTGGTAACCGAGAAAGATGACATTCTAGGAGGTTGATCTTCTTGTTTTCCATTTTTCTATTTGAGGAGATCTTTAGTTAGAGAAGTCTGAGGGATTTCGTAATCAAAATCTTCTAGAGTTAAAGGTCATGCTTGCTGCAATGCTAGTTATTGCTCTTGTTGAGCGGTTCCTTTTTACATTAGAAGGAATTTGAGATGTCACTCCATCATTGATCTCAATCCTCATCTGCACCACTGCGACATTTCCTATCTCAAAAAAGTTTTCCTTAGATTCCTCATCCTCAACGTTGAAGTCAACATGCTCCAAGATTTTCATTACCAAATGGCCATATGGTAACCACGTAACTCCCTTTCTTTTGCTCACCATCATGTGATGGATCATTGTGATGTCCCAGTTTGTCTCAACTTTATTGGCCAATAACTAAGTTATGACCACATCAGCTTTTGAAATTGTCCCATGTTATATTTTCTTGGGATGTGAATGTGGTTCACCACATAGTGTATAAGACGAATTCCTTACTACACACTAATCATAAGAAAAGGAGAAGGAATTTTTGTAGTTTGTCTTGCAGGAAGAAACACTAGAAATAAAACCACCACCTTGATATGATTGATAGCGATGCATGCTTATTAAGGTCATAAACGATTAGGACATGAGGTTTAATCTATTATAGGGAATGAAATTTGAATTTCGAAAAACACTTAATTGATTATACCTTTAGCGTAATCGATTATGTAGCCATTTTTTCAGTTTCTTTAGTCTTTTGAGCCACTTAGTTGAAGATTTAATTAGAGTTTTTCAATTTAATCTCTATCACGTGTTTTACCTTCAAATTTGTCCCAATACATCTTGAGAAAACTCCCTCATTAAAGGGAACTAAATCACATTGTTGAATCACAAAAGTTTCTCAAGCTTTTCTCAAGAGAGATAACACCATCACAACATCTTTAACTTTAAACTTCCAAAAAGTTCCACAATCATCATGATCATCGGAGTCATTGAAAAATATTCATCTTTATTTAGGATATTCTAGCATCATATTGACCAAACATCAAATCCATATTTCCTTTGGTATACTCAAGGTATACACATGATTTGCACAACTTCTTTGAATTTGCAATTAGCTCTTTTAAATTGCAAAGCATTCCTAAAAAACAAATTAATTTTTCACCTTTGGTACCCAAATATTTTTGGGTCCTAATGCGTTAGTGGTTTTAAGAGGTATAATGTTATTTCCTTTAGACCATCTTAATTCATTTAATTTAGCATAACAATATGGTTTCAAATGGTCCAACTTTTTACAAAAAATTCATTTAAAGGAATATGATTGGATTTCTTCGTAGCATTTCATATATTACTAAATGATTTATTATGTTTATAACCTAGTCCATTTTCGTCGTACGAAGCTCTTTGATTTGAAGAAAAAAAATTAAATTTAGGTTATCTTTATCCTTAGTAAATTTCCTTAGGGTTTCATGCAAATATGTTACTTCATTTCTTAATGATTTACATGTTTCACATTTTTCTAATTTTAAAGATTCATTTCTAATATTAGTTATTTCTTCACCAAGAGTTTTATTTCTATTTCCAAAATAAAATCAAAATACTTTTTAAAATCAACCATTATTTTTTCTAATTTACCATTATCTTTACTGAGTTAAACACATTACTTAAAATTTATTTATAGGTTAGATTTTTTACCTTAGTGCCATCTGTATTCTCTTATGATTTTAAGGCACATGTGGTTCTTTTCATCATATTCCCTTTTGTGAGAGGATGCTTCACAAGAGTTTTTTGACGTATTGTTGCGGATATGACTAAAGACATCTTTGTATGAGTCTCTTGAGATTATATCATATTTATATGAAGAATATCTAAAAGTTCTTCTTATCTTTCAAAGATTCTACTTGATGAATCTTCTTCATATCTTGTACTGGATTAAGTTTCTTCATTATTTTCATCAGATGGCGACTCTTTGGATGATCATTCATTTATCGTGATTGTTCTTTCAAAATACACTTCTTGTGTTGATCCTTCATTTATTTATTTTTAAGATGAATATGATGATTATTCTAATGTTCTTTAATCCATTACTTTATATTTCAACATCTAGATTACTTCGTTGAGTTTCTCAATGATCTCCTTTTTCTGAGATTTTTTCTAAAACTTAACAAACACACTTCTATTTTTTGAATCAAAGAATGGATCATATTTCTGGCTCAAAATTATTAAATATGAAATATTTGTTAAAAACAAATCTTTTAACTCAAATTCCAAGGATTCCAATGTTTGAGCATCATCTATGAAGTTGACCTTCATATTCATTTGTTATTTCATTTTCCCATATGTTTGTTCATTCTCTCTTGTTTAATCTTAGGAAAATATTCATGGACCATCTCAAGAGTGTCCTAGACTTCCTTGGATGAAATACAATTGAAAACATAATGGCATTCTATGGTTCTTATAGCACTTATCATTAAGTACTTGGTTTTAAAATCGAGTTGGATTTGTATGTCATTTTCTTCGGTCCCAAAAAAATCTAGTTTATTTACTACTTTATTATTAATATAATAAGTAGGAATAAATGTACCATTGATGATAATATACCACATATCAAAATCACTTGCTTTAACAAAAATTTCCCTTCTCTTTATTTCCATGATTCAAACCTTTCAAAATTAAATGGTGGAGGTGTATTCATAAAAAGGCCTTTATTAAAAACAGAAGTGTTTGTAGTTATTATCTTACCTCCTGAGATGATTAGTATTATAACAAAAGTTAAGCTTTAATTCTATTTGTTGGACAACTCACTCCAAACACATGACATGAGGGTGGGTGAATTGTGTGGGATTGAAAAATAATGCTCAATTAAAACTTATTTGATAAAAGAAATCGTTTAAACCAATTTTGTGAACCAACCAAAGAATATTCAGCGGAATAAGTAAAGACACGAAATCATAGTAAGGAAGAAATAAAAGTACAACAAAATATAAAGAGATTAGGATTGAGATAATTACACCTAAGACTTATAGAGGTTCGGCCTAACAACTTAGCCTACTCCTCTCCCCAAGAATTTCTTCTTGAGATTTTACACTATAAATGTGAGTTTTTTCACAAATTATACCCATAAGCTTTCTTACAATCAAATTGGAGTTTTATAATGGATATACTCCAAGACAAATACGAGATTTTACACCCAGCTAACCTCAGAACCAAGCGAGAGCTTTTACACCCGACTAAGCTCACGAACAAACAAATATTTTGACCGACAGTCTCACAAACCAAGAGAGAGATTTTACACTGGACAAAGCTCATGAACCAAAAGGATACTTTATCCAACAATCTCTCAAACCAAATGAGAGATTTCATTGGCTAAGCTGAAAAACAAAACACCAACTTCTCACAAGAGATGTTACACAAGATATAAATTATTCTTGCGTAAATTAAAATAATACCCCGAACACTAGAAAAAAATGCCTCACTAATATTTTTCACTCTCAAAACACTAATAAAATTTAGTAAAAGAGAAAGAAATGAGAAAGGAGAGAGTATAGAGTGAGAAAGTATATAAAAATACATTTTCCTGTGTGTTTTTAAAGTGAGGAGAAATCCTCTATTCATAGATGAAAAATATGACTCAAAAGAGAAAATGATCCATGGTTCTTTAAATGTCATAATATATTATAGCATAGGTTTAATCGATTATGAGTTCCACAAAAACGGAAACCTTGATTCCTAAAAAGGAAATCCTACAATGGCTAGTGTCTTTATGTGCTTAAATTGATTATTGGGGAGATTAATTGTTGCTTGTATTATATTGCCTGTATGTCGAGGGAATCAGAAATCGATTGATTAACATGAAGATGATGATTGATATTGTTATTAAAATAACATTGTAGAGTTTAATTACGTGTTGAAAACTAATTCTTGAACAAAGAAATTAAGAACAAGGGAGGAAGAATAATAGTAAGGGAGGGGGCACCATAAGAGTGGGGTGGGCGCCCCGGGCCTTGTAGCAAAAAAAAAAAGAATTTTAGGGCGGGGGCCCCTTAGCCATGGGATGAGCGCCCCCTAGTAACTTTTTATGATGGTGGGGGTTCATGTAATGGTGGGGGTCCAGGAAAGGAATGGTGGGGGTGGGCGCCCTACACCTAAGGGATGGGGGCCACATATGTTTTCTTATGACTTTTGTTTCATTATGTGCTATGTATATTTAATTAGTTTAATCCAAATATTTTTCTTATCCTAGTTAATTAGTAACAACGGAGTATGGTAAGTGATTAATTAAGGGAGGTGGAATGAATTTAACAGAGCTTGATTAATTGCAAGATTACCCGTAACGGAGAATTAAGTCTGAATAATATGTATAAGTGAAAACAGTAAAATAAGAAGGTTAGTGTAGACACTAATAGCAGAAGCAATATAAACAATAATGTATAGTATACCAGTAGCAGAGTAATGAATTAGTGTAACAGCATAAGTGGACTGTTTTTTGACAGAAGAGTAATAGCAGTGACTGGTATTATAGCAGAAACAATTGAGATAACAGAGGGTCAGTATTGATAATAAGAATTGACGAAACATTATTGAATAGGAATATTAGTGATTTTAACCGATAAACGAATTAACCAGTTTAGAACGAAATTGGTCGAATGATTACAGAATGGGTGTCGATTGATTTTGGTTGGATTGTTGTGTTGCATACTTGTTGAAAATATGTGAATTGCCGCTTGATTATGTGTATTGATTTGTTGTTGTTGATTTGTTGTTGTGATGTGGTGGTACTAAGTGTAGGCCTATAGCCAGTGACGATGTGACGTTGTGATGATATTGTTTTGTGATTCTTGCGAAGTGCAGTATTTGAAGTGACTATGAAATTACCCTAATCATTGGTAATTATTTATGATATAGGCTTATGCCTCGTGATGATTGTTGTAGTGATTATACTTTGTGATGTTGTGTGTGTCGAGTCACATGCATTGCATATTTCTGTGACGGACTGAATTGGCAAATTATGACGAAGGCTTATGCCTGTTTTGATGTGCCTCTAATAACTGGCAATTGGCAATGGAGGCTGAAGCCCTGGGTACCACATGCATGTGCATTGTTAGTGTCGCATTTGGTTTTGCATAGGGGTGATTTAACTGTGAAGTGCTATGATTTGATTTTATGAACGTATGTGAAGTACTGTGACATGAATTATGATGTGATTTATGTAACACCCCAAATTCTACCCGAAAATATCATGCGAGAAATCAGAGTATTTTAAAAACTATCAATAAGCATTTGGGATATCACATTTACTTCATATAAACAACTCATAAACAGATACATAGCACTTTAATCTCAGAAAAGCACAAAACAACTTATAACAACTCTTAGACAAACCAACTTCAATTTAATATGCAGCGAAATCATAACATTCAACTTTATAAATAAATCATCTTATTTAATCTAAAACAACTTCAAACATCATAGTACTTCTCATTATCCAATTTGGAACTCAACAACTAAAACATGAACAACGTATAAACAACAATATAGACAACCCCCCGAGTGCTACGTATCAGAGTGACACACCAACCAGACAGGATGAAGCTACAAACTTCCACAAATATACTTGAGTACCTGCCCATTTCCCATGGTAGGGGAAACATCAGCAGAAGGTGTGAGATATCAAACATTATAAAGGAAAGTATGATAATACATATAGCAAAGGTAAGATCATACACAATTCATCATTTCTCAATATAAGCAATTTGCATCACAACAATAATGTTAACTATCAACTATAACAATGTATTCAAGTTTACAAGTATATCATTCAAGCACATAATAACATACACTTCATAATCACAGCGGAAATTAATACAACTATCAACAATGGCAAAACAATGTTCATATATTCCACATATATACATATATCATTAATCATTAATACATATATATTCGCATTATCCTCATATATATTTCATTTATATATATCACATCTACACACATCCACAATTCATATCAAATGAACTCAACATCGCAAACTATGCATTCACACATCATAGCATTCACTTCATAAACACAATAATTCAAAATGCGGCTCAATATGCGACTCAAACTATACATATGCATGTGGTACCATTGGAGTAAAACTCCTAACTTAGAACATTGCCAGTAACTCCGAGGCATAAGGCAAAGCCTTCAACTTATCAACACGGTCACATATCAACATCACACCGTTCAACTTTATGTTATGCTATGCGGAAACATACAACGACCACAACTCGACAACAAAACAACGACACAACAACAACACAACAACGGTCACATATCAACATCACGCCGTTCAACTTTAGCCATAGGCTCACAACACGACTTAACAACAGCACAACAACGGTCACATATCAATATCACGCTGTTCAACTTTAGTCAAAGGTACACAACACAATTTATCAAGTTCATAGAAACATATATGCAATATTAAAATTTTCTAGGATTCACACCATAAGGCTATCCAAATAACAACTGTAGCAACCTGCCTAAAAATTAACCTTTCGAGTCGCCACCTATTCTACCAAGGCGAATAGGAAACCTTTATACAATCAAGAGATCAGGGTAAGATACTATATTCAGGTCGAGGGAAGGTGTTAGGCACCCTCAACCCTTTCCTAAGGTTTTATGTTCACAGTAAAGGTTAATGGCTAAATATTGAGGTTTATAGCTAAGGAAGTGAATAGGGGAAAAATGAGATTTTAGGGAAGGGGACTCGCCTTGTTGCCAAGTGCCTACGTACCTCCTTATGGAGGATCAGAGTCTACGTAGTTCGGGCACAGGGTTGTACGCCTTAGAATTTGAATTGATATGGTTTGAAGGCTTTTTGAATGGCCTATCGTAGTTTGAATTTGATTTGAAAGGCATTTTGAGTTGCCTGATTGAAAAGGATGAAAATCCGTAGTGTGTTTTGAATGTTTTAAGTTTTGGGCGTACAACCCTGATTTTAGTATGTACTATTAACCGCAATGATCAATAGATTCGATCACCATAGTTAAAAGATTAGTAGTTGTATTGTTAGCAATTTTAATTGATGGGTTCAATTATCACTGATAACGAATAAAGGTATTTTTAGGAATTTTAGTAATTTAATTTGTATCATTATCTCTCATAATCGATTGATTCGATTAAAAACGATAATGAATTAGAATAAGGGAAATAGGCTAATCATCGCAACCAATAAGATGGTTGAAACCCTTTAGCCAAATGAATGTTATTTTATTATATTATTTAAATGATCGATTATTACCCATCGCGACCGATTAATACGGTCAAAACGAATAATAAATTAAATTCTAAGATTTTGGCTAAAAAACTCATGGGATCGGACAAACCCTAATATCTTATATCACCGCTCTAGGGTTTTTTGTGATTTTTATAGTTGAAATTAATTAAATTAATTAACTCTAATAATCGAGTAACCAAAATAATCGGGAAAATATAATTCTAAATCCTAATTTATTATCCCAAACCTATTTGAATGAACTAATTAAACTAAATTAATTGAATTATATACAAATAATTATTATTTAAAATAGACAAAACCAATAAATAAATAATTAAAATTGTAAAGAAACCTGGCTTGGATCTTGTGTTGTACACCTCTGTGACCCCATGATGCACCTTCAGCCTGGCTTACGTTAGATCTGAATTGATAGGAGATCTCATGGTGGAGAACCGAGGGTGTATCGTAGAGGTTCCTCGGTCACCCATACCAGATTGAAGATCAAACACGTATTGAAAATAATTGGGAAAAACAAATTTGTCACCAGCAAGGGTCGAACCCACGCTGTGACCCATCTCATGCACATACTTCCACTAGGCTGAAGCGCTTTTGATGTTCAAACAATGCACAAAACACAATATCTATCAAAACTGAATTAAAATATATTAATTGAAAACCTGATTTCCACGCGTGGGCCCACCGTTGCGCTGACTGGCCAATGATGTTGAGGGAAAGAAAACGAAGACTTTTGACTAGCAAGTAGATTCACGCCACGCAAGGAGAGAAGAATTGCTCCGCTGCCCCTCCAATGGTGATCGGCCACGCGTGCAACCACTTGTTCCCCAGGCACTATTCATCGTCACTGACCTCAGTACCTGCGGAATTTCTTGCGGGTATACTTGTGATTTTACCTGCGGATTTTCCCGCAGGTGCTTGTTCTCGAATTATGCAATCTCATACCCGCCATGAACAGCGTAGGCTGAACTCCAAACCTGCCCAGATCGACTAAACGAGTCCTCCTGAATCCACTGGTGCCTTTGTCTTTCCCTGAAACACATGGTAAGAGCCAATACGAAGGAGAGCAAGCTTGTGCCCTAACAATGGTGCCTCGTGAATCTGGGCGTAAACCTTGCATGTGATGGTTCAAAAATATTCTAATGGATGCTATAAACTCAATTTGATGGTTAGATTGAAGTGACACAACTATATACACGTAAAACGAAAGATGAGAAAATACTTAAACATGAGTATCATAGGGCCATGGTTTTACGCATTCAGGGGCACATACCTTGACCCTGGCTTACCTTTTGGTGTCTTCTCAGAACAATGGGAGGGTTAGTTTGCACTTTTGACTGCTGCCCCAAAGGAGAACGAAAAAATCAAGCTTTTATGAACTTTTCTTAAAAAACCCTAGCCTCCTCTCTCCCCTATTTTCGTCCTCCCTTTCCTTAGTGAGTGTTTTTAGAATATATATGGCTCATTTAGGGTTGTGAACTTTTGAAGAAATATTTACTCATTTAATTGAAAAATATTTGATTGATTTTGGCATGAACTATTACTATATTTGGCCAATTCTATTTTGTGCAAATTTTCTTTCTAATCTCAGCCATTGGATTGGATTAAATCAAGGGACAAATTTGGTGTATCAATCATATAATTATTTTATGATTTTTATTTGATTTTATTTGAATTTTAAATTATAAAATCAAATATAAATAAATAAATATCATAATAATAATATATATTGATCATTGGGCCTCTTTTGGACTTAATATCACGTGGTCAAAACAAACATTAAGGCCCATTACTAAAAAATATCAAACTCTTCACTTAGATTTTTCATGCATCTTCTCAAAATCGTCTAACTTTAACCATGCCTATCTCCCTCAATTTTAACCCTATGGATGTGCTTTAGATCAATTTAGAAAGCTTAAAGTGTCCCCTAAATGATCCTTTTTGTTTCGTCTCAATTGAAGCTTCCATGCTCAAGTTATAAGCTTTGACCTGAAAGGTGTTCTTTGTTGACTTTTCGGATGACCTATAATCTCTTGTACCATATCTCCCAAATGATGCATTTCTGGCCTTGGCTTGTGAGATACAAAGTTGTAGAGAATCAAATTTCCTTCAAAATAGGCTTTGGTTTGGGAAATTTTTGATGCTCCATGTGAAAGTTATGACTAGTCAAAGTTGAGTTGACTTTCTCCTATAAAAAACCCTAATTTGAACCTTTGCATTTGTTCATTTCTGAGTTTTTATTGATGGATCATGATCAACCTTTGATCAAATGATAGATATAACCTCACATACTTGATGTCGACCAAAAATCTTGATTTGACTGTATTTTGACTATAGTTGACTTTTAAGTCAACATAGTCGATTATTGATCATCTGAGTCATTGAGTGGGCAAACTTTGGAACTTGAAGCTTGACTTTTGACATGGAGATTCTTTGAGACATATGAGAGACCTTGAGATTCATTTGAGGCCTTGAATATTCACAATTCTTTGATAAAATGAAAACCCTAGTTTTGAGGTCCTCGATTAGGAGAGAATGACTTGAATGAGCCTTTGAACCTTGTGCCATTGAAGATGCATAGAGGAGGGCAAATTTTGGGGTATGACAACAGCGCATAATAATAATCATATTAGCAACCACAACATTATCCGCAACAAAGGCATCCAAACCAAAACCACAATTTGGGTTCAATTTGCAAAATAATCACAATATGCCAATATATCAAGTAAACCAATTCAACTTCCAATTAACATTTATCTAATTTAGATATCATGTTAATTATCAAAATAACATCATTGACATAGCAATATATTATTCTCAACGTAAATATTTAACCAAAACACTATTATGGTCAATTTCTCAAAGTATCGTAGTTTACCGATAAATCGAATAATGTATGCAAGTCTAAGTATTTTCCAATCAAATAGACTTATTGAAATTAATTCAACTATTAATTAAATCAACCAATTAATAATCATATTATATTAATTCAATTCACTTCTATTTCTATTCCATTTCTAATTCTACAACAAAACTCATTATTTCACTATCAATGGTTTACCCACAATAAACTAATACATAAAGATCAACAATTGCACACAACTTATCACATTTATATCATCACATTCCATCAAACCACCAAATACCAAAAATTTCAACATAGAAGAACATGGATATCAAGTATAGAATCTACCCACCATAACCCACTATCCTACACCCCTTTATCATGAAAAAACTCCACCCTTACCTTGGTAAATATGGACTCTTTCACCATAGCTCTAAGCTTTTCTCCAAAAGAAATCATTTCTAACATTATTTGGAGACACACCTAAAAACCAGTTCGAGAATCATCTTATCAGACAAACTTGAAACCCTCAAAATCAAAATCGCTCCAGTCGGAACATACCTCTATGAGTCAGGAACGTTGTGCCCAAGTACCGCAACGATCCAACGGTTGGATTGAGAGATACGCCCGTTTTTCTAAGGTGACTCTATGCTGAAACTTGCTGCAAAAATTTAGGCTTCCTCCATAATTTTTTTTCTTCTCTCAAGTTCTCCTCCCTTTCTCTTCTCTCTTCTTTATCCCCCAAAATGAGTTATGAGACTCCAACTCTAAAACCCTAACTTTCTACTCTTACTATCTCTCTTATGTCAATTGGGCTTAACCCACCAATCCATCCATTATGTTTCTATCACTTAGGCTCATTTAGTTATATCTCTCTGATAACTCAATTAAGTCAAACAACACAAACACTCACATAATTAAATATTTAAATAATTATTATATCACATAATAACTAAATAAATAAGTAATTATTAAAAACACAAAATAATATAATTACTAATATGATTAATAAAAATATTAATAAAAATCGGGATGTTACAAATCACTTGTTGAAAATTATGATGTGAATTGCGATATTAATACTGCGAAGTGGTTATTTCATGATACCCGAACACTAATGCATATTGTTTATCATACTCCTGTTTATATGGTTCGATATCTCACCCCTTCTGTTTGAATGTTACCCCTATGTTGGTAACAGGCAGGTTAAGAAGATTAGCGCACTTTCGGAATAGCTTGGAAGATGTTAGTATTTTGTTGCTTCTGTTGAGTCGGGTCTTGCTCTGATACGTAACACTCGGGAAGGGATGTGAACATTGTTTTGATAACATGAACATGAATAATTTCCGCTGTGTATGAAAATGTGAAGTTTAATATTTAAGAAGTATACTTTGGTTCATCCGAATATCAGTGTTATGTATCTGTTTTATTAAAATGAGAAGATATTTTATGATGTATGATTTAATGTGACGTGTGACATCCTGATTTCATATTTATAAATTGGTAAAGAATTACTCTGATTTTTCTTAATATTCTACGGGGTAAATTGGGGTGTTACAATATGCTCGTCAAGCCATTGTGATAGAGGATTCCCACACTAAGCCTAAGGAATGCCTAAATGGTAATCTAGACTCTAAGATCTCTTTCTCCCAAGACTTTGCATGGATCCTTTCTCATGAAAATGACCCTAAGGTCATAAAGGTGCAATATGATGATAGTGAGATCAAGCGAGTATTGATATGTTGCACAAGTGACTTTAAGCACAAGAGAGGGTGAATTTTGGTATTTAAAATTTGTGATTGAATTTACAACTTTCTTGATTAAGATCGTATTAGTAATTTTGATTTATTAATTTGCAGCAGAAATAAAGCATTGAAAATAAATTGTAGACATTGAAATGATATGGTTAGAGAAATTGCACTAGAGATTTATAAAGGTTTCACCAAACGTTGGTCTAGTTCTGTCCCTAAGAGGTCTTCTTCAAATTTTGATTATAAACTTTGAGATTTTGAAGGTTATGTCCACAAACCTTAATTCAATCTGTTCTTGAGATTTTTACAGACTTATCCCAAACCAATGACAGGTTTTACCTTCGACTAAGCTAATGAAACGTTTAGAGATTTATGGCTTATCTCAATAACCAAAACAAACTTTTTCCAACAAAACTTAAGAAACCAAATACAGAGATTTTATGACAGCTTTATCTTAAGAACCAAACTCGATCTCTTAAGAGTATCGCACCCTTAAGAATACAAACGACCAACACGACCACTTACAAAAATTCCTTCCTCACAAGCAAAGTTTCACTTATAAGGACTAAGGCAATATGAAGTGAAAGAAAATATTTTCTTAAGAGAGAGAGAGAGATAAATTCCAAAGAAATATGAAAACGTTGGAAAATGATGTGATTCCAAAACATTATCGTCGTCAAAACCTTAGATGGATCTTTTATGGAACTTTTATCTACATAACCTGTAAGCACATAGATTCACATGATAGACCCAAAATTTTTAGTTGATGTCTAATATTGGGACGTCTTTGATTGAATAAAGCTAGATCCAAACGACCTTCAGCCTTTTAAAGGTTCCCTAGCTTGTTTCTCTAGCGAACAAGTTTGGGTGAAAGACTACATCACTTTCAAGATGGTGTTCAGACTAAAGGAGAATGCCAACATGATAAAAGTCAGGTATATTGAAATAGATGCCTTATATTTGTACAACATAATCATCGGGTGGCTAGTTTTTAGCCCCCTAAGGACCACCCTGTCAATGCTTTACTTGAGCATGAAGTAACCACTAGTGAATGGACGTATCAGTGTGATCCAAGGTGGTCAAGAAACTATCTACAGATGTTACCAAGAAAGTTTGAGGATCAGAAGAGAGACTATGGAGGTAGTTTCCACACTACAACCAGACATTTGTGGGGTAAACTTTGTAGATTCTGACCCCATAAGGTCCTGAGAAAGAAAAGGCTCATGAAAGACCTAAAGAAGGTCCATAATGGGTCCTAGAAATTCCACGCCATCAAACTAGGCATCTCAATAACAGAAGTTGAGGAGGAGGATCTGGTCGCCCTACTCAAGAATAATTATTCGCTTGGAATCTTTGTGACATGCTAGAAATTGATACCATGGTTGTATGTCACCGCCTCACCATTATTTCTATCATGAAGCTAGTGGTGCAAAGAAAGTGTATAGTAGGCGAGGAGAAGCAACTAATTATTAATGAAGAAGTTAGGTAACTAAGGGAAGTTGGCTTCATAAATGCAATCAAATATCCAATGTGGTTAGTAAACACCGTGTTAGTTCGAAAGTCATCCCAAAAATGGATCATGTGTGTGGACTTCACTGATTTGAACTTGGGGTTTCCTAAAGACCTTTATTTATTGCCAAACATTGACAAGTTGATTGACATATCATCAAGGTACAAGACTCTGAGCTTCATGGACACCTATTCTAACTACAAACAAATAAAAATGAACCTCGTGGATGTGCACAAGACTGCATTTATATCCAATAACTACAACTACTATTAAAATGTCATGTGTTCAAATTAAAAAATGCATGTGCTACTTATCAAAGGTTGATGGACACAATATTTTCTAATCAAATAGGGTGTATAGAGATTTTTATTATTGACATAGTTGTAAAGACCCCTGAGGTAGGAGATCACTTTAGCGATCTAGAAGACATTCTGAAGTTGGTCAGAAGGCATAATTTGGGCCTAAATCCCACAAAATGTTCCTTTGGAATTTCGGCAAGAAAATTCTTGGGTTTCATGCTGACTAGAAAAGGGATAAAGACAAATCGTGATAAATGTCAAGCCATCATTGAAATGAGAAGCCCAACCACAATCAAGGAGGTTCAATAGCTAATAGGGAATTAGCATTCCTCTTCATATTTCTTTCTTATGCAAAAGACAAGGTTTTTTCTTCCTCGCCACCTTAAATAAGAAGAAAAGTTTGAATTAACAAGTCAATACAAAAAGACATTCACAAGGTTAAAGACTTCGCTTTCCAACCCCTCGTGTATTAACATGCCCCGAAAAAGGTATGCCATTTGTACTTACATTTGTAAGTGATAGACAAGGCGATAATTTATGCTATGTTTTTTTATTAAAAAAAATCTAAACTATTTTATGCTATATTTTAATTATCTATAATTTTTTCAAACAAAAATTTCCAATTTCTTTACGAAAAAAAATTTAAATCGATCAGAGAACTAAACCAAACCGATTAATTTAATTCGATTGTATTTTTTAAAAACTAATTCAATCTGAATAGTTTCACACCAACCCTTAACCTTAAATCTTAATTACATGCATGAATCCCCCTGTTAATATGTTGATTCATCAAAATTCAAAATTGAACTTGTTAAACTATAACAACTCCACACATAAAGTAACATAAACCACCAATTTAAAAACTAAATCACAATCCAAAAAAAGTTTAATTTATATAGTAAAGGTCATTGAAACACTAGTAGTCAGAAGATGAGAGCTTCTTCATTGTCATTTGCTTGTTTAAATATTCCGAGCTCAAACTTCCACTTGCATTCATTGTCAAAAAAAACTGAGCTCATCGAACTACCATGCAATTGTCATAGAAACAACACACATTTTGGCAGTTTGTCAGTGTTTTCTGCAGCCGAAATATTCTGTATTTTTTTATGAAAAACATGATGAATTATAATTTATTATATGAGTAAATTGTCCTTTTGGTCCTTGAATTTGTTATGATTTTGCAATACTTCAAAGTTCAAATCAAGATAAGGGGTCAAAGCTTTGATGCAAGAATGAAGAAAAAATGGTTATATTATTAATAACAATGAATATATTTTGAATCCTATATTATATCTCAGTTGTCTGCAACACATATGTAATTGAAAAAATTAGAGATAAGACAATCTTTAAGGCGTGCAAAGAGAGGTACTGAATATAATTCAAAATTTCACATACTTCTTAAGGTGTGCAAAGCGAGTTATTGTACATAGTCCAAAATTTCACATACTTACTTCGTGATTAAAAAAACCTCAAAATATTTGTTACGGTAAAATTGAAACAAAATAGTCTCGATATTTTTTTATAGTTAAATCGTAATTAACCTATACACGATCTGCAAAAATTTACGACTCACACAAAATAGCTTATATTTTCTCAAAATTACCTGTTTAAAATCAGGACCATCTGATCTTAATTAAACGGTCAGATATAATTGAATGCGTGAATGCAGGCCTTTTTTGGCTGCAGCAAATCTCAATAGGATAATTCTCAATCTAAGTCATCTCAAGAAAAACTCAGATGCATAAACTTTAGGAATTTTGCTGAAAAATTTCAATTTCAGCAAATGTGGCATGTAGAATTGCACTAGCTGGAATGTTGTGCTACATAGAATAGAAGTTCTTCAAATTGATGAATTTTGAAGGGAAGTTTAAAAGTTGCAAAGAAGTCATTTGCATAGCCATTGGTACAGTTTTTGTTGCCTGTGGACCTAAAAAGCTTTGTTCCGCCCCACGAAAAAATACGGACAAAACAAAATACGGATAAAACAGACATGTCTGACACACTAAATCCGTTTTGTCACCCCTAAACAAAGACACGTCGACATGACATAGATGCTGACACGTCGACCAAATTGATGAGACCAAATTGATGAATTCCGAAGGGAAGTTACAAAGTTTCATAGAACTCATTTGCATTTTGCAAGATCCATTTCACAGAGTTAAAAATTTGTGAGATGATAAAGCACTAAATAAAACCAAACAGATCCAATAAGAACTTTGACAAATATATGATTATGAAACTATATCATCATTTTTCACAAACAAACTCATCATCACTCCATTCTAATCTATACAGAACAACAACAAAAAATAATCAACAACACACCTCTTGCCAAACCAAATCCACAATCCTATCTCTAGCCATCCCACTCCACCTGCAACATGTAATTTAACATCATAAAAAAAGTATTCAACACATAAATTATAAGCAGGGTTTTAATGGTCTGCAGCCGCAAAAACGGCCGTCACAAAACAGTATAGACAGATGCCGATTTTGTTATCACCATTTTATGTATTAAAGAGCAAATTGCGATTTCTTCGCACCGCGGCCTATAGCGACCAAAATCACGAAAGCCTTTACAAGACCGCAACGTGACCGAAATCGCGAAAGCAGCGCGACCGTTTTTTAAAACCCTGATTATAACAATCAAGAAATTCAGAAAGGAAATAACACAAAGCTAGTAAAATCCTCACCTTATATCAGAAGACTTGAGTACAATGGAGCAAACCAAACCAAACCAAATCCATTTTCTATTGAGTTTTTCTATTTCCTCAAACTCTACCAAATATACAACAACAATATTAAGAAAAAAAAACATTTTTTTTTATATAAACCTCAAACTCTGCACAAATCCATGAAAAATCTCTCTACTGTTCAGAACTTTGAGAATCATCCTTATTAGGATTCTGATTCTGACTTTGCTGATGAACCCTAGTTTGATGATTTTGACCAAACTGCTGATAAATCTGACTCAAAGCCTGTTGATTCAACACCCCAATATGTCCATCTTGCGACAAACCTAATTCCAACCCAGGTGGCATCTGCTGATTCCCACCCAAAATTGATGTAAAACTCATCCCACCCAAATTACTCCCTGGCATATCAAATCCAGAAAACCCAATTTTCTGAAAATAACTCGAACTATTCTCACTAGCCGCTGCAGTAGTCAAACCAGAAGACGTTTGATGAAAACCAAATCCATGGGGCCATAAACTTGATGAACTAACCTGATGGGTAGGCCAGCTGGTTTGCAACTGTAAACCAGAAGACAAAGAAGAACCCTGTGGTGTCAAACTGTTACCCGATGAAGTCATAGCTGAAGCCGGTATTGTTCCTGTTCCTGTTGCAGCTATAATCGACGCTTCAGATTGTTGAAGAAGCCATTGAATTGTTTCACCATCTGATTTATGGCCCAACTCTTTGGTCAGCTGAAATATTCTTGCCGCACATAAAGCCGGCATCCTTATTCTTCTTCCTCGTCCTTCAACCTTTGTGTGTCTGTCTTTGTTTGATGTTCTCTTTGGTGCAAGCTGTTTCTTTGTTTCATCTTGTTTGGTTTCAATTTCAGATGACACAATCTGCAGATTCTTTGATTCCGAAATTTGTTGTTTGTTGTTGTTGTTGCTGTTGTTGTTGTTATCATCTCCCATGGTGTTGTTTGTGTGTTGGTGTTTTGAGTTTTTGGGATCCATGAAATGATTGAAGGTGTGAAAGATGAAAAAGTCTTAAAGTTTGTTTCACTGTTTGTTGCAAGAATTGAGGGACAAAGTTTTTGATGATTAAATATTGAAATGGCAATGTGTGTGAAGTATTTTAATTTGAGTTTGTGGCCTTTTTTTGTCTGTCTTGTCTTTTCTTACCTCTTTCTTTGTGTAGTGGGTTTTGGGTTTGACCAGACAGATATGAAAGTTTTGAAAGTTACTTTAACTGCTAGTTTTACTGCCTTGGAGACTACAACAACAGGATTTATGTATTGTTGATAAAGTTATGAATAAATTTTTACTATAATTAATTAAAATTAATTATGTGTATTTTATTAATTATGTCAAATAATAATTACAGTATTTTAAATGTCAAATATAGAATTATAACAAAAATAAATCACATTCATTTTAAATAAATTACACCAAAGGGTCTTTAAATTTTTTTTTTAATAGGTTTGTCCTTAAGTTTATTTTGTAATAATTTGGTCCTCTAAGTTATTAAATCAAAGGTGTCTATACGGAGAAAATACAATTATGATGTTGAGTGATGTATTTTGCTGAATTAGGATCTTACTTTATGCATTTTGAATGATGGTTTATGTATTTTGGATGCTACTTTATATATTTTGATATTTCTCAATGAAAGCTATTTATTGGAATGCTAGAGGAGTAAGAAACCTTGATACTAAGTTGGCTATTAAAAATGATTATGTTTGCAATCAAACCAATCGTTAGTTGGTCTAGTGGTGATTGGCGCTAGACTTGGTAGGGAGAACCACGGTTCGATCCCCCGCAAATGCGATCGGGAGGGGGCTGGAACCACTTGATGCCAGAACTGACTCCCGAACCGAACTAAACCGGTTTTGATAAACCAAAAAAAAATGTTTGCAGTCAATAAAAGAATGATATACTTTTGATTGTGAAACCAATGATTCCTTATGCTCATTTTACTGTTGAGTGTCATATACAAATCAAACTTAAGATATTTTTATTAAATTCTAGACAAAATTATTATTCAAGCCTATGTGATTTTTGTGCAATAAATATGAATTCTAATGTGTTGAGTTTATTTGAACAACATGTAAAAAAATTTATAGAAGTGGATCAAACGAAATTCTTCATTGCAGTTGTATATGTAAGTAACTCTCATGTGATTCGAAGACAGACATGGAATGAACTTACCCTTGGTGCATGATATATGATTTCAATGCAGTTATTGATTATCATGTTTACTAGATGCCCTCCAAACAAAACTTCCAATGATGAGTTTCTTAGTTGAACTAATCAGAATAAGCTTATGCATCTTGACGTTAATGGTAGCTATTACACTTGGATCAATGGGAGGAAAGGTGGTGTTTACTCTTCTATTAGGATTGACAGAGCCATTTGTAATTAGAATTGGCTAGATAACTGGAACACAATCAATTGCTCCGTTTTGACCAAGAACCAATCATAGCATTACCTTATTCTTCTACACCATGACAAAGGTAGTTTGATTAGGCTAAGCCATTCAAATTTGTGAAGGTTAGGACTCTAGATGATAGATGCAAACAACTAATTATTGATGATTGGAATACTGATGTGGTTGATTAACCTATGTTTATTTTATCTTCTAAGTTAAGATCTCTTAAACTTATTCTATAAAAATATAACAAAGAGACATTTGACAATATTCATATTAAATTCACTCAAGCTACAAAGGGAGTAAACATGATACAAAGTTTGATTAAAGATGCAGGTTATAATGATGTCTTGTATTGGAGGAAAAAATGATAACTTTCTATTAAATAAGAAATTGCATATGCAAAACCATATTTTTGGAGGAACAAGGTAAGGAATAAGTGCTTGAAGAATGGATATAGGAATACTAATTTTTTTCAACACACTCAAATCGAGATATACTAGTAACAAAATCACTAGACTGGTGCATGTAATATTTGTTTAAAGGAAGGCATTGAATTAGATCATTATGTTATTAACTTCTAAAATATTTGTTTAGCTCTGAAAACAATTACAATTATACTGATCTGGCAGAGAGAATTATCCCACGACTTATAACTCATGCATATAATGAATATCTCACTAGAATGCCTCAGCCATGGGAAATTAAGAATAAATGTGCACAATATGGATGGTGTCGCAGTGCAAAATTATTTTTGAGAGAATGCTCGGAATTAATAAAGTTGTCATCAAAGTTTATTTAAATAGGGGAAACATTGTTAAACTCCTTTTAAAACAAAAATGTTCTTTGAAACCAACTTTAGGTTCGGGAGTTGATTATGTGATGGGAATGTATAACACCCAATGACATTCGTTTAATAAACGATCACCTCTAATTAATTTTACAAAATATATTATTAACCTTATTATATTGATTTTCTCCTAATCATTAATCAAGAAGAATATCATATAAACAAAGGAAAAAGATTTTCTATTATTGTGCTTGACAAGATTTAATTCTTGCTCCTACGTGTTGGGGGAGAATATGTGGTTTGATGGTCTAGAATGGGTTAAATAGATCGATCCCCTTAAACCAATTTTCAAAACTTTTTCTTGTGCAGAATTAGATTTCAATAAATGAAAGGAAACGTGGCAAGCGGAAGCAAAATATAGCTGATGGATTCAAGAATAATGTGTTTCATTGTCTTCTTAACATGTACTGTTCAATCAAAGATAAGTTAAGTTGTCTTAAAAAACAAATCAAAATTGATTATAATACAATTTTGGGAATAGCTCAAAATTGACACATAACAATGATTGATTAATCCAAGCTAGAATTATTACAATTATAATCAGGGTATAGAATTGTTAATGAGCTAGATACATCACAGACCTAAGCTTATACGATAAAAAACTATAAGAAAGATCAAAATCTAGATGACATTCTAATGATAAACAAATTCAAAAGCATACAATTTAATGTCGAAAATTAAAGAGATGGGAAAGGATAAATGTACACCAGATGTATAGTGGCTCAACAATTTGTCCTCGTTCTACCTAGTCCACTCATTAATGGTTTTACCATTGAAAATTTTAATGTCTTCCACTATTTTAAATATAATGATAAAATTAATTTGGTACAACAGATTATCACCAATTTGAACACTAAAAGTACAATGATTTAGCCAACACAGATCTAAAATAATATTCCCTTCTACTGAAGCAGACAATGATCAAGATCTTCAATGATCTTGAGAAAAAAATATTACAAGCTACAACAATCATGTTTCGAGCTTCTTTTCTAGAGAAACCTTTACTCGGCTCTACCGGTTCCTTGTCTGAGCAATTGCCCTATATTAGAATTATTGGACAACTCTCAACTTTGTTTTGCAACAACCTTTACTAAGTTCTACCATAGTCTTCCTTAGAGTATAGAGACAATCGTCTCTTGCTGGATAAAACACCACCAAATACCTTTGGCAAAAAGCGATTCTTATTCTTGAGACGCGCAACAAAAGCTTCACAAAAAAAATGTATCTTCCCTAATGTATCTTGGATCTACCTCTCACATTGAATCTTTATAATTAAGAACCACAAAAAGTGGCTTCTTGGTACAAGGTTGAAGATAATGAAAGGTATCTAAAGAATCTCACATAACACAGTTATAGGAACTCACAATTTTAACATTCTAGGAAATTTTTCACAAAGTTGAATCAAGGAGATGATGTGTTTATGAATGAAGAGAAACTCATGGCTTTTCATGCTTCCTAACAAAATGGGTATGGGTCTCAACATATCATTATCTGGACGAATCTCTTTCTTGGAGAATATCATTGGGTTACTCAATCTAACTTACTAACTCTAGTTAATTTAAACCAATTGACCAACTCCTTTGAAAGAGACACTAAACTGGTTTAAATAGGTGCTAGAGGTTAGGCACAAAAAGATGAAGAAAAAGAAAAATGATTTGAGTCAAATCATGGGGTTATGATTTGAATCAAAGAAAGAATGGTTTGAATCAAAGGTAGTAAAGTGAAGAATTTGTTATTTTATTTAAATCATGTTCGGTGACTACGATTTAAGTCACACTAAAGCATGATGGAATCACAATTAGTTTTGAAAATCATTTTGATTTACATGATTCAAATCAAAATCCTTGTGATTATAGTCAATGAGTGTTGTGATTCAAATCACACACATCCTTGAATCAAATTAGGTTAATAGATCCAAATTCTAAACTTCAAGTGAATGTTTGATTCTAACCACAACATGTCTGATTTGAATCAAGCTTCATAAAAACCTTGATTTGAGTACTCTAACTTATGATTCAGGCTACACTCAACATATTGACTTATAATAAATTTCTTAGGCTAAAAATAATATCACCATGGGTCTAAAACTAATATATTAAATGT
The DNA here is from genome assembly GCF_029867415.1 of Vicia villosa. NCBI lineage: Eukaryota > Viridiplantae > Streptophyta > Magnoliopsida > Fabales > Fabaceae > Vicia > Vicia villosa. The sequence continues at coordinate 345,125 of NW_026705512.1, read as the reverse complement.
AAGGGTATCTCAAAGGAATGCGTCGAATCAAATAATCAAAATGAACAAATTATAAATTTATTTAAATAAATGATAAATCAAATTACATACATACAAATCAAATTTAATTAGAGCATCAAAATAAAATGATAATAACTACAATTTCACTATGTATCTCCCAGTGTGCTAGAGAATTCAAAGCTACGTAGCTATTGGGTAGAAAAATCTTATATGTTGGTTAATTATAAAGAAAAGGTGTTTGACTGTGTTAAAGCAAAAAAAATGTTGTTTGGTTGTTTGTTGGTTTCTAGTGATTGTTTTAAGGAGGAAGACAAGTGTTAGAATAAGCAAGCCGTACGATTTATGTCTAAACACTCGAGAATAAAAATAATGTACATCCAATTAATCTTTTTTAATTCAATTTTATTTGTAAGGGAAATGACTTAAAACAAATTAATTTGTAATCTTTTAAAGGAAGACATGCATAAGAACAAGCAAGTTGTACGGCTTGTGTCTGAACACTTGAGGAGAAAAGGGATGTACATCAAATAAATCTTTTTTTTAATCCAAGAAAATGATAAACTCAAAACAATCAAGTTATTATTTTGTAAAAAGAAAGCCAAATGTTAAAACAAGCAAGCAATACAACTTGGATTCGAACACTTGAGGATAAAAATGATGTATATCCAATTAATCCTTTTTTAATCCTGGTTTGGTTTAAAGAATCATAAAAATCAAATGATTTAAAGATGACTTGTTTTTAAGTTTAAAAGGTAGAAACAATTGAAATGGGCCTTAAAACTTGAGGTTTCAGAGAAATTTGAAGGCACTAATCGATTACCCCATGCTAGTAATCAATTACATGACAACATAAATGAATTTTTTCTAACAGAAAAGGCATGTAACTGATTACCATTTGTATGCAATCGATTACCTAACAACAAAAATGTTTTTTTCTAACAAGAAAGGCATGTAATCGATTACCACAATCACGTAATCGATTACATGGCAACAAAATTGATTTTTTTATAATAATAAAGGCATGTAATCGATTATTACATTCATGTAATTGATTACATGATAGAAAAAATGATTCTTTTTCTAAAAGAAAAGGCATGTAACCAATTACCACGGGCCTGTAACCGATTACATAATGCTGGTAGCACACATACAACAACACCATACATTTAATTCACACAAAGTACACATTAAATTCTATATAGCATCTATTGACATATGAAACATCACAAATAGCAACAACACAATATATTAAAGAAAAAACAAAGCTCTACAAAATACAAAAAGAAAAAGATGTAAGATGTGGAAGGATAGCTACCCACAATAAATCTTTGGAGACGGAGAATCTTTGGGAAACATAGTGGACTCTCTTTTTTAATTTATTTTTTCTTTGGCATAATAATTATTGATCGTACTAGATTTTATTGGGAGAGGAAACTCTTATCTATCCATCGTTGTGAGAATCAAAACTCCACTAGTAAAGATCTTTTTACAACATATGGTCCTTTGTAATTTGAGGCTTACTTCCCACGAAAATCCTTTTGAATGGGAAATATGTTTTTTAACACTAGGTCACCTTCTTTAAACTCTCGAGGATGAACATTTTTTTCAAACCCCTTTTCGAGTCTTCTCAGAAATAATTAACCATGATATAAAGTTTCATTCTCTTTTTTCGATGAGGTTTAGTTGGTCAAATATTGCTTGGACCCACTCTTCTTCTTCTTCTAGCTTAGTATGCATTAAAACTCTCATTGACATAATTTTAACTTCGATGGGAGGTACTATTATATTTTGTACACCAATGAAAAAGTCATTGTCCCCATTAAGGTACAAATAGATGTTATATATCCGTGTAATGTAAATTAAATTGTTAGCTGCTTCTACGACTCCATTCATTTTTGGTTGATATGACGATGAATTATGGTGTTTGATTTTGAAGCTCTCACATAATGCCTTGGTTTTTTTTTCTAGTTGGTGGCATTGTTAGTGATGATCTTACTCGAAAGTCAACAACAACAAATAAATTATTTTTCCATAAACTTGACAACTACTTTCCTTGTCACATTGGCAAAGAAGTGGCTTCAATTTATTTTGTGAAGTAATCAATAATGACCAAGATGAATCAATGTTCGTTTAAGGCCTTTGGCTCAATGATTTAAATCATGTCCATTCCCCACATAGAAAATGGTCATGGCACTGTCAGAATATTCAAAGGGGTTGGTGATACATGCACCTTGTTAGTGTAGAATTGACATTTATGTTCATCATGTAACTAAAGCAGACATATTCCATGGTCAACCAATAATAGCCATCCTTTGAAGATCAAGTAATCTCTTTGAAGTCAACACTAGGGTCAAACATCATTCAAGTGAAGACTTCTATTTCAAGGTTCACTGGTGGTTAATCCCTTCAACTCTCATAGGATGGTAATAAAAAATAAGTATATACTAAACCTCATTAAGAAGATTTAAGGTTCTTGTGTTAAACTAAACTCAAAGATAATGAGTTCATAATATAAAACGATGGAGAAATAGAAGGGTATGTAAACCATTAAACTCAATTTGGGTGGATGAAATGCGGAAGAACTTCAGAAGTTTTATGTGACACAAAGGTAGCGCTCGAGCTGAAGGGGAAATTCTATCAAACCGCAGTAACACATGTGATGTTGTACGCAACAAAATATTGGGCGGTTAAAAAACAATGTAACCCCCCAAAATTTAGATTAAATTATTTAATTGGTTATTTGTGAATTATTGGTGAATTTGGGTGACGTTTGATGATGTGTAGGGTATGTTGTGGGGTAGTAATGGTTTAAGGTGATGATTAGAATTATTTTGATTTAAATAATTGCGTTTATAGTATTTAGATTAATTATAATAGTAAAATAAATGTTTAAGGAGAGTTGAGTGAGCGTATAACGGGAATAGCATAATAGGGGTTTAAGGGGGTAACAAAGTAAAAGAGAAAAATAACAGAGGAAGTGATCATTCTGTGCGATCGTAGAATGGGAGAACGCGAAGAAGAGGCTAGGGCTCAGAGGGGAATTTTGTAGAACACGAAGGAAGAGATCAACTTGCTAGGATTTGAGGTAAGGGGTGTAATCGGGTTTATTATGATTGATATGGGGTTAAGGTAGATGTAGGTTTGTTGTATATGTGGGATGAAAATTCTGTTTTTGAGTCAATTCCATGTTTATGCCATTGTTAAAGTTTTGAAGGTTTTAGGTATAATGAAAAATCATGAAACTTGTTGAATAAATGTGATTAGATTGATGAATTGTATGTAGATTGATGCATATATGTTATGTTAATGGTATATGAACTATATGTAATGTTGGATTATTGATATAAGATATTTGAGTATGTTAGAGCATGTTTGGAAGGGCTTTAGACAACATAAAAATGAGTATTTTCGTCATAGGTTTTGTGGTAATTGATTACCACATATGGGTAACCGATTACCAGCTTAAAAATAAGTTTTTTTTTAGATTTTCGGAGTCGGTAATCGATTAGTAGGTGCTCGTGTGTTTAACAAAATTGACTTTAGGTTGGGTTATATTAGATTCGTGTTAAACCAGATGATATTCCGAAGACGACTTTTAGAATAATGTATGGTTACTATGAGTACACTGTGATGTCGTTTGATGTATCTAATGCACCAGGTGTTTTCATGGAATATATGAATCGAACTTTCCACTCGTATTTGGATAAGTTTGTGGTGGTCTTCATTGACGATATTTTGATTTATTCAAAATCAGAAGAAGAGTATATTGAGCATTTGAAGATTATGTTACAAGTGCTGAAAGAGAAGAAATTATATGTAAAATTGTCAAAGTGTGACTTTTGGTTGAAGGAATTGAGTTTCCTTAGCCATGTGATTTCAGGTGATGGGATTGTTGTTGATCCTTCTAAAATTGATGTTGTGTTACAATGGGAGACTCCGAAGTCTGCTACTGAGATACAAAGTTTTCTTGGTTTGGTTGGTTATTATCACAAGTTTATTGAGGGCTTTTCCAAGTTGGCTTTGCCATTGACTCAGTTGACTCGAAAAGGTCAATCTTAGGTGTGAGATGTTGTATGTGAAGAAAGCTTTGTTGAACCGAAGGAGTTGACAATTGCTCTAATATTAGTTTTACCTAATCCAAGTGAATCGTTTGTAGTTTATTGTGATGCTTCTAAGATGGGTCTTGGTGGTGTGCTGATGCAGAATGGTCTGGTTGTAGCTTATGCATCCAAACAACTGAAGATGCATGAAAATAATTAACCTACACATGATTTAGAATTGACGGCAGTGGTTTTTGTATTAAATTTTTTTGGGAGACATTATCAATTTGGTTTGAAATTAGTACTGTTTAGTGATCACAGAAGTCTTAAGTACTTGTTTGATTATAACAAACTGAATATGAGGCAGAGAAAATGGCTTGAGTTCTTGAAGGATAATGATTTTGATTTAAGTTACCATCCTAGTAAAGCAAATGTTGTAGCAGATTCTTTGTGTAAAAAGTCTTTGCATATGTCGATGCTTATGGTACATGAATTTAAATTGATTGAGCAATTTAGAGATATGAGCTTAGTGTGCCAAGAGACTCCTAACAGTGTGAAGTTGGGTATGTTGAAGTTAACTAGTGGTTTCCTTGAAGAAATCTGAGAAGGTTAGGAATATGATTCAAATTTGGTTGAGCGATTGTTGCTAATTAACCAAGGTAACGGAGATGAGTTCCAAAATGATGAGAATGTCGTGATGAGGTTCAGAAATAGAGTGTATGTTCCAGACATGTCAAAACTTAAGAAGCATATTCTTGAGGAAGGACATCGAAGTGGTTTAAGTATTCATCTTGATGCTACAAAGATGTAGCAGGACTTGAAAAAGTTGTTTTGGAGGCCCAGTATGAAAAAGGAAGTTGCTGAGTTTATTTATGCTTGTTTGATTTGTTAGAAGTCAAAGATTGAACATCAAAAGCCTTTAGGACTGATTCAACCGTTGCATATTCTGGAGTGGAAATGGGATAGCATTTCTATGGATTTCGTGTCGAGTTTCCTAAAGACTACTAAAGGAAATGATTCGATATGGGTGATAATGGAAAAATTGACTAAATAAGCTCATTTCTTACTGATGAAGATCAATCATTCCATGCAGAAGTTAACTGAGATGTATATTTGTGAGATAAAATGGTATACCGTCGAGTATTGTGTTGGATAGATATCTGAGGTTTACGTCGAGGTTTTAGAAATGTTTGCAAGGTGCTTTGGGTACTAAGTTGAGATTGATTTCTGCTTATCATCCACGGAAGGGCGGTCAAATAGAGAGAGGACTATCTAATCTTTGGAAGATTTATTGAGGGCTTGTGTTTTGGAACAAGGTGTTGTTTGGGATAACCACTTTCCATTGATTGAGTTTACTTATAATAATAATTTTCATTCTATTATTGGAATGGCACCGTATGAGGCATTGTATGGTAGGAGGTCCATTTTGTTGGTATCAATCAGGTGAGAGTGCAGTGCTCAGGCCTGAGATTGTGTAAGAAATAACTGAAAAGATTAAGATGATTCAAAAGAAGATAAATGCTTTTCAGATTCGTTAGAAGACTTATCATGATAAGATGAGGAAGGCACTCGAGTTCCAAGTGGGAGATCATCTGGTTTTTTAGAGTTACTCCTGTAACAGGTGTTGGTAGAGCTTTGAAGTCGTGAAAATTATAGAGAAGATAGGTGAGGTGGCCTAACAGATTGCTGTTCCACCATCGCTTGCTAATCTTCATGATGTTTTCCATGTGTCTCAGTTGAGAAAGTATATTCCACATTCGTCGCATGTAGTCCAAGTGGACGATGTGCAAGTAAGAGATGACTTGACTATTGAGGTGTTTCCTGTGCGGATAGGAGATCGTGAGATGAAGCATTTGCATGGTAAAGAGTTTGCCTTAGTGAAGGTAGTGTGGGGAGGACCAATTGGTGAGAGTATGACTTGGGAACGTGAGGATCAGATGAAAGAGTTGTACCTAACTCTGTTTCCTTCAGGTAATTTTCGAGGATGAAAATGCTTTAAGTGAGGGAGAGTTGTAACACCCCAAAATTTAGATTAAATTATATAATTGATTATTTGTGAATTATTGGTGAATTTGGGTGATGTTTGATCATATGTGTAGGGTATGTTGTGGGGTAGTAGTGGACTAAGGTGATGATTAGAATTATTTTTATTTAAATAATTGAGTTTATAGTATTTATATTAATTATAATAATAAATTAAATAGTTAAGGAGAGTTGAGTGAGGGCATAATGGGAATATCATAATAGTGCTTAGATGGGAATTTTGTAGAACGCGAAGGAAGAGATCAACTTGCTAGAAATTTGAGGTAAGGGGTGTAATCGAGTTTATTATGATTGATATAGGGTTAAGGTAGATGTATGTTTGTTGTATGTGTGGGATGAAAATTCTGTTTTTGAGTCAATTCCATGTTTTTGCGATTGTTAAAGTTTTAAAGGTTTTAGGTAAAATGCAAAATCATGAAACTGGTTGAATAAATGTGATTGAACTGATGAATTGTATGAATATTGATGCATATATGTTATTTAAATGGTATGTGAACTAAATGTAATGTTGGATTATTGATATAAGATGTTTGCGTATGTTAGAGCATGTTTAGAAGGGCTTTAAACATTATAAAACTGAGTATTTTCATCATAGGTTCAGTGGTAATCGTTTACCACATATAGGTAACCGATTATCAGCTTAAAAATAAGTTTTTTTTTGAGATTTTCGGAGTCGGTAATCGATTACCACATATTGGTAATCGATTACTGCAGATTGGCAGGGAAATATTTTTAGTCAAATACTGTTTTGATCATAACTTTTAATCCGTAAGTCCAAATAGAGTGTCGTTCGAAGCGTTAGAAAACTAATGCACTAAAATATAACATGATATAGATACTAGATTTATTTGAGTATTATTTCTATGTCCAATATGTTTGTGAAGTTGATTTTTCATACGTTGTTTTTAACTATGACATGCTTTGACGTTTACCTCATAACTTTTTAACTGTATATCCAAATGACGTGCCGTTTGAAGTGTTAGGAAGCTGAAACTCAAAGCTATAACATGATAGTGATACGTGAAATGTTTAAATAATATTTCTATACCTATAGTGTTGAAAAATGTATTGGTTTACATGTTTGGTTGATGAAGCGTTGCAATTATGTGATGATGTTGAGTGATAATAATGTTATTATGTTGATAATGTATGATGAATTGATGAGAATGTTGTCAATGATGTTAATTATTTTTCATATTCAAATATATACATGTTATGTTAATGATGATTATGTTGTTGCGGACACACTTAACTAGCTGAGGTCGAACATATGTGTGTTTTTGTCTACTATTTTAACAAAGAATATGATGTTGTCATGAAGTTACCGTGATGCTAACGATGATTTGTGATGATACTATGATGACATGTAAGCTTAAAAAATGTATTCCATAATATGTGATGATTATTTGAATGATGATGTGATTGACTAGTCATGGTCAAGTTTTATATGACGTTGTTGTGCACATGCATTCATAGCATTTTTGGACGGTGGTCTAATTATTTTTCGTTGGTGGTCCGCTTATGACAAGCCTTAATCCCATTGCATATTGTGAGTGTTTTGTGACGTGCTCTGGTTCCAAGAGGAAATCGATCCTATGGTGAGGATCTTTGGAGGGTGATGAACCAGGTGTTCATAAATTTTGGAACCACGTGCATTAAGTCAATTGTGTCACATTAACATCCTCTGTGACATTGCATAAATTTTGTGGATGAGTTGTGATGTGATGATAATTGTGAACTAAGTGAGTATATGATGATTATGATGATGAAAGATGTACAAGTGATATAGTGATGTATCTGTGAGTCTGAAGTATTGATGAATAGTATGTGTTATGATAACTACCAATCTTTTCCTTATGTCTTTTATAATAAATTGTGATTACTCACCCTTTCTGTTTGAATGTTGCCTCCACGTGGGTAACACAAAGGTGACCAGGAGTAGTTCGTAGAAGCTTTGAGGATAGATTCTAAATGTGTTATTTATTCCATTAATTAGAGGTGTCTTGCTCTGATATGTAACATCGGGTTGGAAACACTGTGTTTTGCGATTGTTATGTTCTTTTGATGTCGACATAAATTTATTATGGTTTTGATTGTTAAAATGGTTTTCAAATTGATGAAACTAATACTATGAGTTTTGAGAAGCATGATATTATAACTCCACCGTGAAGTTTTAAATGATTGGTTAACTTATTATTATATGCATGTTTTAAATCGATGCAACCCGTGTTACGGTGCAGGATTGTTATTATGATGTATTATATGAAGTGTGACGCCTTTGAGTTGGTGATTTTATTTGATTTATTTTCGTAAATTATATGCGAAATGTTTGTGGATTTAGAAGGGTGTTACAAATAATACGATAATAAAGTAGGTGTAGCAGAGATAAGGATGTTGTGTTAAATGTGTGGTAAGATTAGACATGAGTGTTAGGGTAGCACCTATAGTAGAAAAATGATAGAAAATAGACTTAGGTGGTTTAGGCATATAGAGAAAAGACCTATAGATTATGTGGTAAAAGAATAGATCAGATTGAGAGAAGTCAAACAACTAGAGATAGAGGAAGATCTAGCAAATTATAAAAGGAATTATTAAAAAATATATATCAAAATTAAAGATTTAAATATAATATTTTTGCAAACGTTTATCCGTGTAATCGACCCTATCTACTTAATCTAAATGCAAGGTTGTCATGATGGCAACCTTGAAGATAACCCTAACCCCAATGCTTATGTGGCATGATTATAGCAACTTTGAACACAATCCTAACTATAATGATTATGTGGCATAATTTTAGAATTTTCAATTTTTATGAGCCACTATTTTTTTCTAACAATATTATTAAAACCACCTTTCTAACCACTATATTTTTAACAATATTATTAAATCATCTTTCTAGCCATAACATCAAATAGTAATAGTATTATTAACTAATCCTTCAATAATTATATTTTATTAATAATCCTTAATTTTTCTAATAAATTTAAAAAAAAATATATAATCATAAAAATGGAAATAAAAATAAAATAAAAATTTAAAATTGTGATATTTTAATATTATTATTATTATTATTATTATTATTTTTAGACAATTTTTTACATTAAGACATTGAAAAATTCAAAAGTCAAACAAATAGTTTTCCATGAAAAATTCAAAAGTCAAACAAATAGTTTTCAATGAAAAATTCAAATGTCAAACAAATAGTTTTTCATTTTCTTAATAAATTTATAAAACTATAAAAATTTTAAATTTTACTATTTCTTTGTGCATTATTATTTACTAAATTTTTAATTTTTTATCCTAAATTGAAATTGTTGATAATGTTTTATCCTAAATTGAAATTCTTGATATTTATAAAATATATACTCATAGAAATAAAAATAAAAATTTAAATTTAAAATTTTGATCTTTTCATATTATTATTATTATTATTATTATTATTATTATTATTATTATTATTATTATTATTATTATTATTATTATTATTGTTAGACAATTTTTTACATTAAGACATTGAAAAAATTTATATAATTCAATATTTTAAATATTATAACTCATATTATCATTAAATATTACAAATTTAGATTAAGTATTACAACCTTGCATTTAGATTAAGTAGATAAATAATTATCATTTGGTAATAATTCTAAATACTAATCCTAATTATACAAAATATATATTAAAATAAATAATAATCCTAATTCTCTTTTAATTATTATTTTTAATTATTCTCTTTTAAGTATTCTGTTTAATATTAAAAGTATAATTTTTTTTATATAAACTTTGAATTACTTAGTTTTTCTAAATATTCTATAACTCAAGTATTATAAATATTCTCTTTAGATTGCTTCAACATTTATACTAATATTCTATAACTCAAATATATTCTGTTTTGGTTACCAAAAAAAATAAAATATATTATGTTTTGATATATATATATATATATATATATATATATATATATATATATATATATATATATATATATATATATATATATAAATTTTTTACAATTAATAAATTTTAATATTTAGTGTGACAATTATAATTATTGCATTTAAAATAATAATAATAGCCACGTAAATGGTCCAATAACTCCATTCGTTTTGGAAATATAATTATTGACATTTAGTTTTCTTATAATAACTCCTTTTTTATTTATTAATTAGTTTTAATAAAACTTACAACTCCATTACTATCCGTTTTCTTATCATAAAGTCATTTTTAATCTATTAATTATGTTAAGAAAAATCAACCACGTCATTACTCTCCATCAGTTTTATTTCATAATCAATCTCACTCACTCACTCACTTATTCTTTATCATTCCCTTTATAAATAATCGATCCTTATAATCTTATTTCATCTCAATCACAATTCATGTCATTGAATCTCACATATAATTCCCTTATTATGCTATTTCATCTCAAACACAATATTTACATTTTATTTACATACTCCTTATTTTTGTATGGCTTGATTTCTATATTTACTACTAATATTTGTTAATTCTTAATTTTAGAAATGGTGGGTGGCAATGATGAGAGAAGAAGGGGGGTATAAACTCCTTATTTTTGTATGCTTTGATTTCAATATTTATTAATATTTGTTAATTATTGATTTTTTTTGTAGGTATAAATTTTGAAACATTATAAAATATATATAAATAAATTGTTGATAAATTGGATTGTGAAAGATTGAGGAGGGTTAGAAGATACAAATTTATTTTGTTTGTTCAATTTTATAACATGTTAAGTCTTTTTAATTTTATTGATGTTTATTAATTTTTTAGTTTTTGTTTGTAGGTACTGTCTTATATATAATATATTATATTTGTCCCTTAAAAAAGATTTTAAAACTTTTATTTTAAAATTTTATTTTTTACAATTAAATGTGTAATATTAAATAAAGAAAATTCTCTCTTCTATATTTCATATTTAAATTATAAATTATATGTCTCTAGAAGACATATATTCCCCGTTTACAATGTCGAAAAAAGTCTTAAATGTGTACATTAATACGTTTTCGGTGGTGGCAAAGGAGAATTATTGGCCTTCCTATCAATGGGATATTGTTTGGCACAATGACCAGAAACAGATGTTGAACATCTCTTTTGATCAATGTTGAAAACCTGACAGCGGAACTAGAAGACTATTACTCAATACAAATTATATTAATTAATTACAATTTTATTTACTAAAGCTATGAGTTATCATTTTTAATGAAATTTATGATCCTATTAATAATTATGATTGCATATATAAATGTATAATTGATGCACATATTTTACATAGTTGTAGTATACAATTTAGTCGTAGATCTTATTTTTTTCTCCAAACACTTCTTATATGGTACATGTATACTTTTTTATTTTGTATTATCTCTTAAATGGTTCTTAGTTTTTAATTTTATATTGTAATTTTTATTTTATTTTCTTATTTATCGCATATTTAAACTAATATTATATTTATGTTACAGATTAAAGACTCAACTTACTCTACTATATTTTTTACCAAAATATTTATCTATAATGTATTGTAATAATTTTTTAATAAATTATTGATAATTATTTAATGTTTAAAAGGAAACCAATTACAAACAGATAACATCCACTAAGTTGATTAAATTCAACCGTCCAATATTAGAGGTAGGTTTGTGGTCTTCTTCAACAATCAAAGATTAAATTAATCAGGATTGGAAAGTCCGAATTACTCATGTGTGTCGATCGCACATTGCTCTCCCAGGATGTATTAGAGGTTAACATCCTTAGAATTATTTGTGTTTTATTTTTCTCTGAGTTTAGGTCCTCATCTATGAATTTGAATGATTAGTTTTTATGATGTAACTTATGATTTGTAAAATGGTACGGAAAATATTATAGTGTTAATCTTTTTCTTTTTGTAATTGCAACACATATGTATTAAGTCATCAATACAACTCCTTAAATTATAAGATTTTTATAATATCTTTTAACAATAATCTTTAAGAGAAATGTGTATTTGATTTATAATTATTTATTTAATTATTGGAGATCTTCAATAAACAAAAATAGTGTGAAAAAAAATCTACTTTTCATTGAAACTCTCTCCATTATTCATGCATTATTATTAATGATTTTGGAGGTACCATTTATACTTCACTTGAAACAGAACTTTGGGTCATCCGGAATATAAAAGACGTCTTATTTGAAAACACTAAAAAGGTCATCCGAAATATAAAAGACATCTTATTTGAAAACACTAAGTTATCCACATCGCTTCCACTAACAACGATCTCCTAATTCACATCATTTATGCTTATAGTTTTTTATCTCTCTTTTTTAATTATAATAAATAAAATAATTAATTTTTGTTACACATCATTTTAATAATATTGGGTTTTTATATGAGTAATAGGCATGGTTTCTATTTTATTTTATACATCAATTGAATCCTATAAATTATATTATTTTTATTTGTATTATTATTTTTTTAATTTTGATTTTAATTTTAATTTGAATTTGAATTAATATGATAATAATTAGTAACTATCTCTAAATATCCTTTAAAATTAAATAATTATTTACGAAAAATAAAATTATAAAATAAAATTTAGTTGTAAGTTATAATTGATTTACTTTTAAGTTACTAAACTATTTAAGAGTTACGTAATGATAAAGTATTTGATTTATTATAATATTCAAGTAATATGTACTATAAATAATTAATTTATTTTGTTAAATGGAAGAGAAATATGAGGACTAATTTAAAATTTTTATCATAAAATTATATTTAAGAATCTAAATATCACTATTTAATATAAAATTGAAAAAAAAAACTCTTTAATGTTTCATTTTAATTTTCATAATTATTTTTTATTTAATTTAATTATTGATGTGAATATAATTAATTTATTGAGATGATTATATAAATTTTTCAATTGATTAATGATATACATTCCCCCATAATAAATAATAGCTTTCTATATCCCATTAAATAACCAATCCATTAATCAAGTCACAGCATATTTCTTCCACTATAATAAATAAATAAATCATGAAAATATGAATCAATATGGTAAGATATAATATAATTTCAAATAATTAATTTTTTTAGAGAATATATAATTATAAAAAAATTTGGACTTGACATTGAATAAAAAATTCTTAGTATTTATAAATTATAGATTAAACACTAAATTGAAATTTACATTGATTAACTCTTATATTTATTATGAATTTAATGATTAATCACAAATAATACATACACATAATTTTATATAACATTTTTTTATAATATAATATTGTATTATTCACATAAATATGACATATCTTTCTAATTTTTTTTTTTGGATAAAAGGATTATATTGAATAAAAAGAAGATTGATACACAAAAAGGTGGGGGGACTATACCAAAACCCACTCAAAAGTATCTAAATCTATAAAAAGACAAACCTAGCCTGTTTTTTACATAATCACATCTAATCTCAAGAGGAAGAGAGTCAAAAAGAGTTAAGGTGTTAGATGTACGACCTCTATTAGCAAAAAAATCCGCACAACTATTACCTTCCCTGCAAATGTGAGTAATAATGAAATCCATATTTAAAGTTAGGGTGAGGCAGTGTAACCATCTATTCCTTAATTGCCAAGGAATATGGGAAGAGGAAGAGGAAGAAAAAGCATTAACAACAATCAAAGAATCAGACTCAATCCAAAGCCTATTCCAACCTTTAGCACTAGCAATTTCAATGCTACGAAGAACTCCGCAAAATTCCGCTAAGAGGGAGGAACCAAAAGGAAGCGGTTCGGAGAAGGCAAGGGAAAAAAGACCATTAACGCAACGGAAGATGCCACCGCAACCCGAAACAGCGGTGTTCCCCACAAAAGAGCCGTCCATATTACATTTGATCCAGCCGTGGGAGGAGGGTTCCAAATAATTTCCTTAATGATAGGGCCACGCAACGGACGGATACGAATACAAAAAGCTTTTAGCACACCAAAATCAAAAAGACTGTGCCTAAAAATAAAAGTGGAAGAATTGCCACAAAATTAAAAAGCTTTCTAATTTAAAAATATAATTGAAATTTTTTATGTATAATTTATTAACATATCTCATACTGTCATACCCCAATTTTTGACCCTAAGATCATACATCATTTGCATTCAATCATCAATCAAGAGCACCATTGTGAAGCTTTATCTTTGATACTGTGATTATCTCTGAGGGGAATTATCGAGCATTTATAGCCTTTTATTTGTTTATACTAACCAAAAATCAAAAAAATATATGTTTTGTCTCTTTTGTTTATATTTTACAGGTGAAAGATCGGGCAAAAATCAAAACAGCGCAAGAAAACAATTTTTGAAAATTGGAAGGTGGCAATCGATTTACCCCTGTGGGAAATCGATTTCCTGTGCGCAAAATTCAAAAAATATAAGGAGGGAAGCTTGACATCATTTTGGCACCTTTTTATTTAATCATTTTATCAATTTTCCACCTCATCAAAATTAACTCATTCATTAAACCCTCTTTAACCTCATTTTACCATTTTTACCATTTAATTGCCACTTTAATCACCAATTAAACACAAGTTAATCACCAAACACAAAAGACCAATTTGCCACTACTCTTGCTCCAATTCTATAAATAGAGCCTTCTACTCTCTCATTTCTCAAGCTTTTGATAGCCAAAAAAGTTCTTGCAAATTCATTTCTCAAGCTTGGAGAGCCAAAAAATTGCTTGCAAATTCATTTCTCACCCTTTCCAAAACCCTCACCCAAAGTTCATTTTCATAAGATTAGTAAGGTTCACATTGAATCTTGCTAATTTTGAACTAAGCCTCCTACATTTCACTCTTTTCTTTGATTGTTCATCTCCATACTTGAAGGATCTACACTTTGTGCTTGTTCTTGAAGCTACTTCAACACTTTAATTCAAGAATTGGTAAATTTCTCAATTCTAAGATGTAGATCTTTGTTGCTTGTGTTCAATGCATCTTTGATGCTATATTGGTGCTATTTGATGGTGATTTGATGGAAAATTCGTGCTCCTATGGATATGTGATCATAAGGTGTTTGTATGTTTGCTTAAGTCAAGTTTTATGCCTCCTAATGCTGATTTTTTGAATGCTGCGTGCAGGAAATCGATTTCCCTCTGTAGGAAATCGATTTCCACCTTATTTTTTTTCAAAAATTTGAACTCTTGACTCAGGAAATCGATTTCCTACATAGGTAAATCGATTTCCTGCTGGCAGAATGTGTTTTTTTGCCTTTTTTATGCTTGTTTTGGCTTCCTACTTCCTCCACTTCATTAATATCATTGGATCTAGGATGTTGATAGGTTTGAAATGACCTAATCCATAATATTAGATGAATGATATTAATGATAGTGTGAGTTGATTATCTTTTGTGAATTTTATTCTTATTCCTCCATTTCATTAATATCATTGGATATAGGATGTTGATAGGTTTGAAAGAACCAAATCCATAATATTAGATGAATGATATTAATGATAGTGTGAGTTGATTATCTTTATGCATTTTATCTTCTCCTTCTCCTTTTTTTCTTTTGATCGATGAAAGTCTTAATACTTTGAGAATTCTTATGGATTCTTAGTAAAGACTAGATCGTTACCTATTTTCTTTTCGTGCGGTATTACTTTCGGAAGGCGATCTACATATCGTTCTTCTCGCATGCATTAGCACATAAAGTTTTGACCGGCCTCGTTGTAGGGTGATTTCTACATAAATCACTTGGCGATCTGCTTAACATAGCGCAATATTTCGTGTCCCGAATAAAAAAGATCAAATATGGAAGAGAATTGTATGCGGTTGATTTAAGACTTGTGGAGGTTTTTATCGTGTAGTCGCTATGATTTTATCAAGCTTCTGATAAACCCCATTGAATTTAAATCCGAGTACATCATTCACTCACCATAGATCTTCCTACTAACTTTGATAACATACTTGACAAGTTTCAAGATGGTTATCTTTAACACTTAACAACTAACTTTAATTTCCGCACCTTTACTATACCGCTCTTTATATTACCGCTCTTTATATTTCTTGCTTTATCGCTTTACTTTATCATTTCATCATATTTACTTTCCGTCATTTTCTCTTTGTCCACTTGGACATATGTTTATGCTTCTGTTATTTTTCTTTTGTCCACTTGGACCATACTTTATTTTTTCGCTAAAACACTAATAAATAATCAAAATCTAAAAAATACATAAGGTTCTCTTTGGACTATCGGTTACTATCCCTAGCACTTTGGAGATTCGGACTTATGGACCTAGTACCTTTGGACTCATTCTATTACTATCCTGTGATTGTTCTGTCTGTCTGGCATTGTTCTGTTGTATGTTTATGTGTGCAGGTATTTCCTTGAAAGCCCTTGATGGTTAATTCCAAGGCATTGATATAAGGATTTTACCCGAAAACAGCCGTTACTCTGCCCGATTTTCGTCGGAATCTTAATGTGCTTAATGAAAAGTGGTGCTAAGACAATAAGTTCATCTGGATCCCCAAGTGTTAATGTGTTGGTATTGATAAATCCAAAGGATGGGAAAACTACCTTGGCTCTTAATGTCAAGTGTTGGCTTCTTATTCGGTTAGACCGTTTCTTTCCTTAGCTTTTATTTTATGCATTAGGTTAGCCTCTTCATCTCCTCCCATTCTTAAATTTTCAAAATCTTCTCCCTTTTTCCAAAATATTCTTATGTTTGCAATCTTTTCAAAACCTTTTTCTTAAAAATATCTTTCGCCCTTAGTGGCTTTTCTTCAAAAGTTTAGACACCGTTAATTGTCGAAACGAGTGGTTATACCCCACGATTTTGAAATTGATTGATAATAACGAGATCTTTTCCGCGTGAGAGAGCTAGTGGCATACTCGTTGATTTTATCCGAGTTGGGGCCCTTCTTTCATTTGCGATGCAAAGAACTTGTTTGTTCTCATGCTCAAGATCAATGGCTGAGTATTTCTCTCTAACGACAACAAAGTGTTTATTCGTTTTAAAAACGTTTTTTCCCAAAAGCGGAACTACATTAGCTCTGACTTCTCCATTGCACCGAGGAGGTATGTAGGCCCAAAGCTTAACGCTTTGCCGAGCTTATTTTCAAAAAATAAAACAAACCCTTTTTAGCACACACACACAACACAGATTTTCAACAAGGTTCCTGTGGAGTACCACAGATATGAGGGGTGCTTAAAACCTTCCCCTTGTATAAGCAACACCCGTACCTAAGATCTCTTCCTTTTGTTTTTAAAAAAAACAAACTTTGGTTTTTTTCGTTCTTTTCCCTTTTCCTTTGGAAATAATAAAAGCGCGGTGGCGAATTTCACTGAAATATTGATTCGAGTCATCCTATGGCTTTGATATCAGATTTTCCCCGCTACAGAAAAATGGCGACTTCACTGGGGATCCAGTTTTAAGTGTGTTAAGCCTATTTTTGTTTATCTGTGTGTTTTGTATCTGTATATATTGTTGTGTGCTTTGTTTGTTTATTTTCTTTTTTTTCTTTTTGGTGCTCGATGGTTCCTCTATGATGAGATAAAGTTCTAACCCGAACTTTGGTGAGTAACTTGAGATAGGAGGTGGTAAGACCAATAGTCGCATGTCAGGAGCAATCCTTAACATGAGCGTCATATGGTGGAACCCCAATCAGTGGAGGCCTCATGGAAGGTAGTAGAGGTTGTTACGAACCATTGTGATAACGCTATTACTTTCAATAGTGAGTGTCCGTAGAAGCTGAATGGCCTAGAACCTTTTTAACCAATCTAAGCCTTTTTAGGATGTAGTGCAGAAACAAGATCAAGTACCAATTTGAGCTTGTTGTCATGCGATACTACGCTCAGACGAGGTCTTTTTAGGCATATTATTGGCGCCCATGAGCAATTGTGCGTGCCGGTAGTATCCGATAGAAGATTGAAAACTCTGGGAACCTTTGTAGAACCCGTTCGGCAGGTACAAAATTCCCTAGTACATACCTTTGTGGGTGGTTCTTAACCTTGACTCCATGCTCGTGACGTCGAACCTTTGAACTCTGTTTATGCGACCATGTGTGATCTTGATTGTGATTGATGCATAAATCATGCATCCATGCATTCATTTGATTTCCAAGGAACTCATAGGTCTTTCTTTGTAAACATCATAAGTTTCATCAAACTCAATGGATCTTGGGTGTTGATGGGGTGAAAACCTTAATCCACCAAAATGGATGATTGATCTTGATGATAACTTGATCAAAGCTTTGGTCCAATATAGGATTTACATCCTTCATGTTTTGATGTTTACAAGTAATAACTTGAATTCCTTGAAAATCAAATAAATAAAAAAACAAAAAACAGCAATCGCATCATTTGCATACATACATCCAGGTTGTCCAGAAAACTTATCCTTGTCTATCTCCATCTTCAGAGTTGTCTGTCTACTGTCAAGCTGATTCCTCGACACATTGAACTAGAAGCATGTATCTGAAGAGTATGGAAGAACTTCAACAAGACCAAGAGTTGGTAAGATCAAAGATGCTCTCTTTCAAGGATATGGGTCCTAATGTTGTCACTAATCCTTTGCCAGATCAAAGTGGCTGACGATAAGTCAAAGCCCAATTTTCCTAAAGCCAAGTGTTTCAGACGAGATAGCTCATCTTTGTTGCTGATTAGTCACTGGGCCTTGTTTCTTTACTGTTTGCATTTCCTTTATTGTGCTGTTTACTTTTAGACTTTGTTTGTTTATGAATGGTGATTTTAATGAAATGAGCATTGCATATTTTGAATTCATTAACATCCACTGTGTTTATGTTTATACCTTCTTTTACAAAACTTTTTCTTCCATTTTCTTTCTCTATCAAATTTGTGTTTTATGCAAAGATTGGAGGGAGGATGATGACAACGAAATACCCAAGTTGTTGAACTGTATGCTTTCAAATAAAACTCTGCTGATGATGTACAAGCATTGTTTCAATTCCCAAACACTGGAGAAATAAGGAAGTTAATCCCTTGTCAACCCCTCTGAGCCTTCGAAGTTGGTGTTTCTTTCTGTATGAAAAAACCCGCATTTTAAACCTGCGGCAGGGTAGTTCTCAATTAATTTGGCTGTGCATTCTATTTTAAGAGAATCACTCAATACACCTTTCAACAAGTGCTTCAATCGCAAGCTTTCCTCCGCATACATCAAAGAAATGTTGGAGATGTCAATTAAAAGCCAATGATGGTTCATCTTAATCATTAAGCAAGGCAGTCACTATCTTTCAAAAAAAAATGTATCAAAAAATATATATATACAAAGAAAAGCCTGCTAAGTCAAAACCAAAAATGACTTAGGCAAAAATAAAGGCATCCCGCTGACTGTAAGTTCAAAAATAAACAGTTCAGGCAAAAGTTAGGGATATCAAAAGAAAAAGATGAAAAAAGAGAAGTCAATAAATTCCTGAACAACACAATGTTGTGACTATCAAAAGGAAGAAGTGATCGCTATCTCAAAAGTTCTCTTTGCTTGTGAAATATCATCATTATCAAAGGTGCAATTCCAGAAGTCTCTTGGAACCTGAATGCATAAGTTGAATTAACTGAGTTTTAGGACTGGAGATCATCACGAAGATGGGGTGGGAACAATCAAATTTTGAGCCTTTTATCCTTTGTTTCTTAAACCATGAACCAGGCCACGTTACAACCTATGAAAGACCTAATTGAGGCAAGGTTTGTTTGAAAGCATACTACAACAAGGTTGTGTGAGCTGACTCCCATGAGATTTTCCAATCATTTGTTTGATATCATGCCTTTGCTTTATCTTTCACTTTGAATGTCTTAACCTTTATGTTTTGACCAGTGATTCCATTTGCTTTACCTCAATAACATCATTCCAATAATGACTTTGATTTCAAAAATATTCTTTGAGCATTGCATTAAAATTACCATTCTTGAATGAACATTTTATTTGCAAGTAAGCACTCACCTTTCAGGAAGTTCAAACAGTCGAGAAACTTGATCATTGATCCTATCAGGGGCATGTTATTTCAAGATCCTGTTCAGTCAAGATTTGTTGATCAGAATATCCTTTCAATACTTGTACTGGGGCAAGCCATCCCAACATGCATTTCAAGAACTGAAGCCATGATCAGTTAACTTGCAACAATTAGTGATTCAGGGGCAATCTTCTTCAGCAATCCCCGAGCAGTTTTATCAGCCCTTCTCAAAGGATCATTGTTTTGATACAGTTACCAGTGTAATAGAAGTATGTCCAAGCATCTTCTTCCCAAGCAGAGTTGGCAGAGTTCTCGTGTTGAGGAATCAGAGTTTTAATCTTGCCTCACAAAAGAGTCTCCCTCAGTTGTAACAAACAATTGCATTGCATTGATCATATATCATGCATAGAAAAATTAAACATCATGCATTGAAACAAATTTCATACTCATTTGCATTTTTCGAGGTCCTGTTGCTATCAACATCTTCACCTTGAGATCAAAGTCCAACTTACTTGGCACCTATCCAAAACAGATGCTTGTTTGTCTTGTCCGTCTAGTGTTATTCCTAGATGTATCTTTTCTTCTTTTAGTGTCATTCCTGAAAGATTTCGATCATGTTTTATCTTGATTGTCTTTGATCATGCTTTATCCTGATCACTTACACCATGTTTTATCTTGTTTCCCTTCAATCATGTTTTATCTTGATTGTCTCTAATCATGCTTTATTCGGATCGCTTTCGACCATGTTTTATCTTGGTTATCTAATCATGTTTTACCTTGATTGTCATTTGGTATTTTTCAATCATGTTTTACCTTGATTGTCATTTGATGTTATCCAATCATGTTTTACCTTGATTATCCCTTAATGACATCTAATCATGTTTTACCTTGATGGACCTCTGATGATTATCTAATCATGTTTTACCTTGATGGACCTGTGATGATTATCTAATCATGTTTTACCTTGATGGACCTGTGATGATTATCCAATCATGTTTTACCTTGATTGTCCGTTGATGATTATCCAATCATGTTTTACCTTGATTATCCTTTGACGATATCCAATCATGTTTTACCTTGGTTGTCATTTGATGTTGTCCAATCATGTTTTACCTTGATATTCATTTTGATGTAGCCACATTCATGTAGGCCTCAGATATTCTCTTCTCGAAGTGCAATCATGTTTTATCTTGAAATCTTCTGTTGACTGTTTCTTTCTCCTGTGGAATCCAAGTTTTATCCCTGGATGACACATACCTTTTCCCCCAGTGGAATCCTTTCTTATCTCCCCAGTGGTGTTACACTCCTCTCTATTCCATAATCATACTTGATGCATCCATTAGCATCGCATTATACCTTAGGTTCAAAAATTGTGTGTTTTATATTTAAGTCTCTTCAATTACGTCGAGCTGAGGATTTTAACCCTCACATCTCCGGAAAGAAGAAACTTAAATAGGGGCATCTGTCATACCCCAATTTTTGACCCAAAGATCATACATCATTTGCATTCAATCATCAATCAAGAGCACCATTGTGAAGCTTTATCTTTGATACTGTGATTATCTCTGAGGGGAATTATCGAGCATTTATAGCCTTTTATTTGTTTATACTAACCAAAAATCAAAAAAATATATGTTTTGTCTCTTTTGTTTATATTTTACAGGTGAAAGATCGGGCAAAAATCAAAACAGCGCAAGAAAACAATTTTTGAAAATTGGAAGGTGGAAATCGATTTACCCCTGTGGGAAATCGATTTCCTGTGCGCAAAATTCAAAAAATATAAGGAGGGAAGCTTGACATCATTTTGGCACCTTTTTATTTAATCATTTTATCAATTTTCCACCTTATCAAAATTAACTCATTCATTAAACCCTCTTTAACCTCATTTTACCATTTTTACCATTTAATTGCCACTTTAATCACCAATTAAACACAAGTTAATCACCAAACACAAAAAGACCAATTTGCCACTACTCTTGCTCCAATTCTATAAATAGAGCCTTCTACTCTCTCATTTCTCAAGCTTTTGATAGCCAAAAAAGTTCTTGCAAATTCATTTCTCAAGCTTGGAGAGCCAAAAAATTGCTTGCAAATTCATTTCTCACCCTTTCCAAAACCCTCACCCAAAGTTCATTTTCATAAGATTAGTAAGGTTCACATTGAATCTTGCTAATTTTGAACTAAGCCTCCTACATTTCACTCTTTTCTTTGATTGTTCATCTCCATACTTGAAGGATCTACACTTTGTGCTTGTTCTTGAAGCTACTTCAACACTTTAATTCAAGAATTGGTAAATTTCTCAATTCTAAGATGTAGATCTTTGTTGCTTGTGTTCAATGCATCTTTGATACTATATTGGTGCTATTTGATGGTGATTTGATGGAAAATTCGTGCTCCTATGGATATGTGATCATAAGGTGTTTGTATGTTTGCTTAAGTCAAGTTTTATGCCTCCTAATGCTGATTTTTTGAATGCTGCGTGCAGGAAATCGATTTCCCTCTGTAGGAAATCGATTTCCACCTTATTTTTTTTCAAAAATTTGAACTCTGGACTCAGGAAATCGATTTCCTACAGAGGTAAATCGATTTCCTGCTGGCAGAATGTGTTTTTTTGCCTTTTTTATGCTTGTTTTGGCTTCCTACTTCCTCCACTTCATTAATATCATTGGATCTAGGATGTTGATAGGTTTGAAATGACCTAATCCATAATATTAGATGAATGATATTAATGATAGTGTGAGTTGATTATCTTTTGTGGATTTTATTCTTATTCCTCCATTTCATTAATATCATTGGATCTAGGATGTTGATAGGTTTGAAAGAACCAAATCCATAATATTAGATGAATGATATTAATGATAGTGTGAGTTGATTATCTTTATGCATTTTATCTTCTCCTTCTCCTTTTTATCTTTTGATCGATGAAAGTCTTAATACTTTGAGAATTCTTATGGATTCTTAGTAAAGACTAGATCGTTACCTATTTTCTTTTCGTGCGGTATTGCTTTCGGATGGCGATCTACATATCATTCTTCTCGCATGCATTAACACATAAAGTTTTGACCGGCCTCGTTGTAGGGTGATTTCTACATAAATCACTTGGCGATCTGCTTAACATAGCGCAATATTTCGTGTCCCGAATAAAAAAGATCAAATATGGAAGAGAATTGTATGCGGTTGATTTAAGACTTGTGGAGGTTTTTATCGTGTAGTCGCTATGATTTTATCAAGCTTCTGATAAACCCCATTGAATTTAAATCCGAGTACATCATTCACTCACCATAGATCTTCCTACTAACTTTGATAACATACTTGACAAGTTTCAAGATGGTTATCTTTAACACTTAACAACTAACTTTAATTTCCGCACCTTTACTATACCGCTCTTTATATTACCGCTCTTTATATTTCTTGCTTTATCGCTTTACTTTATCATTTCATCATATTTACTTTCCGTCATTTTCTCTTTGTCCACTTGGACATATGTTTATGCTTCTGTTATTTTTCTTTTGTCCACTTGGACCATACTTTATTTTTTCGCTAAAACACTAATAAATAATCAAAATCTAAAAAATACATAAGGTTCTCTTTGGACTATCGGTTACTATCCCTAGCACTTTGGAGATTCGGACTTATGGACCTAGTACCTTTGGACTCATTCTATTACTATCCTGTGATTGTTCTGTCTGTCTGGCATTGTTCTGTTGTATGTTTATGTGTGCAGGTATTTCCTTGAAAGCCCTTGATGGTTAATTCCAAGGCATTGATATAAGGATTTTACCCGAAAACAGCCGTTACTCTGCCCGATTTTCGTCGGAATCTTAATGTGCTTAATGAAAAGTGGTGCTAAGACAATAAGTTCATCTGGATCCCCAAGTGTTAATGTGTTGGTATTGATAAATCCAAAGGATGGGAAAACTACCTTGGCTCTTAATGTCAAGTGTTGGCTTCTTATTCGGTTAGACCGTTTCTTTCCTTAGCTTTTATTTTATGCATTAGGTTAGCCTCTTCATCTCCTCCCATTCTTAAATTTTCAAAATCTTCTCCCTTTTTCCAAAATATTCTTATGTTTGCAATCTTTTCAAAACCTTTTTCTTAAAAATATCTTTCGCCCTTAGTGGCTTTTCTTCAAAAGTTTAGACACCGTTAATTGTCGAAACGAGTGGTTATACCCCACGATTTTGAAATTGATTGATAATAACGAGATCTTTTCCGCGTGAGAGAGCTAGTGGCATACTCGTTGATTTTATCCGAGTTGGAGCCCTTCTTTCATTTGCAATGCAAAGAACTTGTTTGTTCTCATGCTCAAGATTAATGGCTGAGTATTTCTCTCTAACGACAACAAAGTGTTTATTCGTTTTAAAAACGTTTTTTCCCAAAAGCGGAACTACATTAGCTCTGACTTCTCCATTGCACCGAGGAGGTATGTAGGCCCAAAGCTTAACGCTTTGCCGAGCTTATTTTCAAAAAATAAAACAAACCCTTTTTAGCATACACACACAACACAGATTTTCAACAAGGTTCCTGTGGAGTACCACAGATATGAGGGGTGCTTAAAACCTTCCCCTTGTATAAGCAACACCCGTACCTAAGATCTCTTCCTTTTGTTTTTAAAAAAAACAAACTTTGGTTTTTTTCGTTCTTTTCCCTTTTCCTTTGGAAATAATAAAAGCGCGGTGGCGACTTTCACTGAAATATTGATTCGAGTCATCCTATGGCTTTGATATCAGATTTTCCCCGCTACACATACTATAAAATTTTATTTTGTATTTAATATAATTTTAAAGTATGTTTAATCATATTATTATAATTAACTATACTTAATAAATATATTATTTGATTTTAATAAAATTCAGGTAAAAATTATAATAAAACCCGTGCAACGCACGGGCAATTAAATAAGACTCGGTGGTTGTTATTGTTTCCAGATAGGTTTTATTCTTGAAAAATCTTAGATGTTTTTATTCAAAACTAAATTAAACATGGACATGTTTGTTATTATAGCTTTTAAAAAAGTGATATTTTTATGTTACAAATCTTCGAATAGTAAAATTTATTTTAAAATCATTTTATAAAGTAAATAACATGCTTATTAAAGATTTAATTATAGCCAAAATTACTAATTTTCCAAAAAAGTTATATTTAAAAAATAACTTTTCATAAATATTATTTAAAATGATTTGAAATTTAAGTGATTTTTTAAATTTTAATTTTTTATATAAATTATAGAAAAATGATAAAATACATAAAATAAAACTATGTGAACAATTAAATCAATTTTTTATTTAAATTTATGTGAATTTTCAACAAAAATATATAATATTATAAAAAAATTAAAAAAGAAAAAACTGAAACAAACATAGTTATAGGAATAAACTCTTTACCTCACCTAAAAGTGCATATATGCTATGTTGACACTAACAAATGACACCAATATTATTACTCATATTTATACAGTGAACAATGTTTTTTAAAATAAAAAATATATTTATAAACTGTGTCATGAATGTGCAATGACTTTTAGTGATAAACTAAAGTTAGTTAGTTAATGAAATATAAAAAGTTGGTAAATTAAAAATGAAGTTGGTTAAGCATTCATATATTAAA
The DNA here is from genome assembly GCF_029867415.1 of Vicia villosa. Lineage (NCBI taxonomy): Eukaryota > Viridiplantae > Streptophyta > Magnoliopsida > Fabales > Fabaceae > Vicia > Vicia villosa. The sequence goes on along the minus strand of NW_026705512.1, from coordinate 319,494 downwards.
AATAATTTAGTAGTAAAACAAAGTTGCTTACTATAAAATAAAATGTTTGTTAATGAAATAATGAAGTTGGTTAATAAACGTCAAAATATTAAAAATATTTTTAATAGTAAAACAAAATGGGTTAATAAAATCTAAAATATTGATTAATGAATATATGAAGTTGATTAAAAAACGCTTAAATATTAAAATTAATTTTTAGTAGTAAAATAAATTTGGTTAATAAAATATAAAATGTTAATAAAATAATGAAGTTAGTTAATTACGCAATTTTATATCAATATCCATTAATCTAAACATAAAAAATTAAAAATAAAATTTTATATATATTTTTTAAATTATTTATTATTATAATATTTCACTGTTTATCATATTGGTGAACAATGAAATACGATGTAAATGTCACTTTTTAGTGTCAAAATAACATTTTTGTAAAAAATATCTGCTTTAATCGATCGAACTTTAGGGTTTGTTTGATAAAAATAACGGTTGATTGATAACCTAGTTGATAGCTTATAGTTGATGACTAATGGCTGATGACTGATGACTGGTGGCTTATAGCTTATAACGGATGGTTGAGATTGATAGCTTATAAACTAATTGAAGTGTTTGGTAAAATTACCGGTTTAATTAACTTATGAATGTAAAATAACATAAAAGATATTTAATATATAAATATTTTATTTTAAATTAAAATAAATTATAAGGGTAAAAATATATTTTAATTAAAATAATAAGGATAAAAAAGGAAGAAAAAATAATAAGTTATAAGATAGTTGAGTAGTATTAGTTACTAAAATATCCTTATTTATTATAGGTAGTGGAGTAGTTGAAAAAATGTAAAAGTTAATAGATAGAGGTATAATAGTGGGAAAAAATAATAAATGCTGTATTCATATTCTAAAAAGGTGAATTCTTATCTACCCAACACAAAAAGTTGGGTAGAGTTACCCTTAGTGTAAAATACTTTAGAAATAACCAAAAAATATAGGGTTAAATATGTTTTTGGTCCCTATAATATCTCAATTTTAGCTTTTAGTCCCGATAAAAAATATATTAACTTTTAGTCCCTATAAAATTACTTTTGCATTCACTTTTGGTCCCTCTACAGAGACTAAAACTGAGTGCAAAAGTAATTTTGTAGGGACTAAAAGTCAATATTTTTTTATAGGTACTAAAAATCATTTTAGGAAATTTTATAGGGACTAAAAATATATTTAACCCAAAAATATACTATTTAATAATTAATTAAATAGGATAAAATTAAATGATGCAATGTGATTGGTAGAATGTACATTACCCAACTTTTTGTGATGGGTAGAGAAGTTGTCCCCTTCTAAAAATGCATTTATTTTAAGACATAAAAAAAGGTGAACACTCTGGTACTCTTGAGTTTAGATGGGTACCAGTATCCTCAACCAATCAAATGCTAGAATTTCATGTCATGTCACTTATTTATTTTAATTTCATTTAAAATAAATTAACATTTTAATAACAGTTTACACTAAAAATACCGGTATCCAACTTGAATTCATGGGTACCAGAAAATTTTATAAAAAAATTGCAAATGGACATTTATAATATAAAAAGTATATTATAATCTTTAAAACATTTATTGAATGTGCATGCCATATCTGCCAGGGAAATGAATGCGACGCCACTACGGTTTTCTTGTGGTTTTTTAAACATGTGCTTTTCAAAGCAGAAACAAATTTTAAAATAAAAAAAAATAGTAACATTAACCTTAAGTAATGGACTCATTAAAGAGAGGTATGTCCTAGCTTAGAAACAAAACAAAGAGGAGTCAAAGATTTGTTTTGTGTTTAGTGACATAGTTTACTATCCCTTTAATAGTGGGTCCTTGCTTCTTTAAATACACTACAATTTGTGATAGGTCAATTCTCGTACATTTTTAGAATTGTTTATCCCAAATAATCTTCTTTTTCAATTATTCTAATTTTTATATTATTTTTCAAAATATTATATATATATATATATATATATATATATATATATATATATATATAAAATATGGAGAGAAAAAAATGATTATAAAATTTAAGGTCATTGTTGTCTTTGGCTTTGTAGTTGACTATCCTGCAAGTGCATTTGTCCATTAGTTGTTTTGTTTGATGTCAAAACTTAGGAAAATTTTAGCGTTTATGTACACCGAACGGTGTCTCCAAATTAACTTGTGTGCCTATGCATTAGGGATCCTAGAATGCATCCAAAACATGTTTGAAAAAGATATCATACATAAAAATGGATTGCATAACATCAAAAATAGGATTCATGCTTGAAAAATCACTTTTCACTCAAAAATCAAGTGTACAGGTCGACACATACAGGGTACAGGTCGACACATGTACTGTTGCAATGAAGCCTAAAGTTTCTGGAAACATGTGTCAACACATGCATCATTTCAGGTCGACACATACTGAATAAACTTCTATAAGTGTCGACACATACGAGTTTCAAGTCGACACATATTCCGCATTTTTCAAAACCTAAAGTTTCTGTAATCTTGTGTCGACTCATAACCTGTTACAGGTCGACACATATGTCAACACCGGTCGACACATAACTTACATGTGTCAAAACATATCGTTGTAATTCCGAAATTTTGAATTTTTCTCACATTTTTGGATCTTCCTTTTTGCCTCCAACTTGCACCACTATAAATACATCATACATGCATCTTACCAATTTGATGGAACTATAAACACATACTTGATTGCTCTTCATCATCAACTTGTCATCTATGCATACGCACAAACAACGTACACATAATCATTCATTATTTGGGTGCCATCTAGACTTGGTTGATAATGTTCAATTTAGGCTGTTGTAACCTAAGGTTAGGTTGAGAATCAAGGAGGTTTCATCGGAAAAACTGTGAGGGGCATACGTAGTCGTAGTGAGGACAAACGGTGAACTCCCTAAACAAACTTCTCGTGTCCTCTCTCTCTCTCTCACTCTCTATCTATCTATCTATCTATCTCTTTATTTATCTTGCACTTAAATTTCCATTATCAAATTGTTTAACAGATTGATTTGTTGAAAATTTTTGGAAATTATTTTGATAATAGTTGAGCTGTTGATATTTTTGAAATCACTTTTATTGCAAGAAGATTTGAGTATCAACAAACTTTAAAGAAATTTTTTAAAAATCAATCGCACACCAAGTGTTCGATAATTTAACACTTGACTATTTTGTGTTTCATATTGGTTGAAAATTGATTAACTTGTGAATACTTGAAATGTTAGTTTGATAATTCAATTGTTAGCTTCGATTGTCTCATTGTCATACCATCTATGGTTATGCATATCCGAGTTCCAATAACTTGTTCGATTTAGATGACTTACGATCTAAATGCGAAACTTCTACTGGCCAAAGTTTAAACTCTTTTAGAATACCTTAAAAATTGTAATTTTGAATTAAGGGATCTATTCACCCCCTTCTAGATAAGGTCTCCTCGTCCAACATGTATTTTTCACATTGACGAGGTCTTTCTTGTCATTGACCTTTCACGAATAAATATGGATCTTCGCATTAGATGTTGGTTAGAGATAGGGAATTGTTTGAAATTTGGTTGATCACTGCTTATGGTGGTCGGGATGAACTCCTTCCGTAATAGAAATTACTTTCAAAGTGAGTTAAAGATGGAGTATTGACCAGTGGTTTTTACACCGTTATGTACCATTGATTTTAGTTATCATTTCTTTATTTTGTCAAGTGTTTTACTTCATTCTTCTACGTTTTATGTGTTGGTTGTGTATTTTACTATTTGCAGGCTCAGAGGTAAATCAGGACAAATTAGTGCGAAAAAGTACAAAATGCGGAGTATCGAAGGAAATGAAAACTCATGCTACAGGAAGCTTGACACAGCCACCCGTGTCATCTGACACGGCCACCTGTGTCATCTGACATGGCCACCCCTGTCATGATGAAGCTCGAACATGAAAACGCAAAAGAGAGGAAAGTCAGGAGGCTGACACGGCCACCCGTGTCAGCTAACACGACCCGTGTCAGCAATTCTGGGACTGGAAAATAATTGTGAGAAGTCAGGGGGCAACACGGACACCCGTGTTAGCTGACACAGACCATGTTGACTAAAACGTTGATTTTGCTAGTTTTTGTGATTTTTCATTAAGTGTTGACCCAAAGTGGTGTTTTGGGCAGTTCATACCGAGATCAATGGATTTTCACTATAAAGAAGATTTTTCATGAAGGAAAAACGAACTTTTTTGACGGCGGAAGAATTTCACGATTAAAGATTGAAACATATGATATTATTGGCGAACAGAGACTTTTCATGAGCGAAAGCTATTAAAGATCGAAGTTCATCATTAGTTTGCAATGTCTAATTTTTTATATTATTGAAATTATTTTGAACAATATGAGTAGCTAAACCCCCTAATGCTAGGGGGTGTCCCTGATTTGACTCTGTAACCCCTTTGATTTCAAATTTATTCAATCTATATGTTTTTCTTATTCAATTTGATTGCATAATGTTTTTATTGCTTTCCTTGTCGGACAAACTAGGATTCATGGTTAACAATTAGGTTGGACCGCCATTGTTAAGGTTTTTATGCAATTAAACTATAGAAGTTATTACTTAGGACTAAGGATAATCTATGGTTACCAGAATAAATCTTGATGTAACCAAGGCTTAAGGTTATCATGAATCTCTAAGGACTTAGGATTTAGGATAAAGACTCAAAGGTTATCAAGATATTTTCTACGCAGTCCTTGAGATCGACATTCGGGGAATTTACCCCTTCCTATTTTCCGATCAAGTATTATGTTATACACCATAGATATTTCGCTTGACCATAAAATGTCTTGACAATCGGTGCAAAATTTTCATAAATTATACCCTTCCGAAATAAATTTATGGAAATCAAATTTTCATAAATTAGTCACAACTTCAACTCTGAAGCAACATCATTGCAAACTTGACTCAAGTTTCATGTGTCAAAGCATTTAGTCTTTGGTGAGTAGTGATCCATCAATTAATGTGGGTGTTGTTAGTTCTCACATACCTGCACAATTCAATTACATAACCTTGTACAAAAAAAAATTTGAAAAGAAATAATAAACAATCAAATAGGTTTAGTTGATCTATGAGACTTCATACTACTTTCTTTCACAATGGATGATGGCCATGAAAATCTATGTTCATGTTTCTGTGATAGAAATGGAGATACTTCCCGCATATTAAATTCTTGGGACATGGCTCGATGATGCTAGAATCTTCCATTGTTTATTTTGGACTTTCCGGCCACACATTAAAAGTTCTGTATACTACAAAGCCACCGTTTCAAATTGGTGGAATGTAGTTGTACAAAAACTCAAACAGAACATGTTAATGGCTCAAGATGGAAACAATTTTTTCAATAGTTTTTACCTTGGTTGAAGGTGAGTTAGGTGGTGTTTGGGGTTTTTTATACAAATTTGAGAAGACGTGTCATATTATAATTTGTATTTTGTTTGATTTCAGATACACATGAATAAGTAAAGAGTGTATATAATAATCTTAAAAATGAATGGAAAGATCACCTGCCTTTACATGTACATTGTATCAGACACATTGCACAAAACTTCATGCATGAGACAAAAGACAATGAACTTTGCAAAAAGTTTTTAATATGAGTAACGATCTTTATTTATTCTTACTACTAGTATGGTTTCCACTTATATGATTTATTTTGATAATACAAGATACGCATTAGATGATCCTACATTCTATTACTATGGCAAAGAAATTTGTTTGGAAAATATAGAAGCTATAAGGTGAGTCGACAATATCTCCTGAGAATAATTGACTTTAGCGTATGATAGAGGTCAACAATGAGGTCATATGATAATCAACCTTGTTAGTTAAATGAAATCGGTTTCTAGGGTACCGGAACCTTCTTATCACAAATTTGATAAAGTCGACCTACTATAGGTTGAGAACACTATTTAGGAAGACAGGGTGTGAATGGGATACAAGGTTTCTTTTTGCCCAAGATTACTCAAAAAATTATAAGAAGAGAACGACAAAAGAAGTTCACACATCCAATGCTCACCATGTAAGAAAAATTGATTGAGAGAGATCTTGTTTCAGTGTAGAAGAAAATATGAACCACAATGAGGAACAATCCATGAGACATTTTAAGGTCGACTTCTAAACAAGTTGGCGTGAGTGTGGAAAATTTTAAAGTTTCCACGTGTCTTGGTCACATGTCACTGCGACATGTTCTAGTGTTCACCAAAAATATTTCGTGCATATGCCACACGTGTAAAATGATGTTTTCCTTTTTGGAGGAATAATTCTAACAACAAACTCATCAAAGTAGGTTTCTACTAGCCTTAGAGACAATATTGGTTTGTCATAAAATATGATAAGTTCCAAAGATTCACATTCATTCATAGTGTGCCAATTAAGACCTTACATTCAGTCTCATTGTTGTGGCCTTTCTACATGTTAGGAGTGGATACACTTGGCTATTTTTAATATGCGCCCCTACATGTGAAATTTTTTATTGTATGGATAGACTATTTCAAAAATTGGATTGAGACTGAACTAGAAGTTTGAATTACGATC